>NC_090448.1:1121144371-1121460482 GCF_031143425.1 Pleurodeles waltl
CCTTCTTCCTCCTCATTTTTCTGACCTGTTTTTGTTGGCTTTAGGACTCTGGGCACTTTACCACTGCTGACCAGTGCTAAAGTGCAAGTGCTCTCTGTATAAATCGTGTTGGTGATTGGTTTATCAATGATTGGCATATTTGATTTACTTGTAAGTCCCTAGTATAGTGCACAAGGTGTGCTTTGGGCCTGTAAATCAAATGCTACTATTAGGCCTGCAGCACCGATTGTGCCACCCACATGAGTAGCCCTGTAAACATGTCTCAGACCTGCCACTGCAGTGTTTATGTGGGCAATTCTAAACTGCCATTTCGACCTGGCAAGTGCAGCCACTTGCCAGACCCAAACCTTCCCTTTTACTACATGTAAGTCACCCCTAAAGTAGGCCAAAGGCAGCCCCATGGGAAGGGTGCGGTGTATTAAAAAAGTAGGACATGTACTGATGTGTTTTATATGTCCTGATAGTGAAAAACACGTTTTTCACAATTGCAAGGACTATCTCTCCCATAGGGTAACTTGGGGATTCCCTTGAAATATATTTTAAGTGTAATTTCCCATTAGGAGCAGATGGAGATGTGAAGTTTGGGGTCTCTGAACTCACAATTTAAAAATGTAACTTTTGGTGAAGTTGGTTTTTGAATTGTAAGTTTGATAGTGGGCATTTTCTTGCTTAACTATTCTGCGCCTCTGCCTGTCTGCGGAATACACGTCTGGGTCAGGATGATAGTTGGGCTACTGGTGAATTCACTCATGCAAAGGGAGCTGAGGTGTGCCCTGCATTTCCTGATGGGTCTTCCTGGGCTAGAATGGTGGGAGGAGCTGACACTTGCAACGGAATAGGGCTGTGCCTGTCCACACAAAAAGCAATCTCCACCCCACTGGAGTGTGTCTGGGGCCAGGGTAGAGAAAGGCTGGGTCTTGTGCACTACAAAGACTTCTCTTTGAAGTTCCCCTACTTCAAAGACAAAAATGGGTATAAGTACTAGACCTCTGACACCACAAAGATAGAACACTTCTGGACTGAGGACATTCTGCCAGAGAGAAGAGTTGGATGCTTTAGGAGGGACTGCCACTCTGCCTGTTGCTTTGTTGAGCTGGCCTGCTGCTTGCTGCTTCTCTCCTGTGATTGAGAGGACTGGACTTACTTTCTACATCCTGCTTTACAAGGTTATCTAAAGGCTTGAACTCTGCCTGCCTCCAATTAAGACATCTCAGGGTCATCAAATACTTTATCTGCCAGTGCCTGGGCTCCTCTACTGACTTGCCAAGTGGTGCCTACTCCAGTGCCTGGGCCCTTGGAAGTGTAAGCTGGTGACCTGAAGAACAAGATCCATGCACCAACGCACTACGGCTGAACAAATTGATGCAGCGCCTGTCCCGCAGCTGGAGATTCGTTGGAGCACCTGTCCCGCAGCTGGAGAATCAACACAGCACCTGTCTTGCACCTGCAGAATTTACACAGCACCTGTTTCACCATGGCTTCATCAAGACAGCAGGTTTGGACTTTCCACGCATCGTCCCGGGGCATCAATTTCTCATCGACCCGGCAGTAAGGAACCCAGGCTGAGTATCTGGAAATTAACGTATCACCTTTCCTTTGAGGAAAGAATTGATGCATCACCTCCCCTGTGCAGTAAGAACCGACGCATCACTTTGCCTTTCAGCGCCTCACCTCCCCTTTGTTTTTGATGCATCCCAGGTACTTTGAGCTAGAAAGATACAACCATTGATTCCTATGGATTAAGACTCATTTAAACCTTTAAAAAGTAATATCTTTACTTGTGTATGTTGGATTTTTGTCATTTTGGTCTTGTTTTACTCAGATAAATATTGGCTATATTTCTAAAACTGATGTGGAGTACTTTAGCAGTGTTTTCAATGTGTTGCTGTGTGTGTACAAATGCTTTACACATTGCCTCAGAGATAAGCCTAACTGCTTGAGATAAGCTACCAATTGGGTGAGCAGGGGATATCTTAGCTGTGTGACTCTCTTACCATGATTAGAGTGAGGGTTCCTACTTGGACAGGGTGCAAACAACTGCCAACTAGAGATCCCATTTCTAACAGAGATGTCTCTTCATTTAGCGCTTGGTTCGTTACACTTAAAAAGTAGGGTAAGTTGCAGACCCTGGAGTCCAATCAGAAAAACCTTTTTGCTAAACAGAAATTTGCTTTTATGTAAGACATATATAGATCTGTATGGCCAGGAAGAAAATCATTTAACCTATTTTGATATGACATTCTTTAAGCTACAATTGTCTGCACCAATTAGTTAACACTGGGGTGGCGGGTTTTAAATAATGAAACAATTGGTTATATCCATGTTAATTTATAGATCGATGAAGTAAAGTCTGAGTTTCATCATCATATAGGTTACGGGATGACACAGACCTTTATAAACTCTCTGTTTACCAGTAATACATTTAAACCTACTCAAACCACACACAAATGTATTGACAACTCCCTCAAAACAATATGATATAGTTATTTCTGTAACTAAGATTGGGACCTATACAAATGAGAGTGTTGAAAAGCATAGGGGTGAGGAATACTCAGCAGCAGGATATCATTGCTCTTCTGTACAAGTGGCTGATGCATCCCTCATACATGAGTTTGAATTAATTATGTTGCAGTATTAATTGGTGGAGTTTTATCTTGTACAACAGCTATGTTACTCAGCAAGCAGTGATAAACAAATACATAATAAATATCTAAATACTTCGGATTATGTGAATCCACATAGAATTATATCACCTCAGACCCTAAATTTTGAAACACCTTAATATTGGTGATTATTTGAAATTCATGGGCTACTTTATGGTTGCTGATTAAAAGGACACTTACCTTCATTTATTAATCTACTTTTCCTTGGTATCAGGACCCCTTCCCCAATGGCAGACTGCCCTCAGCACATACCAAATGAAGGTTTGGATCCAACTGAGAGACCCCATATCTACCATGCCATACATCTGCCACTGCTCTACTGCTAATCACAATACTGACTAATAAGGCCAGAGGAATTAAGAATTTCTGTTTGGTCCACTTAGCACTGATTGCTGTTGCATAAGACCACTGGGGATTTCTGGGTGAAGCTGTATGTATCAATGCAATGGCCATGCCCCAGGAGATCCTGTTCCTTTTTTCTCAGTGCAAGGCATTATTTGGAGTTTATATGCATACACCTTTCCAGTGTGCATGGGGAATTGGGTTTGTGAAACCAAGACCATCAATGGCAGGAAGCCATGGAATTCTGTTTGGATTTGTGACAGTCTTTGCAGGAATCAGCTCCTGTTTTGCTCTAGGGAAACTCCAGGATATGGGGCAGGGAGTGTTTAGGAAATGGTGAATAAAATGAACATGACTGGAAGAGAGATGTTCGTAAGGGGGAAAGAAGTCCTACCTTTCATAGTAACATAACAGACTTACACACCTCCTTCCCAAACATTCACACTGTCAAACCAAGCAAACAGAGAGGGAAAAGAGTGAACACAATTGGCAGTTGGCTTAAGTCTGTTGTAGGACTGATGGTTTAAGACACAAAGGCCCTCATTACAACCCTGGCGGTAAAAGCTGCCTACCGCCGTGCTGACGGCCGCCAACATACCGTGAGCGCGGCGGTAATCCGCCACTGGTATTATGACCCACACATAGAATACCGCCACAATACAGACACCCACACAAGTCCGCCAGACCAAAGGTCAGTGATGAACTGGCAATAGCAAAACCCACACTGTTACGCCAACATGAATCCGCTCACAGTATCACAACCCACAAATCAACGCAGCGGTCTTTCAACCGCGGTACACAATTGGCGGTACATACCGCCACGCTCAAAATACACACACTCAAACAAAACTACACCACATTGGACAATTCAAAATACACACACCTGACACACAAACACACACCACACCCACACACTCACACCACTATAAAACACACACACACATTATCCACAACCCCTTACAATGAAAAAAAAAATAGCCAACTGAGAGAGACAAGGCAGGAGCACCCACTCAATGAGAGGCACAGAACACCATCACCCATACACCATTCATGCACATCACAGCATCCACCACAACACATCACCCCACACATCACCCTACACATCCTCACACATATCACTCACACCACATCCATGGCACCCCAAAGACACCCTAGGTTTTCTGAGGAGGAGCTAAGGGTCATGGTGGAGGAAATCATCCGGGTAGAGCCACAGATATTCGGATCACAGGTGCAGCACACGTCCATTGCAAGGAAGATGGAGCTATGGCGGAGAATCGTGGACAGGGTCAACGCAATGGGACAGCACCCAAGGACCAGGGATGACATCAGGAAGAGGTGGAGCACCCTTCGGGGGAAGGTGCGTTCCGTGGTTTCAAGACACCAGATTGCTGTACAGAGGACTGGCGGTGGACCCCCACCTCCTCCCCCACAACTAAAAACATGTGAGGAGCAAGTCTTGGTGATTATGTATCCTGAGGGCCTCGCAGGAGTAGCACAAGGACTGGACTCTGGTAAGTCAAATCTTATTTATTATATCCCCCACCCTTCCTGCATGTCATCACAAACTCCTACCCCTACCCTCACCCCCATCACTCAATCACCTCACATATACCCCACTATCACAACCCACCCATCCCAATAACAAGCCCTGCATGCAACAACAATGCATGGACATCCCTCACAGACCTGCATGGACACCCATCACCCCAGCATGCCTAATAGAGAGAATCACCCAGCCCACAAAATCACCACTCACACAAGGCCAAGCTGACAGGGAAAGTACAATCATAGAGGGAAACACAACCATGCACAAGATGGCACAGGCAGATACATTAACAATGCATTTGCATCCCAACAGGACCCCTACCCAACGTCACCGGACAGGAGGTGCCAGACATATCCAGTCCCCCCACAGAAGATGCCCACAGTGATGACATCAGCTCTGCACGCCTGGATCAAGATGACCAGCCAGGCCCATCTGGGACCTTGGGACAGTCGGTTCCCCTGCCACTGTCACAAGCCACCAAAGAGCCTCCCCCCTCAGGAAACACCAGCACAGCACCCACCCAGCGGGCCCATACCTCTGTCCCCAGGACACGTCAATCAGCAGTGTGTCCACCACTACAGGGAACCCAGGCAACCCACAAACACAGGACGATCAGGGACCTGGGGTCAGTGGCAGTGAGCACACGGTTCAAGGGACAGAGGCACAGGACCACAGGGAAGCTGGGAGGACTGCTGTGTGACAGAGGGAGGACAGGCCAAGGGAACTGACCCTCCATGAGGCACTCTCAAACATCCTGGGAGCATACCACCATTCCCAGAAGACCATGGGCCAGGTACTGGCCAAGTTGCAGGAGACCCAGCGGCTGCAGGAGGGACAGTACCTGGGGATCAGGGAGGACCTAACAAACATTTACACCATCCTGGTCACCATTGCAGGGGTGCTGGCTGACATGGGCAAGACCATGAGGGAGGCAGTGGCACACCACCGGGCCCCTGACACTAACCACACCGAGGAACAGCCTTCCACCTCCGCCGCGCTAGTGGACAGGAGGCCCCACCACAGGACCAACAGGCCACCAGCACCCCACCCCCTGCAGAAGGAAACCACCCCGCAAATGGTCTCTGCGATCCAGGCAGAAGACGGAGAACATTGCCAAGACCCCAGCCAGGAAATAAGACTCTCCTGATTGTCACCCTTCTGTCCCACTCTGTCACCCTGTCCACCTTGAACTGCCATTATTCCCCTTCCTATGCTCCATTAGACAATGCACCTGTGATACCAAGAGACTGTACTCTAACTGGACAATCCTCCACCATCACCCCAGCCTCTTGCACATATCCCCATACTTATTGGTACAAAAATAAATACCCTTGAAACAAATACCATACTGGAGTCAGTGTAATGATTCGAAAAATGTATTAGTACAACATTAACAAAGCATTGCAACATATATGTTCAGTGAAATATACTACAGGATGACCTTTGGTGGGCGGCAGTACATATAGCAGGAGCCAGAATGGGGCACACAGATCTGAAAATTAGGGAATCCAAAGGCTACAGTCAGTGTCCCTAGACAGAGGGTAAGAGGCTGCCATGTACAATGTCCAAAAGATTACTGAAAAGTAAAGTTACAGTCTCTTACCTGTGTGTCACTGGAAGTACTGCTGTATAATGTTTGTTCTGTTAGCCACATCTTCTTCATCTGCCTCCTCTTCCTCACTGTCCACAGCCTCCACCGATGCCACAAGACCATCTCCAGGCTCATCCACCTGCAGAAAAGGCACCTGACGTCTCAAGGACAGGTTGTGCAAAATACAGCATGCCACGATTATCTGGAACACCTTCTTCGGTGAGTAGTACAGGGATCCACCCGTCAGATGGAGGCACAGAAACCTGGCCTTCAGGAGGCCGAAGGTCCTTTCAATAATCCTCCTTGTACGCCCATGTGCCTCAATGTAACGTTCCTCTGCCCTTGTCCTGACTTTCCTCACTGGGGTCAGTAGCCATGAGAGGTTGGGGTAGCCAGAGCCACCTGTAAATATCGAGGGACAACTGTTAGACACACACTAACCCTTAGGGACAACCCCATACCCAGACATCTACTTATACTGGGTGGGGACCTTGGGCTCAACTATTAGCCACACCCGGTGCCTCTGGAGTTGACCCATCACATAAGAGATGCTGCTATTCCTTAAGATATAGGCGTCATGCACAGAGCCAGGGTATTTGGCATTCACATGGTAGATTTACTGGTCCGCCAAACACACCATCTGCACATTCATCGAGTGATAGCTTTTTCTATTCCTGTAAACTTGTTCATTTCTCCGGGGGGGAACAAATGCCACATGTGTACCATCAATGGCACCGATGATGCTGGGGATATGTCAGCTTTCACTGTGGCCAAATCATCCACCTGGGGGAACACAATGTAGCTGCGTATGTGTTTCAGCAGTGTCTGGGGAAAGGGCCCCTGCCTTCACTGCAGAGGAGGTGGAGAAACTGGTGGATGGGGTCCTACCCTAGTACATGTTACTCTATGGTCCTCCAGACAAACAGGCGAGTACACTGTGAGCATGATGTGTGGGCAATGCATGTTTGGAGTGGTGTGGATGTAAGCCACATGTTGGGGGGTGCTGATGCGTCCTGGCATGAGTGCTGCATGAGAGGTGGTCAGTGTATGTGCGTCAGGGCATGGGTGGGAACTGGGGGGCAATGAGTATGCCGGTCTGGACGGGTGAGTAATTTCCTTTTCTGCTGTATTTTCCCTCTAGGTCAACGCCCACCAGAAAAAGGGTATTTGGCATGCCATCGCCAAGGAGGTGCGGACCCTGGGGGTCTGTCACAGGCGGAGCAACTACTGCCGCAAGAGATAGGAGGTCCTGCGCCGCTGGACCAAGAAAACGGCAGAGGCCCATCTGGGGCTGGCCTCCCAACGTGGAAGGGGTGCCCGTCGCACCATGACCTCCCTGATATTCCGCATCCTGGCGGTGGCCTATCCGGAGTTGGATGGACGCTTGAGGGCATCACAGCAGCCACAAGGGGGTGAGTACAGATTCTGAATCCTGACTTTGCACGCTTTAGGAGCTATCTGGGTGGGGGATTTGGGCTGCAGGTGCCCCTAGGCCAGGGCGATCATGGCAGGGTAGTTCCCTTGTGTGCAGGCTCTGAAGCACTCCAAACCCAATGGTGTTAGTGGGCATCAACTACTGGGCAGGGTCCTGTGGGTGTCAGGTGTGCAGATGCTGGCGTTGAACATTGTACCCCATGGGCTTGTGACTACCTTAGTGACTGGTTGGGCATGGCCTAGTGCATAGGGCAGCTCCCTGTGTGTTGTGTACGCCAACGGTAGTGTTGTTGCTGGCATTGACCAAGTGTATCCTCTGTCTCCCCCCCCCCCCTTTTTGTTTTGTCAACCTGTCCTTGTGTGCATTAGCATCATCTGGTGGAGGAGCAGAGGCACCAGCGACGGATGGAACTGCAACCCACATGGCCCATGAGGGCGAATCCACAGAGGGTGAAGGCAATAATGGGACGGAGGGCGAGAGGAGCACCACAATGGGGACAGGAGGGGAGAACAGTGACAACGACTCCTCCTCCGATGGAAGCTCCCTGGTGGTGGCGGACACCTCTGTGCCCACCCCAACAACAGGTACAGCCGCCACCCCCTCTACCAGCACCGCCCTCCCAGCAGCCCCTCAGCGTGTTTCCCGTGCACGCTCACCCAGGAGGGTGGGCATCTCCTTTGCCCCAGGCACCTCAGGCCCTGCCCCAGTCAGCCCCGCTGCCCTCAATGAGTAGGCTATTGACCTCCTGAGATCCCTCACTGTTGGGCAGTCAACCATTCAGAGTCCCATCCAGGGTGTCGAGAGGCATTTGCAACAAACAAATACATACCTGGAGGGCATTCATTCTGGTGTGGCGGCCCAACAGAGAGCTTTTCAGGCTCTGGCCTCAGCACTGATGGCAGCCATTGTCCCTGTGTCTAGCCTCCCCCTCCAACTTCCTCTACCTAGTCGCATTCCCTCAACCCTAGCCTATCCCAAGCACACCTGCAGAACAACAATCACCCAAATCAACACACAGAAGTGGCTCAGGCAAACACAGGCACTACACCTCATCACACAGGCACTCACACAAGCACCATCCCCATGCAGACACACCAACATCCACTGCCTTCAGTGTTTCCCCCTCTCCTCCTCGTCCACCCCCCTCCCAGTATCGTCTCCACTCATACCTCCATGCACTACATCCTCATCCACTACGTCTGTCACCAGCACGCCCATCACAACACACCCCTCACGAGCAGTCACCATCCCCACAACCATGGCCACGTCCCCTGTGTCCTCTCCCAGTGTGTCTGTGACCCCTCCTCCCAAAGTACACAAACGCAAGCACTCACCCACCCAACAGCCATCCACCTCACAACAGCATCCAGCCCATGCACCTTCACCCAAACTCAGCAGACGTACACCTCCTACAACCACTCCCACTTCCTCCACTCCCAAACCCTCTCCATCTTCCCGTCCCAATGTGTCTAAAAAACTTTTCCTTGCAAACTTTGATCTCTTCCCTACGCCTCCCCCCCCGTCCTTCCCCTCGGGCTAGGGTGTCAAGATCCCAGGCCAGCACCTCAGCCACCAAGTCGGCATCCGCTGTGGTACCTGCAAGTCCCAGGGGATCAAAGGGGGCACCCGTCAATGCTGCCAGTGTGCCACCGACCCCTGCAAAGGATCAACCCATTCCGCCACCTGCCAAGGTGAAGAAGGTGCCAGCATGCAGCAAGGCCAAGAAGCACGACCCACCCAGCAAGGCCTCCTCCAAAACTGCATCTGCCAGTGCCAAGGTCCCAGCAGCGTCTGCCAAGGTGGGGAAGGAGAAGAAAACCCAAGGCAAGGCACTTCAGGCCTCGGAGGCTCCAGGTGAAGGACTGGTGCCCACCAGCAGGACCGACAGCCCAGCAACCTGTACCTCAGAAAGAACCGCCGCAGGCACCGCCACCTGCACCGCCGCTGCCACAACAACAGTCAGCAGCATCATCCCCAGTGGGCAGCCGTCTGAGGCTGCATGAGACGGCCTGGTGTCCTCCTCTGCTACTACCAGCACCTGCACCACGGCCAGCAACGGCAGCATCTCTGCCGCAGACACCGCCGCAAGCACCGCCACCTGCACTGCCATCTGCACCACCACATGCCCAGCCAGTGCCACTACATCTGTCATCAGTAGCATCCCCAGTGGGCAGCCGTCCGGGAATGCAGGAGGCGGACTGTACCCTCCACCCACCACTTGAAGCACCAGCACCGGCACTACCAACAGTTTGCAGCCTAAGTCGCCACAGGATGGAGTCTGGCTCTGCCTCCATGGAGTATCATGCTACCTGTTCCCTGCACATCTCGTGCCTCAGACACCCAGGTGAGGGAATGGGAACTGCCACACCCCAGGTGCAGCATCACTGGGCACAAGGCTCCCTCCAGAACCAGTGGCGATATGCATCCACTCACCCAATCCTTGGCAGGATGAAGCAGACTGGGCACAAGGCCCCCACCAGAATCAGTGGAGATATGCATCCACTCACCTAATCCTTGGCAGGATGAAGCAGACTGGGCTCAAGGCCCCCTCCAGAACCAGTGGAGATATGCATCCACTATCACTTTCCTTGGCAGGATGAATCACACTGGGCACAAGGCCCCCTCCAGAACCAGTGGAAGAAGGCATCCATTTGCGAGACTGTGTCTTTGCACTCCCCAGGAGCAAGCAGTGGGCATACCACCCAATTGAGAGTCTGTGGCTTTGCACTCCCCAGGAGCAAGCAGTGGGCAAAGCACCCACTTGAAAGACTGTGGCTTTGCACTCCCCAGGAGCAAGCAGTGGGCAAATCACCCACTTGAGAGACTTGAGAGACTGTTGCTTTGCACTCCCCAGGACCAAGTAGTGGGCAAACCACCCACTTGAGAGACTGTGGCTTTGCACTCCCCAGGTCATCGCTGTGGGCATGTTGCCCTCTCCAGGAGCCGTGGTGTAGTACCATCTTCTGGCTGAAGTGCCCCCCCTCCCTTTCCCCCTGAGGTGCCTGTGTGTTTTTGACCTGATGCCCCTGCAGTGTTCACTCCGTTTTGAGGCAGGAGTCAAGTGTGGGCTACGCCCATGTTTTTTTGCCCACTGGGCCATGAACATTTGCAAAGGACAGTGTACGGCCTTCTGTACATATTGTAAATATTTGTATATACTGTTGTTTACAATCGTTAACTTTATCTGCATATTTCTAAATATCACTATTTGCACTCAATTCCTTTTGTCCTTGCGTTCTTCCGGAGGGTTACGGGGTGTAAATGTACTGTTGATGCATGTGTTTGTGTGTATGGTGTTGTGGGTGAGGGTGGGGGTGGGGGTGTTGTGTGTGTGTGTGTCACTCTCTTTTTCCTCTCCCCCTCCACTGTGTGCTAGGTGCAGTACTCACCGTGGTCGTCGACGTCGCCTTCTTTGGTGTTCCTGGTGTATTAGCAGATACACCAGCATCGCAGGACCTGTAGTTGGGGCTCCATGGCATCCTGGTTCTTCGTTGAGTGTCGAAAGGTGAGTGGTTCCCCTTCTGGGTACTGTTTCCGCCGTGCTTTTTATGGCGTTGGTACTGCCCTGGAAAATCTGGCAGATTGGTTGGTTGTGATAGGGTGGGCGGTACATTGTCTTCCGCCTGTCTTTTGGCGGTATCCGCCACGGTGTTTGTTGCTACCCCCATGGCGGTCAGAGTGTTAAAGTGGCTGTCTGTGTTGGCGGTTTCTGCTGTGGTCGTGATCCCATTTTTTTTTACCGCCGGCCTGTTGGAGATATTACCGCCGCTTTATCATCAACTGCCAGAGTTGTAATGAGGGCCAAAGTGTTAAGTTAAAGAATAGCTCCTATGCTCCTGTAGGCTCCTGGAGCACCTCTTCAACTCAAGAAACATTCCATTACACTTTGCAGAAAAAAATACACAGAATTGAGGATTAAGCTAGCCATTTAATAGCCGGCAGTAAGCCGGCTGGAGTGGTTGCGGCCTGCTGGGTCCCAAGCATTTTTCATGGAAAGTGCTCCAACCAATATGGTTGAATCACTTTTGGGGAAACTGTTAAAGGCAGGGGCAGCCACTCAACAAGATCAGAGGACCATTGCCTCACTAAAAAAACTGCCCCCAAAACTGAAAAATGAAATGGTAATAAACTTCTTTATTACCATTTTATTTTTCAGCATCCCGTCCTGAACCGAGTTTCAGGACAGGGTGGGGCCGTTGCTGCCCAGTGGCAACAGGAGCTGTGCACTTGTTTAAAGTGCGCATGTCCCTTTGTCATCCAGCCCTCTTGTGAGTGCTGAGAGAGGCCACTCCCACCAATCCTGGAGCTCCTTTCATGCTGGCTACCAGCATGAAAGCAGCACCAGAATTGGCTTGTGCACTTTCCTGGGTCCTTGGTCCCGTCACCCGTTGGAGCCAGGAGAGGAGAGACAATTAGTGGAGAGGAGGCAAGGAGGTACCAAGGCAAGTGCCATTTAAAAAAAAAAAAGAATGTTATTGTAACCCCCCTTTTTGCCCGCCCAGTGCAAATACAAGCCAGTCGCCACTGGTGAAAGGCACCTTGCCCTCCATGCCACAGCGGCACGGCAGATCAGTTACCAAAAGAAAAAGTTAGCAAATTGAGACTGGTATTTTTGTGACCAGTAAAGGTATTTAAGAACTGACCTATGTACTAATAGGTCAGTTCTTAAACATCTGAAGCATAATGGGTCTGAATCCTACCTCATGAATATGAATGAGATAGGTTGCAAATTTTGACTCAATACAATTGGCCATCAATGGGATGTTGGCCTGTTAGGCTGGCGATTGCCTTTCAATAAAGTAAACTTTTTTTCTTAAATGCACACTGTTATCCTTTAAGGAAATGGGCTGCGTTTAGAATATTTTTTTTCTTTTTTCTTCTTGTTTAAGAGTTGGCAGTCGTCCCGGGGCCTACTGTCTTCTCTGTTTTTTTACATCCACAAAGGGAAACAAGTCCCAAGAGAACAGAAGTCCTTTCCTTTAGTCAATGCATTACCACCTCATTTGCGGGGTAGGTAAAAATCAAGGTTTTGCGGCCGAATTTCTGCCTTAAAACATTGATCCATTAGATACCAATTCAGTATTTGGAAGGGACACTTACGGCATGTCCTTTCCAGATACTGAATCGGTATCTATTTGCATTCCCATTCTAGAATTCCCAAAAAAAATCTGGCTCCTAAAAAGGGATTAGTTCATAACAAAAACAAAACGCATTTTAATGGTTGGAAATGCCAAATTAGAGCTTTTGCAACTGTTAAAATGCTTAGTGCATCTGGGGCCCTATTACACAATGTGCCCTGGGGAGCGCAATGGGCATTTGCGCCCGCTTTGCATGCCCCCGGGGCACTTTGGTACTACACAAGGGGCAGCAGACGTTTGTACATCCCCTCCTGTAATACAGATAGCGCTGGCGCACATGAAGTGCCAGCGATCAGAAGGCGCTCTCTCATTTGCATGGGGGTGTGGCCCCATGGAAATGAGGGAATCTCTTTGCCTCTGCTCCCGCGCCTTATTATAGACCCCGGTGCAAAGGCACAGAAGCTCTCAGGAGGCACACTGGCAGGCAGAGAGCCACAAAAAGATGGCCCACTCAGTGCGTCCCCTGATGGCAGCCCTCTGGAGGAGGTCCTATGGACCCCCCAGGCAGCCCCTTGCAGGTGGGTGCCGTCACTCGCTGCACCCTCCTGTAAAAATCTCGCTCCCCTCTTAAAAGTGCAGGCTGGTTGCCGTCTGTACAGTGAAACACGGAGCTGCTGCTTCAAAGCAGGTCTATATTTCACTTGAAAACGTTGCCTTTAGTGCCGCACAAGTTTGCGGCTGCCCTGGGGGCAGCGTATTCAACATAATAGGGTGCACTTTCCATGTTTGCGCACGGCGCACCTGGTTAAAGGTGCGCCGTGGCACAAACAGGAAAACTAAACTTAATAGGGCCCAGTCCCTTGTTCTTCTTCCATTGGTTTAACCGGTGTGCTTTGAGCTTCAAAGAGGCGGGAGTTGGTGGAATGGATACGAGCAGAATGTGCCATCTGTCGGGTTTTTTCATGGATGCCCCGCTACCTTCCATGTTCATGCGACCCTGTTGGTCTCAGCGTATCTGCAAAGATTCATATCAAGCTGAGAATTAAAATGGCGTCCTTGTCTGGTGAAGAGATTTACCTCGTGCTCACCCTTCGTAAAGCGAAATATGTGTTTAATTACCAGTAGCTTATTTGGAGGATCATTTTCCTTAAACAAAGAGTTTCCCCTAACATAACGGGTTACCAATTTCTCCATCACTCATATTGGAAAAACTATAAGCCATATGTCAATGGAAAACAGATGAAATAGGCTGTGAAAAGTAAGTCACGGTTATAATTAATTTCTTTGAGAATATATACATTTTTATGTATGGCCAGTGCAGGCGCCAGAAATAACATGGCCGGGTTGTTGTTGGCGATGGGCAGCTTTGTGTGGTCCAAGAAACCTTCAGCTTGTTCTGTGACAGTTCGTAAGGTCCCGGGTGGTGTAGGGGTACGTTCCCCTCGAATGATCTGTGGTAGGAAGGACGCATGGTTCAATGCTTAGAGGAAAGTGACTGCTCCATGGCGAACTTAAAGAATATCAGCGAGATAGCTCAGTAGATCAAGTGCCGGTTGCAGAGTTCTGTGTACAACTTCAGAGCCACGAGTTAAAATGTCAGCTTGTCCAATGTATTCTATCTATTAAGGTCTATTAAAGAAGTGCCGTCGGCTCTGCTACTCAAGAGACCTGTTATTGTGTTTGTAAGTAACATAGCTGACGGCAAATTATATAAAGACTGCAAATTACAATAAGTATGTACATCATTTATTTTATTCACTACTGGGAAGCATGCCCATCACCTCTCAGTGTTTGAGTCCAATCTTAGGGTCAGGCAAAAAGGTGATGGAAGAAGAATGCTTGAATTAATCTCAGCCGAAGGTGATCACTCGAATCCGCATCCCAGTCCATTTTTTTTTGTCCACTGTGACACTCTAGACAAAGACCAGCCATATTTAACACATCTTGGTCATATCCATTATGTATAGCCGGAACTGGCAGGCCAGGTCCCCACTTAGACAGGAACACAAGCAGCCAAGACCAGTTTCTGCCTACTAAGCAGTGCTTAATTTGTGCTTGTTGTTTCTGATGCGGAGCACCGGCACTTATTTTTGAGGGCCAGCACTTATTTCTCTGTCTCAAGAACTTACTGCGAGCAAAAGGCACATATGGGAAAGACGGAGGAAGAGAAAAACGAAAAAGCGTCACAATGGGAGAAAACAGAAAGCTGCAAGAGTGAGCTGAAGGGGCAGAGAGTGGCTGTAAATGGGTTAAAAAGAACTGAGATGGCTTCAGGATTACGCTGCCTCAGTATTCGCACATTTAATTGCAGCAGTCGCGTGTTTAAGAGGGGGGCTTTGGGCACCGGCAAGTTTTTATTTACAAATTAAGCACTGCTACTATGGCCTCATCAGTGAGGTATATCTTGAGTCCTGTAGTGTGGGGTTGCTTGCAGTCTCACCTGGAGGTGACCTCTACTGAAAGTTTGGGCTAGTAAGTTTATTTTGGAGCAGGATCAAGGCTGATTTGCACCTGCCTCTCTCTTTGTAGAGTGACACACGTGTGCAATGTGCTGGAATGCAGCCCAAGTGATCGCCAGTGACTGAGATTAATTCAAGCAGTCCTCCCATCACCTTGTTGTGATTGTGGAATGAAGCATGGATGCCCATGATGCTACTCATGGCTTGCACCTCAGCACTCTTAGCGTTTACCGTGCTACCCCTGGTCTCAGGATTCAGGTGTCATTCTGCCAGTCTGGCACATCCCAGCAGGTTCCATCCTGGATGGCTGCTTTCAGAGAGGAGGGCTGCGATAGTCCAGCAATGACCCCTTTCTTGTTGCGGCCTCCTGAGTGCTGGGCTGGTTTCGCCATTTTTGGAAGGGCTGATTATGTACCAGTCCAGCCCTGTCACGTCTCATAAAGGCAGATGCAGCGCCAGAAAGTAACAGACCATGCATCCTAAATAAACAATAGGTTGAAAGAAATCTAAACTAAACACAGAGGCCTTTGGCCTGATACTACATCTTACTTAGATGTATGGATTTTAAAATATAGTAACCATGATTTACTTTGCTAGATATTGGGTTTGTGCTGTCTGTATATTAATTACGTGCAGGTTGCTGGAGTTATATTCATATAGCGTTTCTCTACTAATCATATATATACCGTCTTGAGAAACCAGAAAGCATAGAGTCTTTGGAACACTTGCCAGCCATTGGTTGAAATTTCGGACCTCATTTACTAACTAAAATTATGAATTACTGCTCCCAACTTGAAACTCTATGGCTCTGTTAGAAATGTGTCTATCTGCTTAACTATAGGAATTAGGATTAAACGTTTTTGAAGCATTAGTTGTGGGATAAAACCTCAAGCCTTGAGAAGACAGAAAGCAGATGTTTGCATAATTAATGGGAACTTGAGTGCGAAAATAAACACAGTAATGTAGAGCTATCGATTTACTGGAATAACTTTTTAAAAATAGCTGAATATAAATTGCTGTGAAAGTAGCTGGTCTTCGAAGGTGAGTTTACAGGAAGATATGTTCCTGCTTCCAGGTAGCAAACACTTGTAGTGAAAAACACATACCATTAGTATCACTTTTTTCATATTTTTATTTTATGGGTACTTATAAAGCATATTACCACTCAAGGAGTCTCATGGCACTAGAATTGCAGAAACTGAGAACGATATAATTGGAGACGTCCAAATACAAGAAGAAAAGCCAAGATAATATTACAATAAATAATTAACAATCAGCTTTGATAATAGTCCAATCCTTCCAGAAAGAAACCATCCGAAAGGCAGAGTCCATCGTGCCGAGAGTCTCTTCACTGTCACCCATGAATGTGGCATTAAGGGCCTGATTTAGAGTTTGGCGGATGGGGTCATTCCATCCCAAATTACGATTCCATTATATCCTAATAGAATCATAATACAGCGGACAGGATATCCATCACTTTGTGACAGAGCAACCTCCAAGTCACTTCCTAAGTCTTTTGCGACCTGCCCTCTGGGTGGTCAGTTGATGTGGTCCACCCTTACAATGGTCACTTTTCGTGGAATTCTACAAGGTAGACTATGAGCTTGTAGGTGGACAACACAATGATTGTATTTGAGATTTTCTGCACCAGCGGTGCCAAACGCAGCATATCTCCCCTCGAGGGGCCACCAAGATGGTCATGTGTCGAAAAAATAATATGTCTAAATAATGCTATCCATGTATGTAGAGTTTTGTGTGTAATTATTCCATTAATGAGCATTTACATGAAATAGACAGTACCATGTATTGGTGCAGGCTGCTGTAACACAGTCCACTATTAAATGTCCCTTTGGAGTCAGTATCAACAGTGCTGTGAAATAGCCGAATACTAGATGTCCATTTGGAATCTGCAGGAATGGGGCAGTGACACAGCCCAGTACTAGTGGTCGCTGTGGATCCAGCAGCAGCGGTGCAAAGACACAGTCCATGCATGACAGCCTGATTCTAGATGGCCCTGTGGAGTCTTCAGCAGTGGTGCAATTGCACAGTCCAGTACTAGATGTTCTTGAGGAGCCAGCAGCAGTGGTGAGGTGGCACAGCCTGGTAAAGTGGCACTCTCCTGTACAAGATGTGACTGTGGAATCTGCTGGAAAGTTGCAGTGACAAAGGGCCAGATTTATACTTTGCAAGCAGAGTATGTACCATCACCATGACGGAGTACTTTACTTCCACCATTGCAGGGATACTCCAACCACCAAATTTATAAATGTCCGCCAGCTGAGCAGATAGCTCTTGCATTACCAGGAAATGCCGTCACTGTGGTTCCTGTAAATGCATTGAAAGTTTGGCTGATGGCTCTGTCAACATGACGATCCCATACGTCAAACTTTCATCTTTTTTTTATTTTAAAAAACAAACTCCCATAGCAGGATATTGATTTTGAAAGTAAATGAAACAATAAGCAACCCCCTCACCATGGGCGTTTCCTCCCATGAACTTGTGGTCATTTTGTAGTCTTCACTGCCCCTTACTGCCAGGTTTTACCTTGCGGAGATTTACTGTGAAAACTGGCCATGTATTTGCCTAAATAGGGCTGGCGGACACATGGCCAAACTTCTGATGGCTCTTACTTTGTAGGGCCTTTGGAGGGGTAGTCTCCAGGGTCTTCATACTGAAGTTTCGTCAGATGTTTAATGAGGTGGGCGGAACTCTGCTTTGGTGGAGAGTCACAGTTGTGACGAAGTACCCTCCCTGCTAAAGTCTAAATCTAAGGATAGATGTTGTCCCTGTGGAGCTTATAGCAACAGTGAAGTGGCACCGCCCAGTAGTAAATATCCTGGTGGTGCATGCAGCAGTGGTGCAGGTACACAGTCTGATACTAGATATCCATGTGCAGTCAGTAGCATTGGTGCAGTGACACAGACTGATACTAGAGGTCCTTGTGTAGTGGTGTAATGCAGACCCTGCAGATTCCGCAGTGCAGGGGGGCCCTATCCTTATCCTTTAGGCCCCCTGAACCCTTCAAGTGGCCCCCATTCAACCCATGCCAATGAATATCCAAGAGATGTGGGGGCCCTTCTTCATAATCTGCAGGGGAACCCCATCATGTTGCCACTGTCCCTGTGGAGTCTTTAGCAATGGTTTAGTGGCACAGTCCAATACTAGATATACCCAGTGGAGCCAACTACAATGTCACAACAACACAGTCCATTACTAGATGTTCTTGTGAACGAGGCAGCCTGGCGCTGACTCCACAGAGACATTGAGCAACCATCTTTGTTACTGTCTCAAAAAACTTTGAAACAGTGGACCTTTAATAGCATAGATAATATTACATTAATGTATTGAATTAAATTTATTAAAATGATAATTTCTATACAAACATGTGGATATATTTAAGAAATACACTGATGACATTGCCACAAGTAAGTCAAGAGATGTAGTTATTGATAACCCTCTGGGGTCCTCTTTCTGAAATTCCAGCCTTTCAGCATCCATGCCCTCTGACAGAGCCTCTGCTTTGTTGAGGGAAATAGGAGTATAAACTGGAAAAGACACTGCTATTGAGAGCATCCATTTTTACTCAATCACCACATTTTGTTGGCAAGGGAACACCCCCATACATTTCCAGTGATGCCCACTACTGATTACCATGGTGCTCTCCCATGTGTAATTGGCTAAGATGTAGATTATTAAAGGACAGTTCTAAAATGTATCAACAGGAGCTACTGGCCTGGGCCGGAGCAGTTCCTCTACTTCTCATGTTCTTCATGAAACCCAGAGAAGTCCCGGGGTAGAAAGGCATTTTCTTTCTCCACAAATATCAGAGAACTTTTGGTTAGAGCGCAGAAAGCTGTAAAGATTTTTCGGTCAAAAGACAGTGCTTGCAAGACTGGTAAGATGCTCCTCAGCCTGTCCATTCAGTGGTCCTCCATCCCTTTGATGTGAACGACTGAAAGCCTCAAGTGACTCTCTTGTACCCAGGTGCAAAAATGAATGATTTATCCTGACACCATTGACATAGGATAGACAGATTTCCTAGGGCGGCTTCCAAACCTACACCCTGAGGTGCTTGTCTGATGTCACAGTCATTACAGGAGGGAGGAAAATAGAAAAGCCCTAAAACAGGTTCTGAGGATCCCAAAACAACTGGATGGATCATGCATGATTTCCTACTGGTAGTTCTGTAGATTTAATCAGCAAAGTTGCAGAATAAATAAATAGCTGAAGAGCTCATATCAAAAGTGGTCTTAGTGCTACATAGTTGGCCGCTGATTTAAATGAAAACAACGAAAGTATATAGCACATAATTTCTCTTTGGCTTACCTAGGCCCAGTTCCCAATATCTTAATGACATCAGACATTACCAGGTTTTACCTTGCGGTGAAACCATGCATTCCGAGCCAACCTCTGGCTGGGATCTTTACTAACGGAAGATGTAAGCAACATCTCAGTTATTGTCTCCAGGAGGACTGCTATACTTAGGTGTGACCTGAATATGGTTACAATAAATTGAAGATCTGTGATCAGATGAACATTTCTTCCTCTGCACCAGCATTGTTGTCTGAGAAGAAGTGTGTCTTTCAATTGTCTAAATAGAAATGGACCGAAATCCCATTACTGTGTATTCTCCCCCAACTGGGACACCATTAGGAAGACTTCAGTCTAAAAGGCAACACCTGAAACTCAAGATGGAGATTCAGAATCACAAAGCAAAGATCTCAATGTTCTGTTGTGCTATCAGCATTTGTAAAGCATTGATGGTCTTTCTTCCATACTGGGGTGTGCAGCTGCAAAATATTTCACTGGAGGATCTAGAGCAGTGGTTTGTAACCTAATGTCTGGGGAACCCTGGGGTTTCGCGAATCCCACTCAGGAAGTACGCAACTCTTTATAAAATAAAATAATATTAGCAAATTAATAATATATATATATATATATATATATATATATATATATATATATATAAGTATATATATATATATAGATAAGCAAAATGTACAGATGAAAATTTTAAAACGTTCTATAAATGTGAAGAAATTCGAAACTGTAGGCTAAAAATAAGGCTAGTAGCCTCAGATTGATTTGTGGGAGCAGAGCAAGTGCGTCCAACAGAATATGGGGCCTCATTTACAAGAAACCGGTACATCAGAATTAATGCACCAGTTTTCTTGTGCTGCCCTGCACCCCCTAATGACAGCAAGGGAGCGCAGTGTCCACAGATGTGTCGAATGCTGGCCCTCTGTGTAGTGTGCAAATCTAGGCACACTGTGCAGGGGGTCCAGGAACCACACATTGGTTTACAGGGTTAAAAACTAGATCATCTAATGCTCTATTTTTTAAGGTAGCAGTTAGGCCAATCTTGGAGAAGTGCAAAGCATTTGTTGTACACACAGCATCAATATTGCAACTCACACACTCAAAGGAATAAATCAAGACCAATTAATAAAAATACTTCAGATCTTTATGTAATTTTTAAGACCAAGATTATTAAAATTGGTTAAGTACTTTTTGAGATATGAATTTTTGAAGTTTAATAAAAATTATCTTTTTGTGCGCAATAACGCACCATAGGAATTAATGTAGGATCACCTTTAAAAATACATATAAACTCGTACATTTGGGTTACAAGTTCTTCTTTTGCAGGTTGGTTGATGTCATAGGTAGGCACACTGTGCCAGCTGGAGAAGTTCGGGCATCTCCTGGTTCTGGTGGCAGTAGCAGTGAAAGGTCTCTGGAGCTGTTGCAGGGCCACTGCACGGGACCATTTGGAAAAGCACTGCACAGGTAAGTTTAAAGATGGTTCCTTGGGGGGCCCTTGGAGTGACTAGGTTGCAAGGGGTGGGGGACCCTTAGTGCACAGCAGGTTCTTCGTTGCAGGGCATAGGGCAGCTGGGTGCAGAGCGAATCAGTGAGCCAAGAGCAGTGCGCAAGGATGCTCTCCGGAGCTGGAGGTAAGTCGGTTCAAGGGTCGTTTGCAGGACAATGGGGGCACTCTGGTGGGAGGTCCAGGGAGTTCCTGAAGTCCCTTAACTGGGGCTTCCACCTGGTCCTTTTGCAGTCTCGGGTGGGCTGGTTTTCTTGATGTCCAATGCTGGCTGACCAAGACCCAGGTTATTGGTATGGTTTCACTACTGGAGGGCGCAGGTCCACAAAACTTGGCACACTTGTAGGGTTTGTGCTCACGGTCATCGTTGTATTGTTTGATCTAGCTGCAGTTTTCTGTTCCGGAGTTAGCTGCTGGTCAGTGAAGTGACCCTCACTGGCTTGCTGGTTTCTTGCTGTTGTAGAGTGGTACCTCCACTCTGGAGGGAATTCTGTGGCAATTTCTGAATCCTGGACATCCTCTGGGGTTCTTTAGAGTTTTTCCAGTTGTCCAGCAGCTCCTCAGCGGCGATTGTCAGGGCCTGGATGCAGCAGGTAGGGTTTGGAACCTTTTCTTTGTTGCAGCAAGTACACATTTCTCGTGCCTTGGATCTTCTTGGTGCTGGTCTTCTTTTGTCTGTCAAATCTGATTACTTGGTTTAGGGATGCCCACAAAATACTGAATTTAGTGGGCATTTTAGGGGGAGCCTGGTAGTGACCAATGGGACACCTGCCTTTGGGTGGCTAGACCAACCACAATGACCACTTCTTGTGGGAAGGGTCACTTCCCTATCCCTGATTGGCTATTTTCCTTTCATCCAAGATTGAGGAAAATTAAATGGAGTGTCCACCAGGCGGTGGTGGTGCATGTCAAGGGGGGCACTCCTCCTACTCTTTGTGTAGTTTTGCTCCCACCAAAAGTGGGGGTTTGCAAAGGGGTTACCATCTGCCATAGGTAGCTTTTGCAAGGGACACCTCCAAGGTGACCCCTGGGTACATTTAGGGATGAATTCAGTACTGGTACCAGTTTGGATGTTTGATACCAAACAATCAGAGTCATCATGTATCTGGGAAACTCGTATTGACCAGTGTCCAGCATACAAATAAAATGGCTTCTCTGTTCACTCACTATGTCCCAGGTTTGGCAAGGACACGACAGGCGCATATTGCTCATGCAGCTATGCCCTCACATATATTATGGTGCACCCTGCCTTTGGGCTGGAAGGTCAGCCAGAGGGGTGTCTTATCCATAGTGTATGTGGTGTATGGTGGACAGGGCACGCAGGCAGTGTGCCATGTCAAGTTTTGCCTTTTAGGATTGCACCAGGACACTCAGCCTTCAATGGCAGTGCTGGGTGCATCTGAATGCATGGCCCCAGAGGGTGGCACAATCAGTCCTGCTGCCCTCATGGGCCCACCCTTAGTATCCCATGCCCTAGGTACCTGAGTACCATTTACTAGAGACTTATAGTGGCAGCTAAGGTTGTTGACAACAACCTTTGCAATTTTCAGAGAAAGAACACTGGCACTGGGAACCTGATTAGTAGGATCTCAGTGCATTCCAGTCCAAGTTGCATCCAGGAGCCAGGCAAAAGTGTGTGTGTGGGGGGAGGCGGTACGTCAACCAAGTGCCAGTTTCCCACAGGATGCATCAGAAATTCTGATGCATCTGTGGTGCTAAAATGATGCATTGCTTGACTAGCATCAAACAAATGATGCTACTCCAGCAATGTGATGTCACGCCGAGTTGCTGTTGGATGTCAGCGGCTTGACTCTCAATGGCGAGCCAGTCTTATTCTGGAGTTTTTCTAAAAAGTTGCCAAAAATTTCCCAAACTTTCAGAACTTCTTCTGAAAGCCCCTTTGGGGGTCTTGAAGGGTCCACAACACCAGCCAAGGTCCCAGAAGCTCTGATGTGCCTCTTGGGGTTTAGGGACTACAATTCTCACAACGCACCTGGTCAATTCAAGTACAGTCCAGGTGAAGCTGTTCAGCTGGGCTTGTCCTGTGGTTGTTGAAGCAGGAGACTTCTTCCAGCACTTTTCATCTTGTTGATGATCAGGGAGTCCACTCCCTGATGTTTTAAGACAGTCAAAATCCTCTTTTGTGAATTATTGAGAGTGTAGCAAGTGCAATCCTTCTGAGTGCAATCTTCTCTTTGTGCAGTCCAAGGGTTCAGGAGGGCAGTCCTTCTTCTCCAGACGCTTCCAAACAAGGATCTTAGGTGCAATGCAGCTCTCCCATATTTATTCCAGATTCTGGGCTGGTCAGAGTGGGGGATACATCCAACCAATGGGGTTCAAGCTGTCTACCTCTGTTATGACCACCTCTTGGGAAGTGTGGCATATTTCTGTCCCAGAATGCACATCCCCACAAAAATCAAAATGGATAAAATCTCTCCTTGGAGTTCAGGTCTGGCTAAACTAACCATCAGGCATGGCTAACATTTCCCTACATTCTCCTTCCAGCTCCTCTCCTAATTTAATAAGAGAGGCTCCTGTCTGGATGGGAGTGCAGGAAGTCGGGTACTATCTTTTTCTTCTGTCTTTGAAGGCCAGTTTGGCTACCCAACCCCCTTCCTGTCCTGGCATCTGCAGACAGCAGATCTCCACCCACCAGATGTCTCTATTGTTTCCACCTAATCAGAGAGCAGCTTGGCTCAGGCTGTCAAGTGTTGGCCAATCAGAAGAGGCTCCTACAGGGTTGTTTTAGGTAACTTTAGGAAAGCAAGTTCTACAACTACTTTTCTATAATAGTTATAATAAATCTGACCTTGGCAAGTTGTTGGATTTATTGTAACTATTATTTTGATACTTTGTACTGCTGTTCTAGCTCACTCCTGTCAAAAGTTAGACTTCATCAAATTTTAATAACGCCTTCCCAAGTTAGCCAATGGAGCTCGCAGCACCACAATGGGGAAAAACGAAATTGGCAGATTTTCCCCCACCAGGGCATATAGAACAACTTTTATAATGTCCCTGTTTCTTATAACAAGGCACCCTATCCTTGTGGCACCTAGGGCAGACCTCAGGAGTGACTTATATGGAATAAAATGTTAGTTTTAGACTTTGGAAGTACTTTTAATTCCAAAGCAGAATTTGGACATTGTTTTGTTTTAAAACCAGGCTTCAGGACTGGCTTTAAAATGACAGAAGACACCACAGCAGTGCACACCTAAGTGCATTAAATCCACTGGGTTATCTAAACCTACATATCCTACCATATGCTAGGGACTTACAGGTAGGTTGTCTGAACCAAATATAATTACACCAATTACCGTAAACCTTTTAAAAAGAGCACTAGCCCTGTGCCTGGTTAGCAGAGCCCAGGGCACAATCAGAATGAGTAACTACCAGCATCAGTCAAACAATGGGGATGATCAGGGGACAAAGGAGGGCTTTCTCACATCAGGTGTATAATATTTCTGTAGTTCTCTGATGTTTCCTGTACCTGTGTGAATATGTAATTTCTATTACACAGAAAAAAGTTGTCATATAACTCAAGGTGTTATGCCCCTTAGGTAAGTGTTATCTGTCTCTTGTGGAGTGGCGAGACGGCCATTTTGAATTTTGCTCTGTAGTGATTGCTGTGAGGATAAACGAATGATTATGCATGTACGTTAGGCTGCGTTAAAAATTAATGGTCTCCCTAAATGTATTCTTGTTGAATAAGCTGCCAAATGTTCAACTTTCTGTACTTTTTAAAGCAAATATAAAGCTCCTCTTTCAGCAATAATTTTCACATCTAAACCATTGCACAGCTCAGTGCGGGAGCTCAGCCGCCAATTACTCAGAATGTAATGCCCAGTTAAGGCCAATCAGGTTATTTTGGGAATTGAGGTAATGTTTTCCTGAGCACTGATGCTCCCAGGAGAGGGTTTAAAGGCTTTCAGGAGCTTGCAATACCTCCCTAGCTCTCTGTGATGAAATATAGCTGGACCGTGTAGCATTTCCTCTGGACCGCTCATTGCTGCCAGTGATAATGAATACTGGGTCAGTTGCCAGAAAATCCAGTCTGGTAACGGTAGGAATGACGTGTTTCAAAAATAAAGGCTTGAGAATATTTGATTGGTAATTCTCTTTGTACTTCATGGTAGCAGTTCCTTCCTCTGTGTTGTGCAATCCTAATGAGTTTGCGAATCTGAATGCTCTTTTCTTTAAAAACTAGACATGCTTAAGTTTTTGCTAGATTTATTAGCTTAGTGTGGCTGCATTTTAGAAGTTACTGTTAATATGTACACAACACTACTTCATTCCATTTTGCTATAAATATTAAACTTTTTTCACCACCTGAGCAAAGTTATTTCATTTAAAGGACATATTCAACACATACAAGTTGGGGGTACTGCCACCCCTTGTAGGAGTTCCCAGCACCATAATCATTGTGAAGGGAATGTCCCCTGTATAGTATTTGGGCGTGTACCCCTACAATGAATGTTAGAGTGCATGGGAAATGGTATTCTAACTCTTATTTTGGCCCTGGTGTCACCCTAATCTACAGTGTGCACAGATGCCTCGGCCTATCCTTGGTGATGCAAGGTACAGAACTTTTTCTGAACTAAGCATGCCCTGATTGTGGGCCTTGGAGTGCTGTCTATGCCAGGGGTACATCACATAAAGCAGTGGTAACAGCGTATCATGTTTTGTGAATTAGTAGTGTGGCCTTTTTCACTATGTCAAGGACAAGCAAGCCTACAGTCCCGCTCATGTAAAGTTCCACCATTACATGGATCTCAGAACCTTGCACTGACTCTGTGAGTCATGTGACTCTGAGTACTGGGCCAGTGGATTCCATGTTGGATGCCCCTGGTTTTGCATGGCACAGGTTGGATAATAGGGACAGCTGGCGTATTGCCTCCAATTACTGTTGCTGGAGCGTGGAGACTCAGACACTGAAGTAAGGGAGGCTGGAGACAGGGCCACCTTTCGAAATGCATTAAGGGCATTGTTGGCAAATGGCTTCTGATGAGACATTCCTGAGCCCTGGTATTTGATGGATTGCAGAAGTGAGGGGTGGGACTACAGTTTCTCTTTTTCAAAACGAAGTGATTTTTAGGGATGGCCTGACATTTTGTCTACCCCTGATTAATGCTTAGGAAAGGCTGATGGGAGCCAGGTAAAGAGACCTCAAACTTCATTGTGTGCTAGTTTTTGGTACCTCTGTTTGGAGTCAGTCTCATTGCTATCTGCAGTGAGAGCCATCACTTTGCACAAAAACTGACTGAGATAAAGGCAAAATATTACATTAGATAAAGAACCAACGTAAGCCAGTTCTGAACCCTTCAAAAGTGGATCTACATCTGCTGTCTGGAACACTGGAAATGTGTATAAAAGTAGGATCTATATCAACCCACATTAGCTCGAGTTCCAAATTCCTCTTGACGGTGTAAAGGAATGATGCGCAGAGTACTCAAAGTGCTGCTGTGTAACCAGGGCTGGTGCCTGCCTGACGACCAGTCTCCCAGAGGTAAGGGGACATCACCCAAAGTCTGTACTTTCTGCTTGTGGAGCTGAGGCTCTGCCTGAAGTTCCTAGAAGCTTGCCTGCATGCTGTGTGAGGGATAGATTGTGTTTGGCCCTGCTGGAGCAGAGACTGTCCAGTAGGAAAAGCCCAAAACGTTCCCAGTCTGAGGAAAATCCAGAAAAAGTTGTTTATCACAAAGAGCAAAACCAGGAGTGATTCATTCTGTGATTGGGTCCTCCAAGTCTCTCTGATCAGTTGCTGTGCAATCTGCAGTAAGACTTTTCAAGACCAAGTAGCATTGTGTCAATCTACCATGGGCTCGAGAGGCTGATGCTGCTGCTGCCGACATCGAGAAGTCATGCTGTGTCGCTCCTGAAGCAAGATGCCCTGATCGTCCCAGAGGCTGCACCTGCTGAAGACATACCACCATGGACAACTCGACACACAGACCACCAAATTTGCCTTCAACCAGCCGAGAAGACCACCACGGCAGAAGATGAGTGCTGTTGTGCAGGCCTGCCACGCCAACCGCATCTTGCAAACTCTAGGCCAATGCAAGTCTGGTGCCATTGCCCCTGTAGAAGGGGAGCTGATGCTACGAGGTTAGGAGTGTGAACTGCACCTACTAGAACTGCAACAATCACCAGCAAGGTAAAACACAGAGTTTAGTCACCACATGGCGTTAGAGACTAACATGCACAGATGAGGATTTTGCAAAAACCTGTTACTTTTCAGAGTAAACCGAAGGTGTAAAAGGCATTAAACTGATTGGCGCCATCTGCACATGTGCCTGGTCAATGACTATGCTTATAGTGTGTTGGGGACTGTATAGTGTGTTGGCGGTGGTAGTCCCCATTCTGCAAGTGCTTATTTAGCCCCCTACAGCCATTGCTTTGAACTTCATGAACCGTATTTTGGATCAGTTCAGAGGAGTATGTAACTCTCACCTCACACTATCATTCCACCATCATGGGTGTGCTTCCAGTGTAAGGCATGAGGTGCTATCAGCAATTTAGTTAACACAGAAGACATTCTGGAAATATGACTACCCCACTAGAAGTAGTTATTTCTATATAATAGACAAATAAATACTTGACGTACGAC
The DNA here is from genome assembly GCF_031143425.1 of Pleurodeles waltl. Taxonomy (NCBI): domain Eukaryota; kingdom Metazoa; phylum Chordata; class Amphibia; order Caudata; family Salamandridae; genus Pleurodeles; species Pleurodeles waltl. The sequence goes on from NC_090448.1 coordinate 1,121,171,917, forward strand.
CTCTAAGTGAATGTCTTGCAAAATGTGTTATGTTTTGCCATTCTCCATTTCTGGGTGGAGGCTTACACTTAGGAGTAGACTTCCATGTCTCAATCCCTCAAATCAGAAGGTGGAGCGTGGTAGAACAGAATTAATGAGTGTAAAGTTACTTTTAGTAGCTTTTCAGCTATTGGTGGTGATCTCTGCCACCGAGGTTTATTAAAGTTTACTATTCTTAAAATATATGGCAAATATTTTAAGAAATAAAATAACTGTAAATTGTCAATTTGGAAATATATTTAATTAACCTAGAACTAATAATATAAAATGGCACTGTGAAAAGAAAGGAGAATCGGAGCAGGAGGTCTCTGCCATAGGTCTGTGAATTGCATTTTGTAGTACATGAGAAGTACTAATTTAGTACTACTATAAATAAAACAAAATGCAGTTTGTGAATCAGGCCTGAAAGCAGAGCAAAGTGCAGTTTTCCAGGTTTCCAGGTATACTATTGCACCTGTCATGTGACTCTTTGAGGGTTGCTTATTCCCCTGTCCTGAACTGTACACGGTGTGGAAAGAGCTGCCAAAAGCATAAATGCACATTTTCCTTGTTTTTTTTCAAATGCAAAAACATTTTTCATCATGGAGAAAGCACTTTCCCTGAATGACACCAAATCTGGGGTTGAACCATTCAGGGCAGGCTTGGCCTGAAAGTTTGGCTGCACTGTTCCTATTGGAGCAGGGTCAAGACTGATCTGTATATGGCCCGGGTCCAATCTCAGGTGGCAATGTGGGCAAAAGAATGGTAGGTTGGAATGCTGTCCCCAACAATTGCCAGTGGTAGACAAATTAAAAGCATTCCTCCCATCAGCGTTTTTGTGGTTTTGATGTACCCCTCTAAGTGGAGTCCCGTTCTCACTGCAGCACTGGGAAAAAGCTACACCTGCCTAATGAGACCCATTGAGGGTGAAAAAGGTCTTTGGTTGCTTGTGTTCTGGTTCAGCCAGGACCTGGCTTGGTAGTTTGGGCTGGATTGTACCTAGTAGTACAGTGTCAAGACTGATTTGCATAAGGCTAGGTCCAAACTGAGGTGGCACAGTGGCGAAAAGAGCAACAGTTTTGAATGCTACCCCGAGAAATTGCCAGTGGTTAGACAAATTGCATTCCTCTCATTACCTTTTGAAGTTCTGTGTGAGACACATAGGTCCCGCCCCCCCAACTACCACTGCGCCCCCATCCCTCACCAACCACAGAAGACTAAGGGGAAGATTTGAGAAAAGTGGCGCTGCACCTAGTGCAGCACCACTTTTCTTGCACTCCTTAGCACCCCCCTACCGCCACCATGTGTGCACCATATTTAAAAACAGTGCACTATGCTGCAGGGTAGGATGCAATAGCGTCATTAGGGTCGAGCCTGCGTATCGCTAGTGAGACGCTTAAGGTATTAGAAAAGGGCTCGGAGCCCTGTCGACGTCACGTCAGTGTCTCTCATTGGCAAGTTGGCTTGCCTGTTAGAATCTTCTTTTTTTATTAGTGGAAGGCACGCATACGTCATGCCTTTTCCGTGGTTAGCCCTCCTTGACCGCAGCGACCAAGTAAGGAAAACATGCGAGGCTTGCTGGGGTTGTGGACTACTTTTTCTCTGTTTTCGGAGCGCGATCTCGCTGGGATGAAGTCGAGCGCTTCCTTAATTGCACTTTCGCCGGTAAACTGTACAGCGAGATCGCACAAAAGTGGTAGGTGGGGGCCCAGGGAGGGGGTCCCTCTCTATATACTTTTGCCGGGGGCCCCTCAAGTTTCATTACATCACTGCATCCTGTATCCCACCTCCCAGCCCTGTATCTGTGTATCATCGCGTATAAGTCAAGAGAGGGGCCTACAACAAATTTTAGCACAGAAGGAACCGTTTAATAATGCAGACATAAAAAAATCATAATAGTAAACCCACCAGAGCTTTGTGTGAAACAGGTTTACCTGGAGTCTAGTTCATTGAAGTAATCAGGTTTCATTGAGTATAACCCTGGCTCACCTTTTTCGACCTGAACAACAAGGCGACATTCAAGGGAAATGCATATAGCTGCTGTGAATACCACACCAATCATTAAAACGCAACAGCAAGAAATAAAGGGCCAGATGTATCAAAAAAGTGGTTTGCGATATCCTAATAGCGAATCCTTCCAATTTGCTATTAGGAAATCGCAAACTGGGAAGCACAACAGTGTGTTTAATACTGTTTGTGATTCTCAAATAGGTTGCAAGAGACCTGCCTCATTAATATTCATGCAACCCATTTGGGAATGGCCACAATCACAGGGATAGTGGTCTGCTGGGGGCAGCAGACCAGCATGTCTGTGATTGCTTTTAAATAAAGTAATATATATATATTTTTTAATGCAGCCTGTTTTTCTTAAAGGAAAACAGGATGCGTTTAAAACGGAAAAATGAAAAGTTTTCTTTTCATTTTTTTAAGAGTAGGCAGTGGTCCATAGGCCTAAATGGGTGATACATTTAAGGGCTGATTATGACCTTGGCGGAGGGGATTACTCCGTCCCAAATGTGACGGATATCCCGTCCGCCGTATTACAAGTTCCATAGGTTACAATGGAACTTTTAATACGGAAGGAAGGATATCCGTCACATATGGGACGGAGTAATCCCCTCCGCCAAGGTCATAATCAGGCCCTTAGTGTTCTGCCCACTCATAAACAGGTTTATAAAGTACATAATTCAGAAGAGAGTAAATACATCCACTTACACAGTCACAGCCTCCTGCAAATGGCCAGTCCAGTATGCTTTGGTGACAACAGATCTCTGTCCAACATTCACATGTACATTCCTGCTCCCAATACCGCTAGTACAAGAATATTGTAAGGCGCTCACAGAGTAACTACCAACAAACTTATAGCTGCTGATCTCAGACCACTTCCACCGTGCAGACGGTTACTGCTTTCGTTCAGAAGGCAATAACATCTGTTTGAAGGTTTGCAGCATGCCTTGTGGCCCATTCTTTAAAAGGACCCACCCCATTCTCTAATCGAGTGCAATAGTCCACTGATCAAACGACCTTGCAAAGTGCCTTTTGCATTGCAAAAAGGGCTTTGCACCAACAGTACAATCTTTAAGTACTTTGTGACACACATACACAAGGGATGACACAGATCTCATCACAGTTGTGGAGAAAGCAGCAAGGATATTTAAGCAGTGTCGATTTGCATATAAAAGAAACAGACACAAAGCCTCTGCACTTTAAAAAAAAATGTTCAGAAGAGGAGAGTTGTTTTCATAATTCATAAGTATCTTGATCAGAAGAGTGTTCAGAATAACAAAAGCGTAGACTGCAGATCCTTTGCTACAGCATCAATTTAAAAGATTGTTCAAATTTGATCACTTGAGTGATTGTGATTTACCAGGCAACTCGCGACATTGACTGCCACTGAGAATCCTCCCATCATTTATAACATGAACTCTTCCCACTGTGAGCTGTTGGTCAGAACCAAGGCCCTGAGAGCAGGGCTTGCTGACGTAGTCTACCAAGAAGACCCTGAGGTTGTCAAACGGGAACTTATGGTACATCAGGAAAGCAGCATTTTCATGGCTCCTATGATTACTGCAAAATATACATCAAATTATTTAAAAAATTATCCCTAGATTTAGATTGAGGGGCACAGCAGGTGTTAACTTTAACACGCAAAGGTCCTTATTATGTCTCTTGGACCCCGTTCAGGGATCCAGAGGACAAGTATGGATTACTGGGCTCCAAAAGAAATGGCTGGGGCCGGTTAGATCGAGGATCATGGGGCAACCACACTTAATCAGAGGAAAAGGCCCATAAAAATGCAAAACATACTAAAGTTGGTGCCTTAAATACTGTTTGTATGTGCTGTGCCTCATTTTTAAATTGAAGATTCAGAATGGGGGTATATACCACACCTGGTTAAATACATCATCTTGGTATAACAGTATTTACAGAGTGTGGTAAATGCCACAGTCTATTTCCCACAGCTTGTAATCAGGGCCTAACTGTCCGCACCAAGACAATTCACACTCCAGGCCGCAGCTTTTGTGCACTAATTTCAGCGCATAGATTCCTCCACATAGACTGAGATCTGCTTCAGCTCTTCTGTGGACTAATGCAAGTGTTACACGGGCTGCTATTGGTGGTCGCACTTCACTGCCAAGCTATGGACATCTTTGCTGCTTTTTTTAGACCTTTCCCAGTTAACTAGCCTTCCGCAGGGCATTACAAACCTTCCTCTGCATCCTCATCAACATAGTTATTCTATCTCAGGATCTTGACAATTGTCTGATGTGTCCTTAATGCCAGAATATCTTTTCAGGTCAAAAGGGTCATCAAGGATTCTTTCATCAGTTTTTGCAATCCCTAAAAATATACTCACTGCACGTGGGCATGTGTTATTGTGAGCTATATATACGTTCCCAGATCCCTTCCCTTTGATTCCCACTGTTCACCCTTATTTTGATGGGGCAGGGAGCCCCTGCCTTTAATGAGACCCGCTATCGTCTTCACTGTGCTTCATCCCACTGCATCTCCATCACCATCCCTGGCCTTCTCTATCTGGAGACAGGGAGTACCACAGCCCACGTAGCTCACTACAAGTGCCCCTGGTAAACGTGATGCATTTACCGGCTCTAGCAGTAGAACAAGTTGTGGTCTGTTACCCAGAGATCTCCAGTGCCCAGGTACGGTTAAATATGGGGCGGGGGCAATATTGGACCAAATTCCATCCAATTTGGATCCTACCACAAGTCTGAAATATCACCTACCAAAGTCCCATTCCTTACAGAAAAAACACCAAATCGTCATAAACCTACTCAGCTTTCGATCTGCAATAGAAACCTTGGACCCTTTTGGAAAGCTGACCGTGGACTACTGACTAGCTATGATGCCATGCTAAAGGACAACTGTGCTTTACACAGCAGTCAAATAACAGTAACTATTTCTGAGAACTATGCACTGTTTTTCTGAATGTATCTACAAAACCTCTAACTCTAAGGGACCTATGAAATTATATATAGCTCTACGCTATGCCTTCTTTCTGTACCAAACCATAAGCACAAAGGTTTCCGCCAGTGTGAGGGACTCTGCTGTTCTTCGGGACTTTTCTTCAAGCTGCAGAGAAACTACGATAAAATAGATAAATAAACTAAATTAAGAGAACACTATTTCAAATTATTAAAAGCCGGATTCAAATAACAGTGAAAAGAAAACACCTTGCACTAGAACGGCAGGGGGTTTAACAAAGCCATTTAAAATTGACAAATGTGTTTTCCCTAAAGTTCCCCTTCAGGTTTGCGGAGTAATATAAAACGCACGTTTATGAGTTCACTCTGTAGGGGCAACCGGAAATGTAAACTGACAGGAAACTCTGACACTCATCACATGATCTCTGTTCTCTGTGACTCATTGTTTTCGCAGAAGTGCAGCGGTTTCGACTCTTCTCAGGATGTAATCAGGGACTTGTCTAATGTAACTAGAAAGATAACAAGCATTTGCAATGCAATGGGTCTCGCATTTTTTCGAGTTAGAGCTGTTAACGTTGTAAATTCCTAACTGGACTTTTCTTGCCACATAAAGTGTAAATAAAAAGTAAAACAGTTGATATAAGCGAGTGGATTCAAAACACCACGGCTGTCATGAGCAAGAAGGAGAGACACAAAAGGAAAAAGATGTTCACTCACAGTCAAAAATATTGGCAATCGTGCAATTATCCATGTAACAGGGTCGATGTCCAAGACGCAACAAAAATGCCCCAAGGAGGGACAAACGTAGAGCATTTACCAATGATAACAAAGGATTTTTGAAAGGCAAGCCCATGAATCAGTGAAAGTGATGGGTGTGTGATGGGCATGGTTAAAAGCCCACAGATAGATTACAACAGGTCAGAGCGCTTGCACGCTCGAGCTAAAAAGCTCTGTGTATAGCTTGATACAGTTTAACCTTTTTAAACCGGGGGCGCAAGGCCTGTCTCGATCAGTGTTTGATCTACTCTCCTAGCGAACTTTACAAAGTGCCAGTTGTTTCCATTCTCCACCGTCCATATCAGCGGCCTAGTGTAGGTGAGGCACCCTCTGCCTTCCCCTCTGTTTTTTAGGTCCAGCCTACTAGACAGTGCATGTTCTGTCTGTGGCGAGGTATATTGTGGCTTAACATGAACATAGGGGAAGCCCTTGCTTGGTCACTTTAATTTGCCAGCTTCTTATTCGTGTTCCAGCTTGTCAATCTTGTGCTTGTCCTTCTCATATGGCATTCTCTCTTTACCATGTGTGTGTTTGCCTGGCTGGCTGCGCTCAATGTCAGGGAACTACCTTTTCTTTTTGTGTAAGCGCTCACAGAGAGTGCATGCGTTTTAGAACCATCTCCCTGGTGTAATTCTCTCTACCCCCATGCTGCTGCCTGTTCCTGTGTGCTCTTCTCGCTCACCCTCCCTTGCTGTGCTCAAAGCGTGCTTCTCCATGTTCCATCTGACCCCAGCCCAACCCCGTGTTGCTTCTGTGTGCCCCTGTCCTTCCCTCTGTTGCTTCACCATCTTCTGCTCTCCACTTGTGGCTTCCATGTTCCCCACCCTCCTTTATGTTGCTCCTGTGTCCCCCTGCCCTCCCAATCTTTCGATTGCTTCAGCTCCACTCTAAAAAAAATAAAAAACGATTTTGCATGTTTTGTTTTTAGCTACCAATCCGACTTGGATCAGGAACAAAAAAAAAAAAAGATGCTATGTTATTTTGTAGGTGAACTCATGCGTGGTGCATATGCCTAAAAAATGACACAGTTGGATGCGTAAACGTTTTTTTTTGTTTTACTTTAGTCATGCTGCACAGCATCAGGGATGTTGTGCAGTGTGCCTAAAAAACATGCTAATAGGTAACAAAGGCAAGACAAATTTGCTTTGCCAATGCTTGATGGCTGAGTTTGCACAGATCAGTGAAAGATGGGTGCATGAGGTGAGGTTTTATATAGTTTCTTTTGGTGTAGTCCACAGTTGCATGGATGTAGCTTTCTTCCTTTCTGCCTTCCCCCGAGCAGATGTATGTCAAAATATATATTGAGACTGAAATGTTGGCCTACAAAAAATATTGTTGCAAAATATTGACAACCAAAGCATAGTGAAGGTAAATATATATAATATAGATTCACTATTCTTAACTTTTCAACCCCATATCTACTATTATATAAATAAATTATATATATGACCTAGTGGCGGTCACCACTAAGTAGTTATAGTTAGGACCATGTTACCATAGAAAAAGCATTTTTTGACTAGCCTATATCTTTGGTACCATTTGACGAATCTTCAAGACATTTTCCCAAAAAAGTGTCCCAGTGTTTCTTGTTGCGCATGGAAGGTTTTGGGGTGATCCGTCAAGCAGTGGTCGAGAAAAACAGGGGGTCAAAAAAGTTGCTTTTCCCATGTTAATTCCCATAGGACCTCTAGACACGACTACAGCCTGAACAACCGGACGGAATTACACCAAATTTGACAGGAAGCTAGCTCTTGTACGTAGATTCCGCTTTCGCTTATTTGGTGTAAGTCCGTCCAGTAGTTTTTGAGATATTAAAGGGAAAATACATTTGTATATCTAGGTGCGCGGATCCTTTGTGATATATTTGTGAATAATGATGAGCTCGTGCAGGGAAATGCACAGCTCTGATTGGCTGCCAAGATTTCAAACCTGGAAGTGTTGGCAGCCGAGTCCTACTAAAAAAGTAAAGAAAAAAGGGGGGCCAAGGTAGAGTCACTCTGACCCCTCAGCTCTGGTGCTGGGGTCCCAGAGCGACCCCCCCCCAGAGCTGAAAAGCCTGGGCTCTGGGCGCTTATTTTCTAAAGATCCCCCGGGTGGGCCAGGTCTCAGGTGCATTGATTTATATATGAGGGAGGCTGCCTGCTCAACCCCTCCACAGTCCCGGGGACCGCCACCTCTCTGGGGCAAAACCCTGCAGCCCCGGGGACCACCACCTCCCTGGGGCACTGAAGTAATGTGGTGCAGTGGTGCCGCATGGCCCCCCTGCAGCCCTGGTGAGCGCAACCTACCTGGGCCACTTAAAGAATGTGTTGCCGGGAATGAGGGGCCCACCCGCAGTCCCGGGGGCAACCACCTTCCCTAGGATAAAAACAAATCTAATGCAGGGGGCCTGCATGGCCACCCCGCAGCCCCAGGGCCACCATCTCCCCGGGGCTTTAATGTAATTATATGCATGGGCAGCCCACCCCGCAGCCCTGGGGACGCCACATCCCCGGTCCATTGAGCACACTGTGTCTGGGGGGGTGGGGGGGCGCACACCACCTCGCAGCTCTAGGGACCACCACCTCCCCTGTGAAAACTGTAAAAAAATAAAAAGGGGGTCCATTTCGGGGCCCCAGGGATCACCACCTCCCCGGTGGTTTTCTTGTTGGAGGGGGATACGTGGCCCACATCAAGGAACCACTGATGGCCCTGGAGACTGCCACCCCTCAAGGCCCACTCCTGCTATGTCCCAAGGTGTCCACCCCCAGTACAGAGCTGTTTTCTGTGGTTTGGCTGCAGCTTTACAGCGGTCGCCAAGTCACAGCAAACACTATGGTCCAATGAAGGGAGAGCTGTCAAACAGCTCTTCCTTAATTGGAGCAGAGGTTTCCTCTGTCTTCCTGCCCAAGAGGAAACTGATCTCACAGAGAGGGAGCTGTCCTAAGTAGCTCCCTCTCTGTGACAGCAATGCTGGCTTCCGCAGCTGGGAGCCCGCTGGTACCATGGGGGCCTTCAGGCTCCCACATTGTCCCCAACATTGAGACTGGGTGCTCTAGGGGGAACCCAGGTCACATGGCCAGGCCCTGGGGGATGGGGCCAGGAGGCTGAGATCGGCCACGGGGAGGGGGAGCAAGTGCCCCCCCCCTGCATCTCAAAAAGCGGCCCAGGGGATAGGGTTGTGGGGCCCAGATCAGCATAGGGAGGGGGGCCACATGCCCCCCTCCCCAAAAAACAATTAAGGGCCAGATGTATGAATGTCCTGAATTGCGACTCACAATATGCGAGTCGCAATTCAGGATGCAGGATGGTGTCCCTGACACAATCTGCCACTCACAAGGGGGTCGCAAAGGCCCACCTCATTAATATTAATGAGGTGGGTTGCAATTTTGCCAAGCCCCAGAAATGTACAAAACCATAGACGTTCACCTGTTATAGTTAGAGTTATTTTACAATGCACTGCTAATTACCCCAAAAATTACAGCACTCATGACATCTCTGACAACATCATTGATAATGTCACTGGAACATGGACACATGCCATCAACGCATTTTCAACAGAGCCACAGTCACCATCACCCCCAAGCTCCACCTTACCATCAACCGCTCACTAGCTGCTGCCACTTTCCCCAATGACTGTAAACACCCTGAGATCAACCCCCTCCTCAAGAAACCCTTGGCAGACCCCACCAACCTCAAAAACTTTAGGCCCATCTCCCTACTCCCATTTCCTGCGAAAGTCAACAAAAAAGCGGTCAACAGCCAACTCGCCAAGTTTATAGAAGACCACAACATCCTCGACATCTCCCAATCTCGATTCAGGAAAAACCATAGCACCGAAACAGCCCTCCTGGCTGCAACAGATGACATCCGCTCCCTGCTGGACAAGGGAGAGACAGCAGCACTCATCCTGCTAGACCTCTCGACGACACAGTCTCTCATCACACCCTGATACAAAGACTCCACGAAGCCGGAATCAGAGACAAGGCCCTCGACTGGACCCAATCCTTCGTCTCTGGCAGAACTTAACGAGCAAGACTTGCCCCCTTCTTCGCAGACCCCACACCCACCACCTGCGGAGTTCCCCAGGAATCCTCCCTCAGCCCCACGCTGTTTAACGTCTACATGGCCCCGCTAGCCACCATCGTCAGAAGCTACTGAATCAACATCATCTCCTACACCGATGACACCCAACTCATCCTCTCCCTCTCCAACAAACCCAACAAAGCCAGACACAACTTCTGCGAAGGCATGGAAGCAATCGCCAACTGGATGAGATACAGCTGCCTCCAACGCAACGTAAACAAGACAGAAGTAATCATCATGGGCCCTCAACCCAACGCGTGGAATGACTCCTGGTGGCTACCCACCCTCGGAAACCCGCCCACCCCCACCAGCCAAGGCCGCAACCTCAGGATCATTCTGGACTCAAATCTCAGCATGAACCATCAAATCAACTCAGTCACCTCCACCTGCTTCTGCACCCTCCGCCTCCTACGCAAATGGATCCCCCTCGAACATAGAAAGACCGTCACACAGGCCCTCATCGCCAGCAGACTGGACTACGGCAACACACTCTACGCCGGAATCAAAAAGAAACTCACCCACAAACTTACCTCGACACTGCCACATCTGGCAACACCTGCATACACTGCACTGGCTCCCCATGGAGAAAAGAATCACCTTCAAGATCCTAAACCACGCACACAAATCCCTCCACAACACCGGACCAGCCTACCTAAACCAGTGACTCAACCTCCACGTACCCCACAGGGCCCTACGCTCAGCCCAGCTATTTCTTGCAGAAGTACCCCGCATCAGGAAAACCAGAACAGGAGGACGCTCCTTTTCCGAACTCGCAGCCACCGCCTGGAACGCCCTTCCTTTCTACATCCGACAAACCACCTCCCTCCTCAGCTTCACGAAGTATCTAAAGACATGGCTTTTTCAAGAACCACCTCACCGGTGAACGCTCCATCCTCCCCCCCAGCGCCTTGAGACCCTAACAGGTGAGTAGTTGTGCTTTACAAGCACTGATTGATTGATTGATTGACATCTGCAGTAAAATTATTGATCAGATAACTGTTCACGGCGTGGGCGCAAGTTATAGCTACCTTACGGTGCACCTTACAGTTACTTGAAATAACTCTATAACAGGTGAATTTATATGGTTCTGTATGTTTAAATTGTGAGCCTAACTATAACGTCCCTGTAACCTTTGTTTTTTTAAGTGAGTATATATAGATATGAACATGCACTGTGAACGGATCTGCTCTCTACACAAATCTCACTACACAAGAAACATGCGTCAATCTCATGCTTATCAGTGGCCATCTACCTTCCTGAGATGATCGTCCCACTGTCCTGTGTTCTGACGCTAGGTGGCCTGCCTTCACCCCATGAATGTTGAAAAGCAACATAGACATACTGGTAATATTATAGACAGTTATTTAGTATTAGTATGAGGTGTCTTCTTGGTACCTCAAGGGATCTGTGTTTTAAGAACCAGTGCTTCTCCTGAAGCAGTCATTCTTCTTGGACATGACCATAGGTGAGTGTCTCTGGTGCCGCCTGGTGGGGGTGCCACTCAACAACAATTGAAGAGGGGTCAAGGAGAAAGGGTGGCAGTGCAACATATGTAGCTCACCTGCGGAGGCAAAATACTGAGTCTACCCACTGACACGGCAGAGTGTTTTGGGACCAGGAATGTCACAGAAGAACCTGCCACAAGGTCAGCAAGGGAGGTAGAGCCTATTGGCACTGCTGCCATAGTGACACCTGAGCTATGGAACACTGTGAAACCAGGAATAGCCTGACTCCTACCTTCTGACCAAAGGGGTCGCTGTGGTGCTTGGGTCAGCTTTGAGAGGCAGATAACGGAGCAGTAGGATGTAAGGTACAACCATTTGAATCAAGGCCGCCATTTTGAGAGCCCAGCAGTGCTCAGATAACACAGGCATTTTACATGAATTTCTTCAGAATCTAAAGAGAGTGAAACATTCTTCAAGAGTGGGCGAATGCTCTCAGCTAGGCTATAATCAGTTTGTTAACTTGGACACATGTAGCTGTTCTCTATAAACATTCGAGACAGGGCAGGTTTGAAACCCCTATGATTATGTGCACGTCTGATCTCCACTCTGTCTCTTAAGTTGTTATGGCTGCGCGTGAAATGAGGCGGGCAGGTGTGTGCGATGCCTCATTTGTTGGCTGACAGCTCGGAACACATCACTTTGCTGCTGTGAACATTAGAGACACATTCCACATGCTTTTAGTTCTTTCAGAGTAGAAAAGGCCCCCCTACCCGTGACTCCTGGCCATCATTTCTGTCCCCACTGTTGCGTGCTGGGACCAGTGGCGCAACAATCAATGGGCCCCCGCCCTGCCAGCTGCCATCATAGGGTCTCTGGGCTGCGTACAAAGGGTCAAAGGCCAATCTCACACTGCTAGAACTTGGGGAGCCATTTATATATTTACTGGTCGCAGTTTATTCTATTATTTTGTTGTTATTTGGTCGTTTCGCTTGCATATTAATAAACACTGACTTGGGCTACATATGGTGTCCTGAGTGCATTTGAAGAAGCAGGGACCTCAGTGACCAAGCCATTCCCCCAGTAAAGCTACTATCAGAATGAAATGATGGCAAAGTGAGCAAGTGACATTTAAGAAACATTCTAGGAAGGGGGTTGCTTTACGAACAAATGGAAAAGTGCACGTGGAATTAGAAAATAAATATCCGTACTCATCCAATATTTTTTAGTTATGTGAGGGCATTTATAATAGGTAGCACTATTTTAACATGCACTGTACAAGAGAAATGTTTAATTCTAGCAAAGGGTTTTATTTACTGCACACGATGTGCCTGTTATATGTAGCTTGGGGTGGACAAAACTGCAAATTATTTTCCATAAATGCATATTTTTTGCATGTTCTTGGACGCTATCAAGCATGAAAATTGGACGTGAAGGCGTGGCTTGTAAACAAGAGCCACAGGAGATACCAGGAGACTGGTTCTAGGGGAAGAAGTCTCTCGACCGTGACTTGCTGCCCCTGTAAGATACTTTATGCTCAGACTTGTGTCCACTGGGGAAAAATTGTGCAGATTTTTTTCAGCCATTTAATGTCGAAAAATGTTATGAGATGTGCTTAGCACAAAATTTGTAATTTTCACAAGCATTTGGGTAATGAACATTTCACCTAAAGTTGGTATATGTACCGTGGCTGTGACTCCTACAAGAATCAGTGTCTATGCCACATGGCACAGATACGAATTCCAGCAGGGGCATCGGAGCCTTTCATCCATCCTAGATTGATAAAAGCAGAAATCTGCTGTAGAAACTGCTTCATAAATCACAAGTCATCATATATTTCTGTGAATGCTAAAGTTACAATTGGAGCAAAGTACAAAACATAACAAGCACTGGCAAACCAATAGGCCTGGCATTGGCCACCAGCCTTTTGACTTTGTCAATGCTTGTTATGTTTTTTTTAAAAAGTTTTGTTGTGGGAGCTGCTGGGCTATTGCCAGTATAATAAAAAAAAATGCTTAACAGCAAATATATATACTGTTCTCTAAATATGCCATAGTAGTCACTATCGCTGAGAGCAGAATGTTGGCATTGAAGTAAGCCAGTGCCTAAAGTGGGCTGGCCCATTGGCACACATTATATGCTCCAGTGATTTGAAGAAAATGAGCACAATAAAATCAAGAGATCAATGGATGAAGAGGTCTGCCTGAAGACTCCTACAAATATGTATATTATATATACATTTTAGTAAAGTAAAATGACCTTTGGTAATGTCAGACCTAAAAAAAGAAAAGTCTTATAAGAAATGACATATAATAAGAATGAAATAAGATCCTGGATACCCTCTTGGGTGATAAGTGAGCTATGCAAATCAACATAACATAACATACGAGGCCAGCTTTACGTTGGAGGTGCCTAGTGCAGCAATCTTTGTTTCAGCAGCGTAGCAAAACTTGAGGGGGTCCCTACTCCCTGGGCCCAGTCAGGGACCTGCCGCCCATGCACAGTGTAATGTGCCGAGGGGTCCCCCTGGAGCTTGGACCCACCCCTCCTTACCCCCACCGCACTGCAGGGGCTGCGGGGGCCTTTGTTATGCCGCAGCTTGGTTGGCATCACCCCCTTAAACTCCTTCTCCACAGATTCCCTTAGTATCCCCCTCGCCTCTCCACTAACCCTCTTTCTTACATTTATTTAATTTATTTTACAGTACTTCTCATCCCAATGTAAAGAGTCAGACTGGGTTACATCACACATACATCTTATACAGAGACATTGAATTGAACAAGTGTGTACATAAGCATATATAAAATGTTACAAAAGGGCTCGAAGGTTTAGGAGTTGTGTCATCCATACTGTAGGTATTCACAGGAACACAACTCTAGGGGCTAATGTACTTCCGGAGAGATCTGGGGTTTGCATCTATAAAGCAGCACAGTGGGTTAACACGCATACTGCGAAGCAAAATGTGTAACATGCAGATCACAGAATCGTATTTTATGTAGATAGCTCTGTGGGTTACTGCTGTTGTCAGAGAGATGTTTTTCTTACTAGTAAATCATAAGTCACAATCCTCATATAGCACAGTGAGCTATGAATCGGCATCAAACAGCTGCAAGCAGACTGTAAGGTTTACAACTTATTCTTTTCCTTAATCTTTCGTTATTCAAAGATTGTTAAGATGTGCTCCTTTGGGTAGTTATATATTCGTTTTAGTATAGAAAACACCAACTACTGTGTTACTGTTAACATCCAAAATTTGTGTTTCTCCAGACCAAGCACACACAACATATTTTATTTATTATCCATTGAAAAAAGCCTGTTCACACAAAGATCTCTGCAAGTTACTCTTGTTTCACCTGTGACACAATGTGTCTGCTTTGTCCCCCCATCCCTTCAGAGCGCCAAAGGCACCGCCGCCACACCCCTTGGCACCACCGCCACACCCCTTGCCCCCCCTAAAGCTTGGTGAAGTGGCACCATTGAGGCCCCAAAGCCTGCACTAAAAAAAAAATCTTAGCGCTTTAAAAATGCTTAGTCATGTCATGTTTTTAGGAGCATCAATGTACATTCAGAATATGGATTTGCAGAGCACTGGCACTGTTAAGTGGTATATTCAAAGGCAACTTAACTTATGTATTTCAACACCTTTGAAATTATTTGAGCTAGGCATAGGATCAAAAAAATCCGAGACTACCCAGGCAAATACAAACTCCACACGAATTTAGACGCTGACTCCAACACAGCCCACTACAGAGCTTATCTAAAGGGGAAACTCTTCACTCACCTGACACTACACACAACCAAGGTGGCCAACAGTGCTCTTCGTACTTTCCCCAAAGGATCACCCCCGGCTCTCTAAATTTGGGCAAACCAACTATAGCAGACTGTGCACCAAAGTTCCTAAAGGCAAGTAATTGACAAACGTGCTATATAATAACAAATAGCATAACACATATGTTCAAGAAGCCTGTATGCTCAGAAGGTGAGGCAAGACAACCGTGGGGTCACCAGCAGTGGGCGAGAATGAGCACCATATTGCTGCTGAGAGCTCCCCTTCTTTTGGGGAGGTGGTATAGAGAGCAGGGCACAAGTGCACATGCCTGTGGCATCAATAATGTGCACACTGTTCCTCTCTGCACCAACCGCACCCTTGCGTTTCATTGGAAATGCTTTATTACGTGAATACAAATGACTAAGTAAGGTAACTTAGTGCACATTTTCCATTGACAACTTGTGATCATCTGATAAACAATGACGGTGTAGGGATATGTAGTGCACAGTATGGAGTCGTGTACTCTGAATAGGGTTACTTAACTTTTCATACCAGATTAACAGAAGGAATGTACTTGAAGTACTGTGTTTTTTTCCCAGAATGAATATAGCTCTTTTAAGGTATTTTCACTTCTTACATATTTAATCAACTCCTATGCATGTGGGATGTTTGGTAGATAGGGTACACATGTATATCTGAGGCTGTAAATGCACGCTCCCTGCTCTAACTGTACATGCTGAGATGCTGCTTGCATTCTAGGTTCAAATGTACTTCGCTGGTTCAATAGTACAGAGGTAGAATTAATCAATGTTTGTTTGTCTGAATGTACAGTTGGGATCAAATGTCCACTCTTTTAGATTCAGTTCAATGTGTTCTTGATAGTTATGCAATGTCTGCTCCATATTAACGAGACACTAACAGAACTTAAGTAACTGTTATCGATAATGGTTTGGAATAGTGCAGCAGTTATTTGGGGGCACAGGATAAGGCTCTGAAAATCCTGGAAAATGGTAGAGATTGGAAGAAAGTTGATGGAGAGACATGGACATGCAATTAGGTCTTCTATGTGTACGTCTTTGTAAATTACATTATTCTGGCCTCCAGCAGAAGCCAGTGGAGAAGGCATACGATTGTTGTAATGTGCTCGAGTTTCTTTGTTTCTGTGATTAATCTTGCATTAGGGTGGAGTGCAGCTTTGATGGCAGCACAATGGCTTGTCGGTGGTCCTATCAAGATATCCCAGTCACAATCCATCTGTGAAATTATCCATTGTGGCTCTCATTCATCCATTCTAATGAACTGTTAAGGCTTCCCCTCATCTTATATCAGAAAGCCACTGAGAGCTACTGATTTCCTTGCACAGACCTTATACGTTCAATTACAGATTGCGTCACACCAAAGCATGTAGATTCCACTGACTTCATCCCACAGATCATTCTGCATTAATTACATTCACCAAGTGAATTTATTTGTCACTAGCTCTATGCCAGCAATTCATTATTAGTTGATCCAGACCCACTACTCCATTGTAGTTTTGACTGTTTCCATAACACTCAGTTTTTGTAGATTTTATTGACCGGATCTGGCCTCTGTCGTTATAGTTTGAGCTCAATGACTGTGATGTTCCCCGAGTCAATTTGAAGTGTATTGATCTCATCTGATCAGGTCATTATCGGTTCATCCCAGAACACCGTAGCACTGAGATCAAATGTGTTAATCAGCGGTTCCCTCCATGCAACACACATCTACAACATGTTGTGATATGAATCCATCCTGTTAAAGCACATCATTTTTACACCCATTGAGCACCTTTTTCACAAATTCACTATTGCATTGGTTCCCAACCTGTGGTCCGGGACCCCTTGGGTTCCGCAAAGCCTCCTCAGGGAGTCGGCGACTCCTTAGAAAATTCAATATTAACAGATTAATCAAGTGTATTTAAATAGAGTGGCTGAATGTAAAAATTAACATTCTTAAACATACTCTAAATGTCAAAGTACTTGAAATGGGAGGCTAAACATTAAGTTAGTATCCTCTAGTTGATTCTTGGGAGCATTGAAGGTGCATCAAACAGAATATAGTATGGATGAAGTGTAGCTTCTGTAGAATTTAGAAACGCTCCAACCTTCCTATTACAATTATATGTTTAATTTTGATTTATATTTGTTTGCAAATTAAGTAAAATGAGTTATCATTTGTACATTTATTTAATGGATGCTTGTTTCTTGATTTTTGTGTCTATTGTTTTGCAGTTCAAATCTTTGACAACGTTTAAACCGGGGTCCCTGTCTTCAAGTAATGACTCAGTGGGAGTCCCGCAGAAAACAAAAATGATTCTTTGGGGGTCCCTCGGTTCTAGTAATGATAAAGTGGGGGTCTACAGAACTCAAAAAGTTGGGAACCACTGCACTAGTGGATCCAGTGATTCATTCTCTCTCAGACAGCATTCCTTCTTAGGATCTATCCAGTTTATTGAGAACCACATAACCTACTGCAAAGTGACTGTGATGCTCCAGCCTCTATGACATGTTTTATTGCTCCAGAGAGGTGTCTTGCCAGGATAAAAATCAGTCACTGGCTGCTTTATTAAAGATAATTCATGTTTTCGCTTTTCAAAAGATGCTGTATTTAAAAAACTAGAGGCCTCATTTTATAAAGGTCTTCTCTGGCATAAGACAGCACTAAAACTGTTTTAGGTCAGGAAAGATTATTGTTCCTAACAAAGAGTTCTCTCTTGACTTACGACAGTCTTATCGCTGTTCTTGCAGGTTTATATCAGTTTTAGAACATTCTGGTTTATGACTGTCAAAAGACTGTTATACATCAGGTAAAAATGTAGTAAACAAGCACAGCTTTCCATAAAGAAGTGACTGAATATCTGTAGCAACTAAGTGAATAAGAACATTAGAATTCTCCCACCCAAGAAACCTTTGCCAGATCATGAAACAATAAATTGAAATAGATACACTCTCTCATTATGGCTTTTTTTAGATTTTAATATTTGTAAGAAATAATCATATACATCTTTAAACGTTTATAGTAAGAACTTAGGTTAAAAAATGAACAGTTACTTCGTAGCTTCAATGTGTGGTTTAATCATAGAAAGTTGTAATGTACTGTCCATAAATTTTATCCAAATTTGTTAACCATTCTGCCTCTAATAATAAAAAAAAAGAAAACAGTTCCGACTGTGGGAAAACCCCAAAATCGTCGTTCAGTTACCACTAACAAAGATGTAAACTGGTTAAAAACTTTGAACAGTTTAAAGAACAGGATGCATTTAACTGAAACACCTCATCTTTCTCAGAAGGTTAAGACAATGTGTTTTTTCTTTCTTGTTTCTCAAGTGCTTTCAATTGATTCTTCACTCCGGGATCTAAGGAAGACAAACCAAAATAAGTACACAAATATTCAAAAAGCAAAAATATCAAGGAGTATTTATTACTAATGTCACTGTTCTGGATGCTTTAAAGGGAACGTTTTTAAAAGTCATCAAAGTGAATAAAAGAAACAAAAAGCCTTTCTGCTTAAATTTCTTTGCAGTGTTAATAACATGCTCACAAACAGAAAACAGTTTTTACGGTCTGGATTGACAGTGCAGCCGTCACCAGAAAATTATGTGAGAATCACCAGAAAAGGTGCTTTGGCTCCACCCACATGTTAAGAGTCAGGAGTACATGTTTTGATTGGACAAAGGTGCGTATTGCCACAAAAATGTGCTTGTTCTACAAACATTGTGACCAATTTGCTTATTTATCCAGCTGTCTGAGCTTGAACTTTCCGGGACACACACTTGACATTATAATGCTATTAGTCTCCTTAAAATACTAGATAATGAATGGTGTTTTTATCTGGCAGCAGCACAGATGGAAGAAGAGCAGTCATTTACTTACGTGAATTTCTTGATCTGGCTTGACTGTGCAACTGTCACCTGGCCTTTTAACCTATACCCATATTATTCTTTGGTTCCTCGCTTCTGCACATATACATTCTCATGCTATCTACTTGCAGTGCTTCACATTACCAAACAACAGCCCTTTAAATCCAGACCAAATGGAATTGCCAATGCTTGTTCTGAAAGTGCACCAGGAATCTAGGGCATGTAATTCTAGCATTCATCTGCAAGCATGGAAGAGTTTTTTTTGTTTCTAATAGACAGAAAATGGGCTTCCTCAGTAGCTTGCTCCGGCTTATTTTTTAACTAGAAAGTGGGGTTGGTTCAAAATGGTGTTGAGTGTTTTGTTCATTTTGTGTTGAGATCTCTAGGTTCCAAGGTACCTCTCAGTTTAAAAGGATAAAAAGCCCTAAAAAAAAAGATTTACTTGCAATTACCTTGCTAATAAATGAGCTTAGTGAATTTTGCACCCTGTTGTGGCTAATCACGTCCCTTATAAAATAGTTTGCAAGGCCAGGTGTAAGGATGCCCTTTCCAAGTCTCCTGTAAAGGCAGGAGACCTGTTGCTGTGCACACAAAGTATCCAGTGGTTGTGTTTTAGGGCCCATTATAAAGTTTGGCACAAGAATGTAATTCCAGTTATATTCAACCCCCTGACTGAATGAGCAGAAGCATGCAATGGTACTGGCACCCAGTGAAGAGCTGTTCTAGACTGAGTTACATGAGCCTTCATTCCAGTAGCTCCGGTATAACCCACTCAAGGCCAAATCAGCCACGTGCTGCACAAGTACCACAATGATCCAGAGAGTGTTCAGTGCAGAAACCCTTCTAGATACAATCTTGCAAAATGTACGAGGGGACAAAATGTTAGCTTTCTGATCTCTGAGCTCTGAAAGTTGTGCAGTTCTAATTCCATTCCCAGCCACACGCTTGGAGTTGGAAGGTGATATGCAATGGATAATAACCAAACTATGCTGTATAAGTACTTCCCCACAAAGAATAACCTTCCAAAATTACAGTTCCATATACTGCGCATTGGCATAATCCACCGGGGAGTTACCTCCCCCAGCAAGGGTGACGCTCATATCATTTAACCCCTCCCCAAATAAATGACATTTTCTGACTTGTTAAAGACAAATAGTTATATTTTTAATAACCAAGTCGACCTGGCTGCAATAAAGGCTATCATCAAAACAGTTCTTTACCTTGTTATATCACTAAATTTGGCATCAAGATATGCATGTGCTGCGCTTTAATTCATATCAAAGTTTACGTTTGCACTATAAAGATGTATAACCAGACCAAGGGGTGCATAAATATCATCTGAACTGTCCACGGAGCAAAACCTTTTAAGTCTGTCAGTGCTTACCTCTGCATTATTTGAAGGAATGGCTCTCTGCCCCACCACGACCAAAACCTGGAGGTAAAAAGAACCACTGTTACTGGAGGTAAGAAAAGTAACACTCTCACTCCAAGAGCTCATTGCAAACAAATGGGGCGAGAAGCTTGACTGTATGTCAACAGACACCTCACTGTCGAATTTCAACATTAAACTTGGCAAACATTTATGTTCTGAAGATCAAGGAATGCACATGGTTTACTAACTAGAGAAAAGTTATGCCCTGTATTTGAACCCTTGTTTTCCCCATGCTGAGGCATTGCTTAAGGAATGCACACATTGCGTATGGCCTTCAAGCACAGGTTTTGGCCCAAACATCTTTCGGCTGACGTTAGCGGAGTCCATACATAGACCAGGGACTCCATGATGCTTCCCGAATGGTTACAAATGAGGCGTTGGGGCGAGGTGCAGAAAGTACGCTGGCTCGCTTGCTTAGAATCGTGCATTATTGAGTAGACCTTGTGCCAAAAGGTCTACAGATGTTTGTCAATGTGGCACATTCATGTGAAGTTCAAAAACCCCAGACTACAAGACAACAAAGTACATATATCTTGCCACAACATTACGTATGGCCCTTCATTAGCTGTGTCTTGACCCAACAGTTTAGTTAGTTATTATAACTTAAGATCTCACAAGACTAACTCTACATTTAAACCTTGCTGTTGGTGAATGTCTGACTACTTCAAGTAGATTTCAAAGGCCAGGCTGGGAACTAAAATCTAAAAATGATTCAATACACTCCACATCACGCTAAGAGACATTTGTAGTAAAGTAAACCTACCTGCCGGATATTTGGAACCCCCTCCCAAAAGAAACATATATTTCAGGACTTGGCACAGTATTTGTCATACCAGCAAAGCAAAAAGACCCAATAGAAAATAGAACATTGCATTCACAGGAGACAAATACTTGTGAGACGCAGTACTTATCAGATGCATTATGCCACATTAGAAAAAAATCAGTCATTCTAAAATTTCGAGTTGTCATTAGCCCATCAACAAACACACACAGACGTGTGCGCACACACACACATTGCACAAGTTACAGTAAGGTGATGGTGATGCATTGTGCATAAGATACTTTTCTGGTATAACTATAACTTTAGAATTTGTACTATTGGTGTAGTTTAAGTTGTATCGAAAGAATAAAACAAGTTTTTCCTAAATATAACTAAGCTGCAACCTGTTTTTTTTCATTGTGTGTATATATATATATATATACACACACACATTTATAGATGTGTGTGTATAAATATATATATATATATATATACATTTCAATTTATTTCCACAGTAGACAGAACTTGACATGAGAAATATATTGTTTATTGTCTCACTGACTGCAAGTTAGAATTACTTTACCTACAGAAACAACTCTCTTAATCAGTGACGTAACATTAGCCCCCAGGATGCAGGAGGCCCCAAGCTCAGCTCCACAGGACCACCTCTGCATGGGCGGCAGGCCTCTGGCTTGAGAGCTCCTGACTGGCTCTGGGCGAGGGGGGGGAGGCTCCATGTACTTTGCAAGGATGCCTCCTCAAGTTTGTTACGTCACTGCTCCTAATAGTCACAGTGCCAATTAAATAGATTTCATCTTGCTGCATAAATGTAACCACTTGCAGCCTGATTTTGGTTAGATACCTTTTTTTTTTTTTTAAACCTATATAAAGATATTCAATGCATAAATCATTTACGCAGATACACAGAGTGTACTATGCTACTTATTACCATTGATGAGGGTGCGCAGGGAATTTTATCCCACTTAAGGCCTAGCCTCTCATAAGTGATGCTAATATATATATATATGCATAGTTGAATCCACATGTACATAGTAAAATATTTGATTTGATTTATCTGATTCGTAACACAAATTTAAAAAGATAATGAAGAAACCCTTACCTTTGGGTCCAAACAATGCAGCATAGCAGGGCTGGTTGCAGTAGGGTTTGCCTTCATGCTGGGAAATGAAGAGAGACAACACTTACAGATGGGAAAACTAGAGCAACAACCATTACTGATGGAAGGTGCTGTCCTGTACCCCAAGTTTCATTATGGCCTTGTGCGAATGGAAATATGGCAGAGTCGCCAAAGAGCCAATGTCCACCTCGACCAGCGTTAGAGGACGACCCACATTCATCTTCCGCTCACAAATATAAGGTGTAGAACAAGGTCACATGGAAATGGCACAATCTTTACATTTAAGAAGGTTGTCCCTGTCAATGTAGAGATACTCAGACGTTTTAAGGGATGCCCAGCTCCCTCTCCTAAGGCCCCCTTGGGACAGTAAATTGAACAGTAAGAAGACTTGCTTTACCTCTGCTCTTTCTCCATCTCCATCTCAGCTTTTCTCCCTCTCTCTACTCCTGCCTCTGACCCTGTCTCTACCTATCCCTACTTCACCATTCTACTTATTACCTACTCCTTCTCTAGGCTACCTATCTGATGTATTTACATCCCTCTCTCACCTAGCTTACCTCTCTTTACCTCCCTCTACTTCTACCTACCTCTAATATACTCCTTCCTCCCTCTTTCTGTCTTGATTCTCTTTTAATCTATATTGGCTCTACCCATAGACTAATCCAACCCTTGCATTGTGTGACTTCAAGGAGATCATGGTGCCCTTTGGTTCAATGTGCTTGGATTAGGTGATACAGAAAGGGAATCGAATGGCACAGTAAGTAACATACAATGTAGTAAAGGGTGTTGTATAATATAGCTCTTAGGGAAAAGTGTTCTTTCGGAAAAATATATAACACATATCAGATTTAGCACTTTTAGCTACTTTTTCTGAGAGGTTATCGCATAAATCACTATTTCATAACTCGTGAGGGCTTCAATTAGCTGGAAGTGGGCGATAAATGTAAAGTTGGTCCGTAGAGGGGGCCCAAAGAAGGCTTAAGATATTCCTGGCAGCAATACATTTTTTCATTACATTTGTCATTTAAGCAAAGCAAAAAATCTGCTTGATTTGAAATAGTTAAATAGGCAATAGACCACTTTCCTTGTGAGTACCATACAGTTCCAACAGTATGTTGAGCACACACACTTGATTTACAGAGGAAACTATATGTGACTAGGCAAAAAGTTGTAACTTACAAGTGTAAGGGCGACTTGCATATGCCGTTTTTCAAATCGATAAATCCTAAGTGCCTTATTTGGAGTTTGGCAAATGGGGTACTCCGTCGGTACGAGTTGGCCATGTCACAAATGCCATAGTCTACACAAACCATACAGCCCATGAGACACTCGCCATCCCTGAGACAGAGTGTTCCATCCACCAAACTCTAAATAAGGCACTTAGCGAAACTGCCCCTTCGTGCGCAGTGTAGTAGATAACTCAGAGGAGAGTATCTCAAATTCTTCACCTCTCCTGCCCCCATCCTGTCCTACTTCTCAGGGAACACGATGGAGGGCATGGAGCACAAACTCAACATGTTTCCGAAATCATACCTCCGCATGGCTGCCAGGGGACAAGGTCTTCTTGCACTTCTCGCATTTCAAGCAGGGTCTGTGCCAGTCTTTCCCCAGGGAGGTGACCTTCTCGGCTGCAAAGACAAAAGACAGGAGGACATTCAGACAGGAGAGCAATGAGGAGGAACAATGGGAACAGTGAGAGGGGATCAGAGAGTAATAGGAACGGCAGAACGATAGAGCTGTCCTCTGTTTCTGTAGGCGCTGTGCATTCCCTAGGCCCAGATGCTACAGTATATGATGACTCGACATTGCTGATATGGGTAACCAACTGACCTTGAGCACATGCGCCCATCAGTAGCGGCTCACAGGAGGGAGAAGTGGCGGGGCAGCCTGAGGGGGGCGGGGGGAGCGCAACCAAAAACAATAAAAACATTTTTTTTAAACTTACCTGTTTTTCTGAACGGCACCACGCCACCTCTGAACTGGTCCTCATCTGCAGGGACAGGCTCGGGCCCTGTGTCCAATCCTACCACTGCTTTTATGCTGCCAGCAGCATGGAAGCAGCGGCAGGATTGGACGAGCGCCCTGGCTGGGCCCTCTCAGGCAGACTGGGAGCCTATGCCTGCTCTCTCCAATCCGGCACTACGTTGCTGGTTTGGATAAGCCCACTACGCAAGTATGTTTGGCCGGACCGATATAGCTGGCCAAACATACATGCGCTCAGTCCGTCATGCTGGTGGCCCCGCCTCTTTTGCAGTAAAAACATAACAAACATAGTTTATTATTTTTTTACTGTAGAAGTGTTGCAGCTGCTGCTGCAACCGGATGGGGGGGGTGACACTTCGCCACA
The DNA here is from genome assembly GCF_031143425.1 of Pleurodeles waltl. Classification (NCBI taxonomy): domain Eukaryota; kingdom Metazoa; phylum Chordata; class Amphibia; order Caudata; family Salamandridae; genus Pleurodeles; species Pleurodeles waltl. Next base: position 1,121,196,488 of record NC_090448.1, read on the forward strand.
GCAGAGGAGCTGCCCCTCGCGCCCAGCCCCTTTAATTAGCAGGGTAGGTTGTGTGTATGCACAGCCTCGAGGGACGGGCTGCTCCATGACGTGTCCAGCAAGACACTACGGGGCCCAAAGTCCCCCCTGTACCACAAGCACGCACAGCGCGTATGCATGTGCCTTATTTCACTGAGGTACATTGCGTAGTCAGGTAAAGGCATTTCACAAAATGGCGGTGAGTCCTCAGGAAATGAATGGCACAGAACAGCCATTTTCTGCAGACATTAGGAGTCGGTGGATCTGCGTAATTGATGGCCCAAAGATGTATTAGCAAAGTAAATCTGAGAGCTCGTTCGGTTTGCTTTTACAACGGCAATGAAACAACGGCGCATGAAAGGTTTTTTTTTTTTTTTAACATTTTTATGATATAGCCTCCAATTTACTGTTCGAGGGCGAATGTATCAGTGTATTGGGAACGACTGTCGAGCTGGTGAATAGGTTCTAGGTGCTGCAATGTAGTGCTAGTTTTTGGCCTTTAAACTGATTTCCATTGTGCCTTTGAAAGGCAAATGGGGTTGGAGCACAGTCAGTTACACGTTAGAATCAGTCACATGCCAGGCTGACCCTGAAACTTGGCTGACTGTTGACACTTCTCCGCCCACTACAATGTGTCAGATCTCTCCCAGTTTCCTTACAGGCCTCAACCATCCTCCTTGTTGTAAGGGCACCAGTTTACGCTAATGACGCGTTGTCAAAAATCTGAAAAACTTAATTTTAGCCCAGCTCTTTAAATTATTTCCTGCATTCTGCTTCAGTAACGTCCCATAAAGATAAAATATGGTTAAACACTTACAAAAAAAGCTTTCCCCTGTCGGAGGAGCTGTGCAGATGTTCAAAGAATGCGACCTCAGTTGCGGTGAGGAAATGCAAATGTCGCTTCGAATACTATGCACATCCGCAATTCCTTTGCAAAATGATAATTTAAGATGGTCAAGCTTTTCACTTTAATCACTCCTACATCACAAACTTTACCTTTTAACTCTTCCATTTTCCATTTCCGTACGCTCACTTTAAAGTCTTTCGAAGTTTTGGAAAGCTCTTTCAAAACTCTTTGGTGGCCCAAAAAAATCCTTGTTCTCCATTTAATCTAGCCCAGAACATCACGCTTTTTTTAGCATCACAGGGTCAGCAATTATGTTTTGGTCCCCTTCATCGTGAGGAGTTGTCCCTTGTCTATGTTCCTGAGGGAACACACCAGATTGGGTCACGGGCAGATAGAAACCACAATAATCCCTGCAAAAAAACACAATAATCCCTGGCAAAAATGTTCAAACCTGCCCCACGCTGCATAAGGCCTAGACTAGAACGGGCCCATGGAGGTAATCATGGTTGGGCCGTGGCAGTCCATCTTGCACTGAAAGCAGCCTCCAGATTAGCAGAGTGAAAGGGAAGGGGGGACTTAATAGAGAACAGTATTAAATGGGTACAATCTATTATTCTGTGAAATAATAGCAGTCAGAAAAGCAAAGTACTCCAAAAGAATTTTACAACATCATTGACAGGAGAATCTTATAATGATGGAATGTGCCCAGTGTTTTTGTCACAAGGGCCCTGCTATCCCATTAGGCTCTAATGATAAAGGAAAGACTGAAGCAGTGCCTAATTTGTGCTTGTTGTTTCCGGTACGGAGCACCGGCACTTATATTTGAGGGCTGGCACTTATTTTTCTGCCTCAAGCCTTTACTGTGAGCAAAAGACATATATAGGAAAGACGGAGGAAGAGAAAAACAAAAGAACGTCACAAAAGGTAGAAAGCAGAAAGCTGCAAGAGTGAGCTGAAGGGGCGGGAGTGGCTGTAAATGGATTAAAGAGGCCCGAGATGGCTTCAGGATTACGCTGCCTCAGTATTCTGTAGTCGCACATTTATTAGCAGCAGCCACATGATTAAGAAGAGGGGTTTGGGCAGCGGCACATTTTTGTTTACAAATTAAGCACTGCACTGAGGTAATTATTAAGTAGAAACAAAAACACTACCACTGATGGGAACTAGACAGTGTGAGGATGTGCTCCTTGTCAGAGAGAAAAACCCAGTCAGTTAAGTTAATTAACAGCTTAATTAGGTTTACACACTCCCCATGCTACATGCTGGAATGGGCTGGAGCAACTGATAGGATGCAGAGAGGTGGCTGAAAGCCCTATATGTAAATATATTAAACATATTTTAGTAAAATCAAAAGGTCTTGGCTAACCCCAGACCTAAAATGTTAACAGCTATAAAAGCCCAGTTAACTTCCTGTTATATTAGCTCTCTGACCTTCCGTTACTCATCAGAAGCAGCTAGGATGCTGTTGAGAGGTGAAGGGAGCGACAAGAGATCCACCCTGTGATCTAATGGGGGTGGTGTTAAAGGGTACGAGAAATCACTTTTGCTACAAATTATATTTTGAGGAATCGACATTCATGTCAGAGTCTTACAACTCTGCAACTGAATGAATGATGTCACTGCATCATTGGCATCAGCTTATGTGCTCCACAGTATCCTTCTCCAGTGGTCCAGTGAATTCCTTTCCGGTGGTCAGTATCCGTGCGGGACTGAAGTCCCACTGCCTAATCTAGGCAATACACCCTTTTGTGTACCTGCTCTACCGTTCTCTGCAAAGTGTTGGATGCACAATAGGTACCTTTTGTATGAAGATATTCTTCAATGTAGAAAGAGAAGCCACCTTTTGCTCAGGTGGATGGGTTCATACAAATTAAACTAGAAATGGGGAAAATGGTTGACATTTATCTATCTATCTATCTATCTATCTATCTATCTATCTATCTATCTATCTATCTATCTATCTATCAAGTGGTAGCCTCTTCCTCTTGTACAATAAGTATTTAGGTAGTGTATACAGTTGAATTGGGTTATGCCTGGCTATACGTTCCATATAGTACATGTTTACTAATTACGTGGCCAGATAGTGCTTCCTGGAGCAGTGTATGGGTCTACTATATATGATCTCCATGACGGTGGAGGATTCAACTAACCAGTCATGGCCCAATGGGTGTTTGCAGTGTAGTTTACTGGATGCTCTGAACAGTATGCTAACATGCACTCAGGAGCCATGGGAGGAGGGCAATGAGATGGAAAAGGGTACTGGACAAGCACAGGTAGAAGAAAGCTCCAGGTCCTGATCAGTCTCATGAAAGAAGCCCTGGCCAGCCTTCAGAGCATCTGTGATCTGAAAGCAAAAGGTTTGTGGATGCTAGTGGTTAGAATGATGTTCCAAGATTCGAGGGCCCAAAATATCTGCCACTGCCCAGTGGAACCCTTATTAAGAGATGTAACAGGTGTACTGGGAGCTGAGCAGGATGGGAGGTGGCGATTCACTGTGTCACAGATATACCCGTGCGTGCAAAAAAATACCTGTTGATTGATTTCCGCTTAAAATATTTAAGAGTGTGAACATTCAGATTCTTCTAACAAAGCCACATTGGGATCCTACCTATGTGGGTTACAAAAAGCACTATTCAGTGTGGGAATTCATAACTGTAATGTGCAGTAATTGGACAGGGTGATGTAACCGTAGACCTTTGTAATGCCACGAGACAGCCACATTAAAAACAATGAGGGCAGCCATGCAGTCAAGATTCCTGTGCTAGGGATCATATTCTGAACACTCTGCTCTAATGAAGTTCACTGAAGATGTATTATATTCCACAAACCCTGCTTTTCAAACGAGGCCAAATTGAAAGGCTACTCAGCTATACAAAATGGAGTCTGCTCTGCCATTTTGTGCAAGGCACTTAGGTCACGCCTGAAACCGGGGGCAAGTGGTGATCAGATATTATGGTGAAGAAAATGGAAGTAGGGGTAATGGAAGATACGTAGCAGTGGAGACATTAATCTATATGACCGGAGAAGGTAGACAATGTGCAGTAAAGGAGGGTAATGTAAACAGAAATCAAAAGATGCCATGGGCTCATCCAGAAGTGGTAGAGTAATGTAGAATATATGGTTTGTCGCACTCTTGGGTTATGTTACCCTGGGACAGACTGTGGTGAGAGCAGGATGGTGATGATAGTGACGATAACTCAAGGACTTAAAGGACTTTGAATCTTTCCAGATACACCCCTGAAGAGGTGTAACCAGGGCTTCAGGATGGTGACTGTAAGGAAATGCCTCCTTGGCATGGTTGCCCCCTGACTTTTTGCCTTTGCTGATGCTATGTTTACAATTGAAAGTGTGCTGAGGCCTGCTAACCAGGCCCCAGCACCAGTGTTCTTTCCCTAACCTGTACTTTTGTATCCACAATTGGCAGACCCTGGCATCCAGATAAGTCCCTTGTAACTGGTACTTCTAGTACCAAGGGCCCTGATGTCAAGGAAGGTCTCTAAGGGCTGCAGCATGTCTTATGCCACCCTGGAGACCTCTCACTCAGCACAGACACACTGCTTGCCAGCTTGTGTGTGCTAGTGAGGACAAAACGAGTAAGTCGACATGGCACTCCCCTCAGGGTGCCATGCCAGCCTCTCACTGCCTATGCAGTATAGGTAAGACACCCCTCTAGCAGGCCTTACAGCCCTAAGGCAGGGTGCACTATACCATAGGTGAGGGTACCAGTGCATGAGCATGGTACCCCTACAGTGTCTAAACAAAACCTTAGACATTGTAAGTGCAGGGTAGCCATAAGAGTATATGGTCTGGGAGTCTGTCAAACACAAACTCCACAGCACCATAATGGCTACACTGAAAACTGGGAAGTTTGGTATCAAACTTCTCAGCACAATAAATGCACACTGATGCCAGTGTACATTTTATTGTAAAATACACCACAGAGGGCACCTTAGAGGTGCCCCCTGAAACTTAACCGACTATCTGTGTAGGCTGACTAGTTTTAGCAGCCTGCCACAAACCGAGACATGTTGCTGGCCCCATGGGGAGAGTGCCTTTGTCACTCTGAGGCCAGTAACAAAGCCTGCACTGGGTGGAGATGCTAACACCTCCCCCAGGCAGGAATTGTCACACCTGGCGGTGAGCCTCAAAGGCTCACCTCCTTTGTGCCAACCCAGCAGGACACTCCAGCTAGTGGAGTTGCCCGCCCCCTCCGGCCAGGCCCCACTTTTGGCGGCAAGGCCGGAGAAAATAATGAGAAAAACAAGGAGGAGTCACTGGCCAGTCAGGACAGCCCCTAAGGTGTCCTGAGCTGAAGTGACTCTAACTTTTAGAAATCCTCCATCTTGCAGATGGAGGATTCCCCCAATAGGGTTAGGATTGTGACCCCCTCCCCTTGGGAGGAGGCACAAAGAGGGTGTACCCACCCTCAGGGCTAGTAGCCATTGGCTACTAACCCCCCAGACCTAAACACGCCCTTAAATTTAGTATTTAAGGGCTACCCTGAACCCTAGAAAATTAGATTCCTGCAACTACAAGAAGAAGGACTGCCTAGCTGAAAAACCCCTGCAGAGGAAGACCAGAAGACGACAACTGCCTTGGCTCCAGAAACTCACCGGCCTGTCTCCTGCCTTCCAAAGACCCTGCTCCAGCGACGCCTTCCAAAGGGACCAGCGACCTCGACATCCTCTGAGGACTGCTCCTGCTTCGAAAAGACAAGAAACTCCCGAGGACAGCGGACCTGCTCCAAGGAAAGCTGCAACTTTGTTTCCAGCAGCTTTAAAGAACCCTGCAAGCTCCCCGCAAGAAGCGTGAGACTTGCAACACTGCACCCGGCGACCCCGACTCGGCTGGTGGCGATCCAACACCTCAGGAGGGACCCCAGGACTACTCTAAGACTGTGAGTACAAAAACCTGTCCCCCCTGAGCCCCCACAGCGCCGCCTGCAGAGGGAATCCCGAGGCTTCCCCTGACCGCGACTCTTTGAACCTAAAGTCCCGACGCCTGGGAGAGACCCGCAGCCCCCAGGACCTGAAGGACCGGACTTTCACTGGAGAAGTGACCCCCAGGAGTCCCTCTCCCTTGCCCAAGTGGAGGTTTCCCCGAGGAACCCCCCCCTTGCCTGCCTGCAGCGCTGAAGAGATCCCGAGATCTCTCATAGACTAACATTGCGAACCCGACGCTTGTTCCTACACTGCACCCGGCCGCCCCCGCGCCGCTGAGGGTGAAATTTCTGTGTGGGCTTGTGTCCCCCCCGGTGCCCTACAAAACCCCCCTGGTCTGCCCTCCGAAGACGCGGGTACTTACCTGCAAGCAGACCGGAACCGGGGCACCCCCTTCTCTCCATTCTAGCCTATGTGTTTTGGGCACCACTTTGAACTCTGCACCTGACCGGCCCTGAGCTGCTGGTGTGGTGACTTTGGGGTTGCTCTGAACCCCCAACGGTGGGCTACCTTGGACCAAGAACTAAGCCCTGTAAGTGTCTTACTTACCTGGTTAACCTAACAAAAACTTACCTCCCCCAGGAACTGTGAAAATTGCACTGTGTCCACTTTTGAAATAGCTATTTGTCAATAACTTGAAAAGTATACATGCAATTTTGATGATTTGAAGTTCCTAAAGTACTTACCTGCAATACCTTTCGAATGAGATATTACATGTAGAATTTGAACCTGTGGTTCTTAAAATAAACTAAGAAAATATATTTTTCTATACAAAAACCTATTGGCTGGATTTGTCTCTGAGTGTGTGTACCTCATTTATTGTCTATGTGTATGTACAACAAATGCTTAACACTACTCCTTGGATAAGCCTACTGCTCGACCACACTACCACAAAATAGAGCATTAGTATTATCTATTTTTACCACTATTTTACCTCTAAGGGGAACCCTTGGACTCTGTGCATGCTATTCCTTACTTTGAAATAGCACATACAGAGCCAACTTCCTACATTGGTGGATCAGCGGTGGGGTACAAGACTTTGCATTTGCTGGACTACTCAGCCAATACCTGATCACACGACAAATTCCAAAATTGTCATTAGAAATTCATTTTTGCAATTTGAAAAGTTTTCTAAATTCTTAAAAGACCTGCTAGGGCCTTGTGTTAGATCCTGTTTAGCATTTCTTTTAGAGTTTAAAAGTTTGTAAAAGTTTGAATTAGATTCTAGAACCAGTTGTAGATTCTTAAAAAGTATTCCAACTTTTAGAAGCAAAATGTCTAGCACAGATGTGACTGTGGTGGAACTCGACACCACACCTTACCTCCATCTTAAGATGAGGGAGCTAAGGTCACTCTGTAAAATAAAGAAAATAACAATGGGCCCCAAACCTACCAAAATACAGCTCCAGGAGCTTTTGGCAGAGTTTGAAAAGGCCAACCCCTCTGAGGGTGGCAACTCAGAGGAAGAGGATAGTGACTTGGAGGAAAATTCCCCCCTACCAGTCCTATCTAGGGAGGACAGGGTCCCTCAAACCCTGACTCCTAAAATAATAGTCAGAGATGCTGGTTCCCTCACAGGAGAGACCAACACCTCTGAAATCACTGAGGATAGCCCCAGTGAAGAGGACATCCAGTTAGCCAGGATGGCCAAAAGATTGGCTTTGGAAAGACAGATCCTAGCCATAGAGAGGGAAAGACAAGAGATGGGCCTAGGACCCATCAATGGTGGCAGCAACATAAATAGGGTCAGAGATTCTCCTGACATGTTGAAAATCCCTAAAGGGATTGTAACTAAATATGAAGATGGTGATGACATCACCAAATGGTTCACAGCTTTTGAGAGGGCTTGTGTAACCAGAAAAGTGAACAGATCTCACTGGGGTGCTCTCCTTTGGGAAATGTTCACAGGAAAGTGTAGGGATAGACTCCTCACACTCTCTGGACAAGATGCAGAATCTTATGACCTCATGAAGGGTACCCTGATTGAGGGCTTTGGATTCTCCACTGAGGAGTATAGGATTAGATTCAGGGGGGCTCAAAAATCCTCGAGCCAGACCTGGGTTGACTTTGTAGACTACTCAGTGAAAACACTAGATGGTTGGATTCAAGGCAGTGGTGTAAGTAATTATGATGGGCTGTACAATTTATTTGTGAAAGAACACCTGTTAAGTAATTGTTTCAATGATAAACTGCATCAGCATCTGGTAGACCTAGGACCAATTTCTCCCCAAGAATTGGGAAAGAAGGCGGACCATTGGGTCAAGACAAGGGTGTCCAAGACTTCAACAGGGGGTGACCAAAAGAAAGGGGTCACAAAGACTCCCCAGGGGAAGGGTGATGAGACAACCAAAACTAAAAATAGTAAAGAGTCTTCTACAGGCCCCCAAAAACCTGCACAGGAGGGTGGGCCCAGAGCCTCTTCACAAAACAATGGGTACAAGGGTAAAAACTTTGATCCCAAAAAGGCCTGGTGTCATAGCTGTAAACAGCATGGACACCAAACTGGAGACAAGGCCTGTCCCAAGAAAGGTTCCACTCCAAACTCCCATCCAGGTAACACTGGTATGGCTAGTCTCCAAGTGGGATCAACAGTGTGCCCAGAGCAAATCAGGGTCCACACTGAAGCTACTCTAGTTTCTGAGGGTGGGGTGGATTTAGCCACACTAGCTGTCTGGCCGCCTAACATGCAAAAATACAGACAGCAACTCTTAATTAATGGGACTAGAATAGAGGGCCTGAGGGATACAGGTGCCAGTGTCACCATGGTGACAGAGAAACTGGTTTCCCCTGGCCAATACCTGACTGGAAAAACTTACACAGTCACCAACGCTGACAATCAGAGAAAAGTACATCCCATGGCAATGGTTACTTTAGAATGGGGAGGGGTCAATGGCCTAAAACAGGTGGTGGTCTCCTCAAATATCCCAGTGGACTGTCTGCTTGGAAATTACCTGGAGTCCTCAGCATGGGCTGAGGTAGAACTAAAAACCCATGCAGCAATGCTGGGTATCCCTGAACTGGTGTGTGTGAAAACAAGAGCACAGTGCAAGGCACAGGGTGAACAAGTAGAGCTGGAGTCTGGAAGAATGGCCCAGCCTACCAAGAGAACAGGAAAGTCAGTTGGGAAACCAACTGCAACACAGCAAAAGAAAGGGAACCTCTCTTCTCAGGAAGAAGTTCTGCCCTCTGAGGGAACTGAGCCTTTGGAGCTTGAACCTTATCAGGTTGAGCTCTTAGGCCCAGGGGGACCCTCAAGGGAGGAGCTGTGTAAGGGACAAGAAACCTGTCCCTCTCTTGAAGGCCTTAGGCAGCAAGCTGCTGAAGAGTCCAAAGGCAAGAAAAATGGAACACATAGGGTCTATTGGGAAGATGGACTCCTGTACACTGAGGCCAGAGACCCCAAACCTGGTGCCACTAGGAGAGTGGTAGTGCCTCAGCTGTTCAGGAAGTTCATCCTAACATTGGCCCATGACATTCCCCTTGCTGGACATTTGGGACAAACCAAGACGTGGGAGAGGTTAGTCAACCACTTCTACTGGCCCAATATGTCCAACATGGTTAAGGAGTTTTGCCTCTCCTGCCCCACCTGTCAAGCCAGTGGTAAGACAGGTGGGCACCCAAAGGCCCCCCTCATTCCACTTCCAGTGGTGGGGGTTCCCTTTGAAAGAGTGGGTGTGGACATAGTTGGTCCACTGGAACCTCCCACAGCCTCAGGAAATATGTATATCCTGGTAGTAGTGGATCATGCTACCAGGTATCCTGAAGCTATTCCCCTTAGGTCGACTACTGCCCCTGCAGTAGCCAAGGCCCTCATTGGTATCTTTACCAGAGTGGGTTTCCCTAAGGAGGTGGTGTCTGACAGAGGTACCAACTTCATGTCAGCATACCTAAAGCACATGTGGAATGAGTGTGGAGTGACTTATAAATTCACTACACCATACCATCCACAAACTAATGGCTTGGTTGAGAGATTCAACAAGACATTAAAAGGCATGATCATGGGGCTCCCAGAAAAGCTCAAAAGGAGATGGGATGTCCTCTTGCCATGTCTGCTTTTCGCTTACAGAGAGGTGCCACAGAAGGGAGTAGGATTCTCACCCTTTGAACTTCTGTTTGGTCATCCTGTAAGGGGACCACTTGCCCTTGTTAAAGAAGGCTGGGAGAGACCTCTCCAAGAGCCTAAACAGGACATAGTGGACTATGTACTTGGCCTTCGCTCTAGAATGGCAGAGTACATGGAAAAGGCAACCAAAAACCTTGAGGCCAGCCAACAGCTCCAGAAGTTTTGGTATGACCAAAAGGCTGCACTGGTTGAGTTCCAACCAGGGCAGAAAGTCTGGGTTCTGGAGCCTGTGGCTCCCAGGGCACTCCAGGACAAATGGAGTGGCCCTTACCCGGTACTAGAAAGGAAGAGTCAGGTCACCTACCTGGTGGACCTGGGCACAAGCAGGAGCCCCAAGAGGGTGATCCATGTGAACCGCCTTAAGCTCTTCCATGACAGGGCTGATGTCAATCTGTTGATGGTAACAGATGAGGATCAGGAGGCAGAGAGTGAACCTCTCCCTGATCTTCTGTCATCAGACCCAAAAGATGGCACAGTAGATGGAGTGATCTACTCAGACACCCTCTCTGGCCAACAGCAAGCTGATTGTAGGAGAGTCCTACAACAGTTTCCTGAACTCTTCTCCTTAACCCCTGGTCAGACACACCTGTGTACCCATGATGTGGACACAGGAGACAGCATGCCTGTCAAAAACAAAATCTTTAGACAGTCTGACCATGTTAAGGAAAGCATCAAGGTGGAAGTCCACAAGATGCTGGAATTGGGAGTAATTGAGCGCTCTGACAGCCCCTGGGCTAGCCCAGTGGTCTTAGTCCCCAAACCTCACACCAAAGATGGAAAGAAAGAGATGAGGTTTTGTGTGGACTACAGAGGGCTCAATTCTGTCACCAAGACAGATGCCCATCCAATTCCAAGAGCTGATGAGCTCATTGATAAATTAGGTGCTGCCAAATTTCTAAGTACCTTTGACTTGACAGCAGGGTACTGGCAAATAAAAATGGCACCTGGAGCAAAAGAAAAGACAGCATTCTCCACACCTGATGGGCATTATCAGTTTACTGTTATGCCCTTTGGTTTAAAGAATGCCCCTGCCACCTTCCAAAGGTTGGTGAATCAAGTCCTTGCTGGCTTGGAGTCCTTTAGCACAGCTTATCTTGATGATATTGCTGTCTTTAGCTCCACCTGGCAGGATCACCTGGTCCACCTGAGGAAGGTTTTGAAGGCTCTGCAATCTGCAGGCCTCTCTATCAAGGCATCCAAATGCCAGATAGGGCAGGGAACTGTGGTTTACTTGGGCCACCTTGTAGGTGGAGGCCAAGTTCAGCCACTCCAACCCAAGATCCAGACTATTCTGGACTGGGTAGCTCCAAAAACCCAGACTCAAGTCAGGGCATTCCTTGGCTTGACTAGGTATTACAGGAGGTTTGTGAAGGGATATGGATCCATTGTGACAGCCCTCACTGAACTCACCTCCAAGAAAATGCCCAAGAAAGTGAACTGGACTGTGGAATGCCAACAGGCCTTTGACACCCTGAAACAAGCAATGTGCTCAGCACCAGTTCTAAAAGCTCCAGATTATTCTAAGCAGTTCATTGTGCAGACTGATGCCTCTGAACATGGGATAGGGGCAGTTTTGTCCCAAACAAATGATGATGGCCTTGACCAGCCTGTTGCTTTCATTAGCAGGAGGTTACTCCCCAGGGAGCAGCGTTGGAGTGCCATTGAGAGGGAGGCTTTTGCTGTGGTTTGGTCCCTGAAGAAGCTGAGACCATACCTCTTTGGGACTCACTTCCTAGTTCAAACTGACCACAGACCTCTCAAATGGCTGATGCAAATGAAAGGTGAAAATCCTAAACTGTTGAGGTGGTCCATCTCCCTACAGGGAATGGACTTTATAGTGGAACACAGACCTGGGACTGCCCATGCCAATGCAGATGGCCTTTCCAGGTTCTTCCACTTAGAAAATGAAGACTCTCTTGGGAAAGGTTAGTCTCATCCTCTTTCGTTTGGGGGGGGGGTTGTGTAAGGAAATGCCTCCTTGGCATGGTTGCCCCCTGACTTTTTGCCTTTGCTGATGCTATGTTTACAATTGAAAGTGTGCTGAGGCCTGCTAACCAGGCCCCAGCACCAGTGTTCTTTCCCTAACCTGTACTTTTGTATCCACAATTGGCAGACCCTGGCATCCAGATAAGTCCCTTGTAACTGGTACTTCTAGTACCAAGGGCCCTGATGCCAAGGAAGGTCTCTAAGGGCTGCAGCATGTCTTATGCCACCCTGGAGACCTCTCACTCAGCACAGACACACTGCTTGCCAGCTTGTGTGTGCTAGTGAGGACAAAACGAGTAAGTCGACATGGCACTCCCCTCAGGGTGCCATGCCAGCCTCTCACTGCCTATGCAGTATAGGTAAGACACCCCTCTAGCAGGCCTTACAGCCCTAAGGCAGGGTGCACTATACCATAGGTGAGGGTACCAGTGCATGAGCATGGTACCCCTACAGTGTCTAAACAAAACCTTAGACATTGTAAGTGCAGGGTAGCCATAAGAGTATATGGTCTGGGAGTCTGTCAAACACGAACTCCACAGCACCATAATGGCTACACTGAAAACTGGGAAGTTTGGTATCAAACTTCTCAGCACAATAAATGCACACTGATGCCAGTTTACATTTTATTGTAAAATACACCACAGAGGGCACCTTAGAGGTGCCCCCTGAAACTTAACCGACTATCTGTGTAGGCTGACTAGTTTTAGCAGCCTGCCACAAACCGAGACATGTTGCTGGCCCCATGGGGAGAGTGCCTTTGTCACTCTGAGGCCAGTAACAAAGCCTGCACTGGGTGGAGATGCTAACACCTCCCCCAGGCAGGAATTGTCACACCTGGCGGTGAGCCTCAAAGGCTCACCGCCTTTGTGCCAACCCAGCAGGACACTCCAGCTAGTGGAGTTGCCCGCCCCCTCCGGCCAGGCCCCACTTTTGGCGGCAAGGCCGGAGAAAATAATGAGAAAAACAAGGAGGAGTCACTGGCCAGTCAGGACAGCCCCTAAGGTGTCCTGAGCTGAAGTGACTCTAACTTTTAGAAATCCTCCATCTTGCAGATGGAGGATTCCCCCAATAGGGTTAGGATTGTGACCCCCTCCCCTTGGGAGGAGGCACAAAGAGGGTGTACCCACCCTCAGGGCTAGTAGCCATTGGCTACTAACCCCCCAGACCTAAACACGCCCTTAAATTTAGTATTTAAGGGCTACCCTGAACCCTAGAAAATTAGATTCCTGCAACTACAAGAAGAAGGACTGCCTAGCTGAAAAACCCCTGCAGAGGAAGACCAGAAGACGACAACTGCCTTGGCTCCAGAAACTCACCGGCCTGTCTCCTGCCTTCCAAAGACCCTGCTCCAGCGACGCCTTCCAAAGGGACCAGCGACCTCGACATCCTCTGAGGACTGCTCCTGCTTCGAAAAGACAAGAAACTCCCGAGGACAGCGGACCTGCTCCAAGGAAAGCTGCAACTTTGTTTCCAGCAGCTTTAAAGAACCCTGCAAGCTCCCCGCAAGAAGCGTGAGACTTGCAACACTGCACCCGGCGACCCCGACTCGGCTGGTGGCGATCCAACACCTCAGGAGGGACCCCAGGACTACTCTAAGACTGTGAGTACAAAAACCTGTCCCCCCTGAGCCCCCACAGCGCCGCCTGCAGAGGGAATCCCGAGGCTTCCCCTGACCGCGACTCTTTGAACCTAAAGTCCCGACGCCTGGGAGAGACCCGCAGCCCCCAGGACCTGAAGGACCGGACTTTCACTGGAGAAGTGACCCCCAGGAGTCCCTCTCCCTTGCCCAAGTGGAGGTTTCCCCGAGGAACCCCCCCCTTGCCTGCCTGCAGCGCTGAAGAGATCCCGAGATCTCTCATAGACTAACATTGCGAACCCGACGCTTGTTCCTACACTGCACCCGGCCGCCCCCGCGCCGCTGAGGGTGAAATTTCTGTGTGGGCTTGTGTCCCCCCCGGTGCCCTACAAAACCCCCCTGGTCTGCCCTCCGAAGACGCGGGTACTTACCTGCAAGCAGACCGGAACCGGGGCACCCCCTTCTCTCCATTCTAGCCTATGTGTTTTGGGCACCACTTTGAACTCTGCACCTGACCGGCCCTGAGCTGCTGGTGTGGTGACTTTGGGGTTGCTCTGAACCCCCAACGGTGGGCTACCTTGGACCAAGAACTAAGCCCTGTAAGTGTCTTACTTACCTGGTTAACCTAACAAAAACTTACCTCCCCCAGGAACTGTGAAAATTGCACTGTGTCCACTTTTGAAATAGCTATTTGTCAATAACTTGAAAAGTATACATGCAATTTTGATGATTTGAAGTTCCTAAAGTACTTACCTGCAATACCTTTCGAATGAGATATTACATGTAGAATTTGAACCTGTGGTTCTTAAAATAAACTAAGAAAATATATTTTTCTATACAAAAACCTATTGGCTGGATTTGTCTCTGAGTGTGTGTACCTCATTTATTGTCTATGTGTATGTACAACAAATGCTTAACACTACTCCTTGGATAAGCCTACTGCTCGACCACACTACCACAAAATAGAGCATTAGTATTATCTATTTTTACCACTATTTTACCTCTAAGGGGAACCCTTGGACTCTGTGCATGCTATTCCTTACTTTGAAATAGCACATACAGAGCCAACTTCCTACATTGGTGGATCAGCGGTGGGGTACAAGACTTTGCATTTGCTGGACTACTCAGCCAATACCTGATCACACGACAAATTCCAAAATTGTCATTAGAAATTCATTTTTGCAATTTGAAAAGTTTTCTAAATTCTTAAAAGACCTGCTAGGGCCTTGTGTTAGATCCTGTTTAGCATTTCTTTTAGAGTTTAAAAGTTTGTAAAAGTTTGAATTAGATTCTAGAACCAGTTGTAGATTCTTAAAAAGTATTCCAACTTTTAGAAGCAAAATGTCTAGCACAGATGTGACTGTGGTGGAACTCGACACCACACCTTACCTCCATCTTAAGATGAGGGAGCTAAGGTCACTCTGTAAAATAAAGAAAATAACAATGGGCCCCAAACCTACCAAAATACAGCTCCAGGAGCTTTTGGCAGAGTTTGAAAAGGCCAACCCCTCTGAGGGTGGCAACTCAGAGGAAGAGGATAGTGACTTGGAGGAAAATTCCCCCCTACCAGTCCTATCTAGGGAGGACAGGGTCCCTCAAACCCTGACTCCTAAAATAATAGTCAGAGATGCTGGTTCCCTCACAGGAGAGACCAACACCTCTGAAATCACTGAGGATAGCCCCAGTGAAGAGGACATCCAGTTAGCCAGGATGGCCAAAAGATTGGCTTTGGAAAGACAGATCCTAGCCATAGAGAGGGAAAGACAAGAGATGGGCCTAGGACCCATCAATGGTGGCAGCAACATAAATAGGGTCAGAGATTCTCCTGACATGTTGAAAATCCCTAAAGGGATTGTAACTAAATATGAAGATGGTGATGACATCACCAAATGGTTCACAGCTTTTGAGAGGGCTTGTGTAACCAGAAAAGTGAACAGATCTCACTGGGGTGCTCTCCTTTGGGAAATGTTCACAGGAAAGTGTAGGGATAGACTCCTCACACTCTCTGGACAAGATGCAGAATCTTATGACCTCATGAAGGGTACCCTGATTGAGGGCTTTGGATTCTCCACTGAGGAGTATAGGATTAGATTCAGGGGGGCTCAAAAATCCTCGAGCCAGACCTGGGTTGACTTTGTAGACTACTCAGTGAAAACACTAGATGGTTGGATTCAAGGCAGTGGTGTAAGTAATTATGATGGGCTGTACAATTTATTTGTGAAAGAACACCTGTTAAGTAATTGTTTCAATGATAAACTGCATCAGCATCTGGTAGACCTAGGACCAATTTCTCCCCAAGAATTGGGAAAGAAGGCGGACCATTGGGTCAAGACAAGGGTGTCCAAGACTTCAACAGGGGGTGACCAAAAGAAAGGGGTCACAAAGACTCCCCAGGGGAAGGGTGATGAGACAACCAAAACTAAAAATAGTAAAGAGTCTTCTACAGGCCCCCAAAAACCTGCACAGGAGGGTGGGCCCAGAGCCTCTTCACAAAACAATGGGTACAAGGGTAAAAACTTTGATCCCAAAAAGGCCTGGTGTCATAGCTGTAAACAGCATGGACACCAAACTGGAGACAAGGCCTGTCCCAAGAAAGGTTCCACTCCAAACTCCCATCCAGGTAACACTGGTATGGCTAGTCTCCAAGTGGGATCAACAGTGTGCCCAGAGCAAATCAGGGTCCACACTGAAGCTACTCTAGTTTCTGAGGGTGGGGTGGATTTAGCCACACTAGCTGTCTGGCCGCCTAACATGCAAAAATACAGACAGCAACTCTTAATTAATGGGACTAGAATAGAGGGCCTGAGGGATACAGGTGCCAGTGTCACCATGGTGACAGAGAAACTGGTTTCCCCTGGCCAATACCTGACTGGAAAAACTTACACAGTCACCAACGCTGACAATCAGAGAAAAGTACATCCCATGGCAATGGTTACTTTAGAATGGGGAGGGGTCAATGGCCTAAAACAGGTGGTGGTCTCCTCAAATATCCCAGTGGACTGTCTGCTTGGAAATGACCTGGAGTCCTCAGCATGGGCTGAGGTAGAACTAAAAACCCATGCAGCAATGCTGGGTATCCCTGAACTGGTGTGTGTGAAAACAAGAGCACAGTGCAAGGCACAGGGTGAACAAGTAGAGCTGGAGTCTGGAAGAATGGCCCAGCCTACCAAGAGAACAGGAAAGTCAGTTGGGAAACCAACTGCAACACAGCAAAAGAAAGGGAACCTCTCTTCTCAGGAAGAAGTTCTGCCCTCTGAGGGAACTGAGCCTTTGGAGCTTGAACCTTATCAGGTTGAGCTCTTAGGCCCAGGGGGACCCTCAAGGGAGGAGCTGTGTAAGGGACAAGAAACCTGTCCCTCTCTTGAAGGCCTTAGGCAGCAAGCTGCTGAAGAGTCCAAAGGCAAGAAAAATGGAACACATAGGGTCTATTGGGAAGATGGACTCCTGTACACTGAGGCCAGAGACCCCAAACCTGGTGCCACTAGGAGAGTGGTAGTGCCTCAGCTGTTCAGGAAGTTCATCCTAACATTGGCCCATGACATTCCCCTTGCTGGACATTTGGGACAAACCAAGACGTGGGAGAGGTTAGTCAACCACTTCTACTGGCCCAATATGTCCAACATGGTTAAGGAGTTTTGCCTCTCCTGCCCCACCTGTCAAGCCAGTGGTAAGACAGGTGGGCACCCAAAGGCCCCCCTCATTCCACTTCCAGTGGTGGGGGTTCCCTTTGAAAGAGTGGGTGTGGACATAGTTGGTCCACTGGAACCTCCCACAGCCTCAGGAAATATGTATATCCTGGTAGTAGTGGATCATGCTACCAGGTATCCTGAAGCTATTCCCCTTAGGTCGACTACTGCCCCTGCAGTAGCCAAGGCCCTCATTGGTATCTTTACCAGAGTGGGTTTCCCTAAGGAGGTGGTGTCTGACAGAGGTACCAACTTCATGTCAGCATACCTAAAGCACATGTGGAATGAGTGTGGAGTGACTTATAAATTCACTACACCATACCATCCACAAACTAATGGCTTGGTTGAGAGATTCAACAAGACATTAAAAGGCATGATCATGGGGCTCCCAGAAAAGCTCAAAAGGAGATGGGATGTCCTCTTGCCATGTCTGCTTTTCGCTTACAGAGAGGTGCCACAGAAGGGAGTAGGATTCTCACCCTTTGAACTTCTGTTTGGTCATCCTGTAAGGGGACCACTTGCCCTTGTTAAAGAAGGCTGGGAGAGACCTCTCCAAGAGCCTAAACAGGACATAGTGGACTATGTACTTGGCCTTCGCTCTAGAATGGCAGAGTACATGGAAAAGGCAACCAAAAACCTTGAGGCCAGCCAACAGCTCCAGAAGTTTTGGTATGACCAAAAGGCTGCACTGGTTGAGTTCCAACCAGGGCAGAAAGTCTGGGTTCTGGAGCCTGTGGCTCCCAGGGCACTCCAGGACAAATGGAGTGGCCCTTACCCGGTACTAGAAAGGAAGAGTCAGGTCACCTACCTGGTGGACCTGGGCACAAGCAGGAGCCCCAAGAGGGTGATCCATGTGAACCGCCTTAAGCTCTTCCATGACAGGGCTGATGTCAATCTGTTGATGGTAACAGATGAGGATCAGGAGGCAGAGAGCGAACCTCTCCCTGATCTTCTGTCATCAGACCCAAAAGATGGCACAGTAGATGGAGTGATCTACTCAGACACCCTCTCTGGCCAACAGCAAGCTGATTGTAGGAGAGTCCTACAACAGTTTCCTGAACTCTTCTCCTTAACCCCTGGTCAGACACACCTGTGTACCCATGATGTGGACACAGGAGACAGCATGCCTGTCAAAAACAAAATCTTTAGACAGTCTGACCATGTTAAGGAAAGCATCAAGGTGGAAGTCCACAAGATGCTGGAATTGGGAGTAATTGAGCGCTCTGACAGCCCCTGGGCTAGCCCAGTGGTCTTAGTCCCCAAACCTCACACCAAAGATGGAAAGAAAGAGATGAGGTTTTGTGTGGACTACAGAGGGCTCAATTCTGTCACCAAGACAGATGCCCATCCAATTCCAAGAGCTGATGAGCTCATTGATAAATTAGGTGCTGCCAAATTTCTAAGTACCTTTGACTTGACAGCAGGGTACTGGCAAATAAAAATGGCACCTGGAGCAAAAGAAAAGACAGCATTCTCCACACCTGATGGGCATTATCAGTTTACTGTTATGCCCTTTGGTTTAAAGAATGCCCCTGCCACCTTCCAAAGGTTGGTGAATCAAGTCCTTGCTGGCTTGGAGTCCTTTAGCACAGCTTATCTTGATGATATTGCTGTCTTTAGCTCCACCTGGCAGGATCACCTGGTCCACCTGAGGAAGGTTTTGAAGGCTCTGCAATCTGCAGGCCTCTCTATCAAGGCATCCAAATGCCAGATAGGGCAGGGAACTGTGGTTTACTTGGGCCACCTTGTAGGTGGAGGCCAAGTTCAGCCACTCCAACCCAAGATCCAGACTATTCTGGACTGGGTAGCTCCAAAAACCCAGACTCAAGTCAGGGCATTCCTTGGCTTGACTAGGTATTACAGGAGGTTTGTGAAGGGATATGGATCCATTGTGACAGCCCTCACTGAACTCACCTCCAAGAAAATGCCCAAGAAAGTGAACTGGACTGTGGAATGCCAACAGGCCTTTGACACCCTGAAACAAGCAATGTGCTCAGCACCAGTTCTAAAAGCTCCAGATTATTCTAAGCAGTTCATTGTGCAGACTGATGCCTCTGAACATGGGATAGGGGCAGTTTTGTCCCAAACAAATGATGATGGCCTTGACCAGCCTGTTGCTTTCATTAGCAGGAGGTTACTCCCCAGGGAGCAGCGTTGGAGTGCCATTGAGAGGGAGGCTTTTGCTGTGGTTTGGTCCCTGAAGAAGCTGAGACCATACCTCTTTGGGACTCACTTCCTAGTTCAAACTGACCACAGACCTCTCAAATGGCTGATGCAAATGAAAGGTGAAAATCCTAAACTGTTGAGGTGGTCCATCTCCCTACAGGGAATGGACTTTATAGTGGAACACAGACCTGGGACTGCCCATGCCAATGCAGATGGCCTTTCCAGGTTCTTCCACTTAGAAAATGAAGACTCTCTTGGGAAAGGTTAGTCTCATCCTCTTTCGTTTGGGGGGGGGGTTGTGTAAGGAAATGCCTCCTTGGCATGGTTGCCCCCTGACTTTTTGCCTTTGCTGATGCTATGTTTACAATTGAAAGTGTGCTGAGGCCTGCTAACCAGGCCCCAGCACCAGTGTTCTTTCCCTAACCTGTACTTTTGTATCCACAATTGGCAGACCCTGGCATCCAGATAAGTCCCTTGTAACTGGTACTTCTAGTACCAAGGGCCCTGATGCCAAGGAAGGTCTCTAAGGGCTGCAGCATGTCTTATGCCACCCTGGAGACCTCTCACTCAGCACAGACACACTGCTTGCCAGCTTGTGTGTGCTAGTGAGGACAAAACGAGTAAGTCGACATGGCACTCCCCTCAGGGTGCCATGCCAGCCTCTCACTGCCTATGCAGTATAGGTAAGACACCCCTCTAGCAGGCCTTACAGCCCTAAGGCAGGGTGCACTATACCATAGGTGAGGGTACCAGTGCATGAGCATGGTACCCCTACAGTGTCTAAACAAAACCTTAGACATTGTAAGTGCAGGGTAGCCATAAGAGTATATGGTCTGGGAGTCTGTCAAACACGAACTCCACAGCACCATAATGGCTACACTGAAAACTGGGAAGTTTGGTATCAAACTTCTCAGCACAATAAATGCACACTGATGCCAGTTTACATTTTATTGTAAAATACACCACAGAGGGCACCTTAGAGGTGCCCCCTGAAACTTAACCGACTATCTGTGTAGGCTGACTAGTTTTAGCAGCCTGCCACAAACCGAGACATGTTGCTGGCCCCATGGGGAGAGTGCCTTTGTCACTCTGAGGCCAGTAACAAAGCCTGCACTGGGTGGAGATGCTAACACCTCCCCCAGGCAGGAATTGTCACACCTGGCGGTGAGCCTCAAAGGCTCACCGCCTTTGTGCCAACCCAGCAGGACACTCCAGCTAGTGGAGTTGCCCGCCCCCTCCGGCCAGGCCCCACTTTTGGCGGCAAGGCCGGAGAAAATAATGAGAAAAACAAGGAGGAGTCACTGGCCAGTCAGGACAGCCCCTAAGGTGTCCTGAGCTGAAGTGACTCTAACTTTTAGAAATCCTCCATCTTGCAGATGGAGGATTCCCCCAATAGGGTTAGGATTGTGACCCCCTCCCCTTGGGAGGAGGCACAAAGAGGGTGTACCCACCCTCAGGGCTAGTAGCCATTGGCTACTAACCCCCCAGACCTAAACACGCCCTTAAATTTAGTATTTAAGGGCTACCCTGAACCCTAGAAAATTAGATTCCTGCAACTACAAGAAGAAGGACTGCCTAGCTGAAAAACCCCTGCAGAGGAAGACCAGAAGACGACAACTGCCTTGGCTCCAGAAACTCACCTGCCTGTCTCCTGCCTTCCAAAGACCCTGCTCCAGCGACGCCTTCCAAAGGGAACAGCGACCTCGACATCCTCTGAGGACTGCTCCTGCTTCGAAAAGACAAGAAACTCCCGAGGACAGCGGACCTGCTCCAAGGAAAGCTGCAACTTTGTTTCCAGCAGCTTTAAAGAACCCTGCAAGCTCCCCGCAAGAAGCGTGAGACTTGCAACACTGCACCCGGCGACCCCGACTCGGCTGGTGGCGATCCAACACCTCAGGAGGGACCCCAGGACTACTCTAAGACTGTGAGTACAAAAACCTGTCCCCCCTGAGCCCCCACAGCGCCGCCTGCAGAGGGAATCCCGAGGCTTCCCCTGACCGCGACTCTTTGAACCTAAAGTCCCGACGCCTGGGAGAGACCCTGCACCCGCAGCCCCCAGGACCTGAAGGACCGGACTTTCACTGGAGAAGTGACCCCCAGGAGTCCCTCTCCCTTGCCCAAGTGGAGGTTTCCCCGAGGAACCCCCCCCTTGCCTGCCTGCAGCGCTGAAGAGATCCCGAGATCTCTCATAGACTAACATTGCGAACCCGACGCTTGTTCCTACACTGCACCCGGCCGCCCCCGCGCCGCTGAGGGTGAAATTTCTGTGTGGGCTTGTGTCCCCCCCGGTGCCCTACAAAACCCCCCTGGTCTGCCCTCCGAAGACGCGGGTACTTACCTGCAAGCAGACCGGAACCGGGGCACCCCCTTCTCTCCATTCTAGCCTATGTGTTTTGGGCACCACTTTGAACTCTGCACCTGACCGGCCCTGAGCTGCTGGTGTGGTGACTTTGGGGTTGCTCTGAACCCCCAACGGTGGGCTACCTTGGACCAAGAACTAAGCCCTGTAAGTGTCTTACTTACCTGGTTAACCTAACAAAAACTTACCTCCCCCAGGAACTGTGAAAATTGCACTAAGTGTCCACTTTTGAAATAGCTATTTGTCAATAACTTGAAAAGTATACATGCAATTTTGATGATTTGAAGTTCCTAAAGTACTTACCTGCAATACCTTTCGAATGAGATATTACATGTAGAATTTGAACCTGTGGTTCTTAAAATAAACTAAGAAAAGATATTTTTCTATACAAAAACCTATTGGCTGGATTTGTCTCTGAGTGTGTGTACCTCATTTATTGTCTATGTGTATGTACAACAAATGCTTAACACTACTCCTTGGATAAGCCTACTGCTCGACCACACTACCACAAAATAGAGCATTAGTATTATCTATTTTTACCACTATTTTACCTCTAAGGGGAACCCTTGGACTCTGTGCATGCTATTCCTTACTTTGAAATAGCACATACAGAGCCAACTTCCTACAGTGACGATAACTCAAGGACTTAAAGGACTTTGAATCTCTCCAGATACACCTCAGGAGTGGTGCATCCAGGGCTGCAGGATGGTGACGATAACTCAAGGACTTAGAGAACTTTGAATCTTTCCAGATATACCTCAGAAGAGGTGTATCCACAGCGGTTTGCTGCACTTCACTAAGGCTTATCCGGTCCACGGTCTCTCCATAATGTATTGAATCTGGTGACTGTAACCTATTAAAAGGGTGTACATGCTATAATTTACATGCATTTTGATCTTTCTTCTATCGATTATGATGCTACATTTTGTTTTGACACGCAATGGTCATTTTTATCATTGCTTTCTCTTTATTTGTTTGTTTTTTCCTTTTTTCAGTTCTTGGTTTCTTTGTTGGGTCTGGCCTACAGCCAGCTTTGACTGGCCGGAGTAGCCTCATGTTCTTCTCAAAATGTATAATAAACATACATACAGGGGCCAGATCATGAGTCTAGCAGTCTCAAGACCACCAGCCTGGGGGTGGCGGTCACACCGCCATGGCTGTGGTGGTCCGAAGACCACATTACAACCCTGGCAGAAGGCCCACTGTCTTCGCCAGGATCTCTGATCTCGACGGGCTGACGACGGTCTTAGTTGTGATCAGCCAGGGCGGCCCGGAAGTCAGCACCACCCTGCGGATTACAACCATATTCTTCGCCAGCCTTTTCATGGTGGTTCAAGCATGTGGAGCCAAGTCTAATGCTGCTGCACGTTTGCCACTGGTCTTACCAATGGAAACTTTGGTTTCTGCCAGTCAGCCCAGTGGAGAACTACTAATAGGGCAGGTGGGGAGAATGCCAGCTCTGCGGTGGTCTCGTCACCACGGGTCTGGCAGTCGGGTTTTCCGACCGCCAAACTCCTAATAAATTCCGTGAGCACCTGGAACAGTACTGATTTTATCTGAATGACCCTATTGATGATCATGCATCAGATTATCTTGAAGAGGACGCGGGTAGGGCATGTTGTATGCCAGCACACCGTTTACACTGCCAATATGCAGATTACTTACCAAGAAAGAGGGACTGCCTGGTACAATGCTGTATTACTGTGGAAGATAAGAGAAGGTCAAAGGCTGCCTGGGAGCTCAACCAGTGGGGTATCCAGCCGCCTAGATTAATCATCACTGCTGTGGTTCCTGGAGCCCCCGCACTCCCAAAGGCGGCCATGACTTACTGCAGGTACCGGAAGCCAAGTAATGGAACCAAGAAGCCAAGAAAACCACTACCGAAGTACCTCATGGGAATATAAATCCCTGAAAAAGCGCTTCACTGAAATACCACGACCCCTTCTGTTCAAATCTCATGCCTACACCTTGAAATGTTCACAAACTCTGAACTTACAACCACAGCTCTTAGGCTGAAGACTATACATGGCTTTGTTGTTTATTTACTACCTACACTTGTAGTAAATGTGTCTTTTCTTTGTAGTGACAGGAGCTTTATTATGGCTGTAGGTTCGCTGTATTTCAGCTACCCAAACATTCTCCGCTGCCATGTCCTGATTAAATAAGAAAAGTCTGCCCTCTTTGCATGTTATATCTTAACTACAGCTCAAGAATTTGGTGTTAATTCTTCCTGGTTATATGTCCTCCCAAATTGGTCAACCTCTAACCCAGAACGTAGGCATATACATATTACTGACCCTGGAAACACTTAGTAGAACTAGTTTGTGCCCCTTACCAGCACATACTACGGAATGGTAAGCTTGGCTCAGATTGCGAGCTTTAACTACCCTGCATAGCCTGCAGTCTGTCTCTGTGCTCAGTTAGAGCTCGAATTGTGGGCATTAACTACCCTGCATGGCCAGCAGTCTGTCACTGTGCTCAGTTAGAGCTCGAATTGTGGGCAATTGCCTATCCTGCAAGGCCTGCAGTCTGTCACTGTGCTCAGTTAGAACTCAGATTGTGAGCATCAGCTATTTTATGTGACCTGCCGTCTGTCACTGTGCTCAGTCAGAGTTCAGAGTGTGGCCATTAACTACCCTGCATGCCCTGCAGTCCCTCAGTGTATTCAGTTAGAACTCAGATTGTGGGCATTAACTCATGGCCTGCAGTCCATCACTGTGCTCAGTTAGAACTCAGATTGTGGGCCTTGCCTACCCTGCAAGGACAGCATTCTGTTATTGTCCTCAGGGAGAGCTCAGCTTGTGGGCAATAACTACCATGCATGGCCTGCAGTCTGTCAGTCTGTCTACCTGTCTTCAGTTAGAGCTCAGCTTGTGGGCATTAACTACTCTGTGCGGCCTGCAGTCTGTCACTGTGCTCAGTTAGAACTCAAGATTGTGGGCATTGACTACCCTTCCTGGCCTCAGTTACTGTAAAGCAGAGGACCTGAACTGAGTGAGGACCACCTGGCCCCTTACCACCCACGACTGACCGGGATAACTGAGCGAGCCACAACAGAGTTGAATATCTATCTCAAACCAGATGACCAGAAAGCATGAGACAGACAAAGAGAAGTGCTGCTGGGGAAGCAAAGTTACCTATCAATCAATACAAGGAAAGTTAAACACTCAGATGGGATTCTTTCAAAACAGAAGGGGTTGATGATCCTTAATGAACCCACAAATTCCATATTACTATTCTTTTTTGAAAGTTACATTTAGAAGAAATCTATTGCTGTCTACTCAACACATTTGTTAAGATTTTATTAATAATAGGAAGAACGAAAAGAAGAAGGAGGAGGAAAAGGGGGAGGATGACAAGGAGAAAAATAGCAATACATGTATAGCTCTTGGAAGCAGCAGCTTCTGAAGCACCAGTGGGCTGTGTCCAGGGTGAACAACTCTACCTGGCTTCTTTAAACGAGTCACACCTTAAGGAACAAACATATCCGCCTGAACTCAAAGGTGTGAAAGAAGGCAAACATATCCATTGTTTAGAGAGAGGCCAAACATTAGCCTAAGGAGGGAAGGGCATGTAGGACTACAGATTTGCAAACCACTGTTTGAATGGGCGCTGGTGCTCTACTGAAAAGATCTCACTCAAATATTGATGCAAAGCAGGGGTTTGTCCATAGCCGTCCTTCTATGCATGACCAACAATTAGCATGTGCAAGCTGGACCCAAGCCCAGGGCGCAGACCTCCAGAGAGGCTCTGGAGCTCTCTGCAGCAAAAAAACGATTAGGAGGGGGCTGCCGAATATGGTTTCACCGAGGGCACTCTCTGAGCAAAGGCCACAACTGTTAAACTTTGAACTAATTTGCAACCTAAAGTCACAACTGAAAGTGCTTTCTGCGCCATGTTGCACACTGTTGCCAGCCCTATCTTGCTTCTACCTGGTGGTTGTTTATACTAGTATTTGTCTCTATTTGTTAAACACTCCTCCACTGACCTATGTGACGCCGGTGGACAATGGCATAGATTAACTGCTGGTGGGTTGCCACTGCGGCCACGCCACAACAATAGTATCCATTAGACACCACCCCTAGCTTAAAGCCACACAGTTGGCCAAGCGTCTGCCACCTGAACTGCGCACCCATATAAAGGTATAATCATACTAAGCAGTACATTGTCAATACATGTTAGACACAACTCCTGGCACCAACATCCAGATAAAAATGACCCAAGCAGAAGACGAAGCATTTGCTGCTTCAAGAACACATCTAGATCAAGCGATACCTACACATCACCCTGCAGCTAAATTACACATAAGTCACAATTCTTGCCTCTTTTGTGCACTTAATATAGCTTCAAGTTATATACCTGACTAAATATTCACCAACATACATATCAACTTAGTGTCACATCTCCCCCTAAACGAATAAGACTCACTAGAAGCATCATGAAGAAGTTAACTTAAACCTACTACACCCACATACATACTGCATTCCGCTAAAGCCTCAGAATGGGCAAAGATGCCTTGAAACATAGCAGCCACATGACACTGAGGAAGGGACAGCTATACATCCTACAAGAATGAAGCAAACAGCAATATCCTTCAGCACAAGTATCTACACACAGAATGCTCCACACAACTCCATACCAGGATCCAGCCTACTAATGTCCAAGACAGTTCATTACTGACCGATACGTAGACTACCCCAGCCTTTCCGGCCAATATCTAGTATGACTCACTTCTAAACAATATGAAACACAACCAAATACAGTAGCAACAGCCACGCTGCCTCCAGCCACCGAGTATTCCCAGAGGTTTAAAGGGCGCCCAGATTCCAAAACTAAATTTGCTACAACCAGAACACACTTCCTTATATGCATGTTCTACAAATAGTAGAAGTGAGTACATGCCATCTAGTTCGGTTGGCATTGATCACGGGCACCCATAGAGTTCCACTACACCAATGATTGCACACTACACTTGATCTCCAAAAATGGATTTTGTCTCATGTTACTTCAGCATAATTGCAGAGTTCACCTCAGTAACAACGTTTTTCACCCTCATGGGCTTTCTCAAGGCTACTCAAATACACAGAATGCATTAGGTTGTCAAGTGAAAGTGAAGGACAGATTGAGGTGGCAACTGTGCATACCAGTCTCACCTGCTTACTTAATGGGCCACCATCCTTCTGAAATAGTCAGTGACTGCCAGGTCTCTTACTCTTGCACCTTGATGCCACAACTGTAAATTCATGTCTTCGACAAAGCCATCAAAAAGCGTGTTTCCTTTTTGTCTGCTTAGTAGCCCAATAACTATAGGGCCACTTTCCACAAATGTTCTACAAGAACAGAAAAGCCCTTTCTCTTCCTTCTTAACTAGGGGATCATAGACTTTGAACTCGACTAAACGCAGAGCTCTGAAGTATCCTAGGTCCATGGGTGAGTAGCTCATTCAGCCCAGGATTTTGATGTGGATTCTGGGACTTGTAGTTTTGCTCCTCTTATTATAAATCTGGACTACAAGTTCCAGTTTGCAAAGTAAAAATCTGAACTAGATGAGCTACTCACAGATGGTCCTGGGAAGCTTAGTAGGTGTGTAATTGTTTAATATAAAACGTTGTATTTCTTCATTGGAAAAAGAGTAAAGCCCTGTTGAGAAAACCTAAAAATGTAATCCAATGACTGAAATTGTCAAAAATGGTTCTCTGTACAATAGAAAAAAAACAACCAAAGAAACAGCATCAAATGGCGCTAGCTGTGTTGATTGTCAATCTTTCTGAATGTTAAAAATAAACTAATGTTAAGGCCTCCGCCTCTCGTACACATCTCTCTCCCTAGCCCCCCCCCCTTTGGTTTCGATATGAATGACTCTTTCACTCACACACATCTCTCATCACCCTCCCTCCCGGTGTCATGATACCAGGGCCTCTCCTCTCTCGGGCTGATGCTAAAACAAGGATATTTTCAGCAGCTGCCTTACAGCACCACCACGAAGGGGGCGCCAGTTTAGTACAAATGGCCTAAAATGACCGTAGCCAAGTGAAATGGAACATTCATCCAGCAAACATAATTTTGCCTGGGGCCTTGTCAGCAGAAGAGAACTTCCACATGTGACTGCATGACTCAGACTGGGCCAGTGCAGTCAGAGACTTTGGAGGGGCTCCTGGGAAACCATTTTGATGGGAAACCTTAATTTAGATTAAAGTTGCCTTCTGAGTCCCAACCAAAGCATAAAAAAATCCCTACTGCAGTAAAAAACAGGATTACTTTCAATTCACCTAGGCATGTATGAGATAAATAATTTAGTGTCTGACGAATCACTGATGAGCCAGTAACTTTTCAGGTGCAAAACAGTCCCTCGTGCATTACAATACAAGCCGTCCACTGGAGTTGGAATGATACACAAAACAGCCAAACAGCATGAGCTTTCTTTTGTGGGTGGCGCCAACATTGACTCTATCTGTGCTTTAAAGTAACGACAAGCCGTCCAGCTCCTTTCAACCCAGACGTACAAGGTGCTGAAAAACAATCTGTTTAGAGACCCTCGACTCATTAGCAGGTGTTGATGGGACCAGCAACAAAAAAGGATGATGGACGAGTGCTGAAACTGTTCAAACACTCACTCCCAGTCACAGACCTGGATTTAATCCATCGTTCTTCTGCTCACCATGACAGCCCAGTTTGGACCCAGTCATACGCAAACCAGTCTTGACCCTGTTCCCCATGGGAACAGTCCAGCCCGCACTGCCAGGCCAGGTCCTCCCTGGACCGGAAACAATCATCCTGGGACCGGGCCAGGCTAGCTTGAATCCAGTGGCACAGTGAGCAAGGGACCCACGTCTGGGCATACCCTTCCCACTTAGGGCAACTTTAACAACACTTAAGGCCACCTGTTCTAATTGTGCCATAGGTGCAGTCATGCCCTGGTGATGTGATGTAGGATGACTTCTATGCGCGTAGTACGGTTCCATAGCAATGTATTTCCAACTACTTTTGAGGTGGCTCTTTTGAGAGTCCAAGCTGCTTCCTTTCACCACATTCGTTCAGACTAGAGCGCAGTTCATATCAGCAAATGCACAGACAAGACAGGGAATCGCAAGTGGTTGAACACACTTCACAGAAGGACATTTTGTGGTCAGCCACTTCGCTGCCCGGAAATCCCACATCTGCAAGTTATTATATGTGGTAAGAAAGTTGCAGCAAAGTTCAATAGGTCTTTGAAAGCAAGGACATTTCTCTAGAGGCGTGGTTGAAAAAAGAATTCATGAAATCGCAAAATTTACACCAGGAGGATACTAATTTCATACACTTTGCAAAATGTTAAGATTGTGCTTAATTTATACTTCAGATCCCAGTAACTGCGAGAAAACCTTAGAGCACTCAAGTTTCCTGAGTCCATGCCTAACCCAGTTAGTCCACCTAACCTGGATTTTTTAATGAGATGTGGGAGCTCTGCCGACGTCCCTTAGCGCTGCTTTTCAGGCAAGAAGGAATCTCAGGTTCTTTCAGGTCATGTATGAGTAGCTCATGCTGTCTAATTTATTTCCCATTGCATTCTGGTACATGCAGTTTTCTTTCACTGTTCAGATCACCGGATCAGTCCCTGACAATGGGGCAAAACTTCCACAGTGCTGCACTTTTTACAAATCAGTACATTCTCGGAGGGGTAATCTTGGATTGCTTTAATATAGCCTAATTGAACTAGCACGCCTGAAAACAATGATTTGTAAGAGGACAGGGATCTGGAGCAAAGGAAGGCCGAGAACAGCGAGCTGTCTGGTACTTATTTCAGTGCGTTCCTACTCAAATAGAAGGCCTTCGTTTTATGGGCTCTGAAGGATGAAACAGGAAGAGGCCCCAGCTTTGGATCGGAGGGGTTTCCGCATGCTGCACGCATGTCAACATTAGGTGCATTAACCCGCAGAGCTATCATTCACGCTCATCTTTTAAACTGTCACCTATTTCTGAGGGAGGTGACCACCGTCCAAAATAAACTCATGCTTATACCCAACAGGAGAAGACGCGAGAGGAGGCGGGAACAGCTCACTTGGTCATTACTAAAGCGCCTCGAGGCAACAGACGGGGCGCGGTCCGCTGACTTCCTGACCTTTTGGACGTGCCTCTGCTGTGGGCTCGGCATGGACTGACGCAATGCCAGTGACGCAATCGGCACAGAAGAGCTCTCCGGGCCATGCCAGGCAAGGACACCGAGGCAGTTACAACTTATCACAAAGTGGTGTAACCCTCCAGTGCCCGAGAGATGTAGTGACGCAAGCTTTTGTTACACAACTTAGTGCAGAGATCTCAAGATGCATCACTGGCACAGCTGCCAGGTAGCCCCATGTCACGCGTGTCTGCTCTACCCAGCTCTTTATCAGCCAACAGCATGATGCATTATGGGGCCGGTAGTTTCACTTTTAACATTGAGTGAATGGGTCTACCATACCAACATGCAAAGGGCTGCCTAAAGAACCAAGTCTGATCCGAGGTACCAACACGTCATGCGGCTGCTTGGGATTATGTACCGGGCCTGGTGGGGCTACCTCGTCCAGTCCGACCTTTCCATTCTGTCTCATATAGTAACAGCAAAAACTACAAGTACCAGAATGCAAAGAAAATAGCCACTTGCTGTACTAGATGGGGATTGGGGCAACGAGACATCTCTGCTCATCAGCACTGACTAAACCGACCCTTGCGGTTCTACAATAGGTGCACTAGCCACCCTTTAGATGAGCACAAGACAGTTAGTTACTCAGTCCCTGTTAAGTAAATTTAGTACGGTTTTTAAACCTAATCTGTGTCCCATTTTGTATATATATATATATATAGAGAGAGAGAGAGAGAGAGAGATACATACACACACATTTATTCAGAAAAAAAAACAAAGGTTATGGTGATGTTATAGTTGGATATTAAAATAACACAAAAACTAACATTTAAAAACAAAAAACACTGGAATTCACCAGTTATAGTTTATTGAGCTAACTATAACTTGCAACCCTGCCAGCACTTCTTATCACTTCAGATGTTACAATAATCATGACATGTTCAATTGCATCACTGATGACATCCTCAAATTACATCGTCAATGGCATCACCAATGACATCATTGATAACACCATAGTCATATGCGGCATGGAGTTACTGTGTGAACATGTGTGGGTTCATAGCATGGAAATGTCCAAACTTGAAGGTAAGTGTGGTTGTGCATGGTGAAAGTTATATGTTACGTCTTTACAAATCACTAAAGTTTGTGATGCAAGCATCACTCCATGTTCAACAAGGTAACGGCTGAGCGCGCCTAATGGGGGTTGCACTTATATGTTTGAAAGTAGGTTGTGGCTTAATGGCAAAGCATGTTCCAAAACGTGTGAGAAAAGCCAAAGTGTATATTGACAATAGATTATCGACCATATATGGAAATGGGCTGTGTTAAATAGTTGCAATGTACCGCTACAGACAAATTATGTAGCAAGGAGCTGATAAGGTGTGGATGTTCAATTTCAGAACTTTACTAAAGATCTTGACACATTGAAGATCCTTGAATAAAGTCGAATGTAGCGGTGCCCCACTTAGAGGTGGTGTATCTCACAGCGCTGTACGCATGGCATGGAGGCCAGGACTTGTAGTAAACTGCCTGCACTGCCAAGCTGAAGGCTGTGCACAGAGGGGGTCATCGTCCCTCATCTGGGTTGGACTTTGGGCCTAGCCAGAGGCCAGAGCCTGCAGCCAACCTCCACCGCGCACGGCCCCACAGTACTGAAATAGCAAATGGGAGAAAAAGGTCCCTAGCCCAATCACAGTGCCTTATTTTTTTAATTTACAGTAAAGAGAGACTTCCACGGAACCAACCTTCCTGATATACCTAACTTTTACCCCTTCATGACCAGCCGAGTACCGCTTTAAATGCTAATTTCTCGAAAACGGCTAAACAAAAGTACACCAAATAAGGAAAAGCACACTTTCTGAGTAAAGTTCTCATTTTCTGTCAAATTTAGTGTAATTCCTTTCAGCCATTTGTTTTTTTTTTGTATGGAAGAGCAAATTTTCCTATGGGAATTACTATTGGAAATCAACATTTTGGGACCGCTCACCTGTTTCTTAGCACCACCCCATCCCACTCCCCACCCCCCTCCCCCACACAGATCATCAAACATTACAGGAAAGAGCTGAGGTGGATTAACTTTTAATTTTGGGAAAGTTTCATGCAGATTCTTGAAACTGCAACAGATTATTAACAAAAAAAACACTCTTCCTATCGAAACACTAACTGAACTATAGCAATACCTCGACTGTGCAACGAACATGCTATAGCTTTGGTTAATCAAACACAGAGCAAGGAATTCCCTGGGAGGCCTAGAATGGTAAAGGTTGAAGTGGCGTCTGATCTCTATACACCCTGAGTAAATTTGTCAAGAAAGGGGTGCAGTCTCTCCACAAACATAAAAAAGACAACTATAGCTTTATTAAAGCTTCTAGTGAAACAAGTTCAACAGAGAAACAACATTGTACTCGACTGGAAATTCACGAGGGCGGGGGTGGCCATTTTACAACGAGGTGGGGGCAGTTCTGTGCATCATGGTACAATGACCAGTGCGTCGGGTAACAGAATAACACGCGGTGCCCAGGGCACAACTTTCCGGTTCCAGGAGAACATACAATGCCCAAGAGCGATGGCAGGTAGTTGACAGATGAACATGCAATGCCCAGGGGCAGTGCCCGTCAGGGAATGGAAGAACAAGCCAGGAGACAAGGGCAGTGTAGGTACGAGAATATAGAATTGTGTGCCAAGGGACACTGCCAGTTAGTGTCTAAAAAATATGACTCCCCATAGACAATGCCAGGCAGTTCTAAATGAACATGCAATACCAAAGGCAGTGCCAGGCAAGTAACAAAATATTTCTGCCGGGGACAGGGCCATGCGCGTATCAAAAGAACACCTTCGGGAGCAGTGCCAGGATGCAATAGAGAATCACCCCAGGGGGGCAAGGGAGGTAACAGGACCCCTGGACAGCGCGTGCTCTTTCTCCTCCCAGGCACTGCTCCAATGTGTAAGTTACACTTTATTCAGCGCCAGCAAAGTAGCTGAAAGGCATGGAGTGCTCAAGAGAAGAGACACTTAGATAACAAAAGCAGAACACAGTGAAGCTCCATGTGGCACCTGGTGCCATACACGAATGCAATCAATGTCCAGGGGCAGTGCCCGATAGGTACCAGAAATACATTCAGAGTTCAAGTTCGGCGCACGCAGAATCTGCAAATCGCAAGAACAGTGCCCGATTGGTAGCAAAGAAATAAAACACAAGCAGGCCCAGGCGGTGCATGGCGGGTACCAAAACTGGGAGCACATGTAGCGCTTTGGGGCAGTGCCACGCGAGTAACAGTGGCAGAACACGAAAGACGGCGGTAGGCAGGTAGCAGAGGCGCTCGCAGCGTCCAAAGGCAGTGCCAGATAGATGACACAAGCACAGTATGTGCCCAGGGCAGAGACAGATAATAGCAAATGCAGAAAAACTTGTACGGGCCAGCGACAGTGCCGACCAGGATCACAGGGAGGGCCCCGAGAGTTGTCTTGGTGTTAACACAATACAACTGCACGTGCAGTGCCAGGGCACCTGCATTAAACGGTAGTGCCAGACATTTAAAATAAACATGCAGTGCCGTGGGGCTGCACCAGCCAGGAAAATAGAAACACATACAATGCCCAGGGACAGTGCCAGATATTCCGCAGAAACTTGCGCAGTACCAGACAGGAAGCAGGAACACATGCAGTGGCCATGGGCGGTACCCACTCTTTCCCAGAAACACATGCAGTGCTCAGAGGCAGTGCCAGCAAGGAAACTAAAACACATGCAGTGCCCAAAGCAGTGTCCAGAGGCAGGCCCGCGCAGGAAACAGAAACATTTGCAGTGCCATCCAGGACAGAAAAACACAAGCAGTGCCGAGGGACAGTGTCAGCGATGAAACAGAAACATGTGACATGCCCAGGGGCAGTGCCAGCGAGGAAAAGGCTACACATGCAGTAACAATGGGAAACGCCAACAAGGAAACAGAAACTGCAGTGCCTAGTGGCATTGACAGATAGGTGGCCCAGAATATGCACAATATAGGGACCGTAAAACCACGCAGTGCCAGTGGAACGCAGCTGGCAGCGGTACTCCGGCCGCAGTGCCAGCCAATAAACGGAAACAGGTGCATTAGCAGTATCCAGGGCCAGATGTTTAACAGAAACACACGCAGTGGCCAAACTGCAGTGCAACTCAGGGAACAGAAACACAAGCAGTGGCCAGAAGGGCAGTGCCACCCACAAAACAGAAACATAAGCAGCGCCCAGCGAGAGGCACATGAAGTGCCTAGCTGCAGTGCTAGATGAGTGACACTGGAACAGACACAATCCAGAGACCGTAAAGCCACGCAGTGCCGGTGGAACGGCAGCAGATATTAGTAGCTTGGGGCCCAGTGCCAGCCCGGCACGCGCTCCTCTCATCACCCCCTGCTACCTGTGCGCGAGGAGGCTGCCTGTCTGCGCGAGATTCAACCAGAGCTCTCAGGTGGGAGCTGAGAAGACCCCTTATCGAAGTACACCTCCTTGCACGCGCTCCTCCCATCACTCCCTGCTACCTGTGCGCGAGGAGGCGGCCTGCCTGCGCGAGATTCAGCCAGAGCTCTCAGGTGGGAGCTGAGAAGACCCCTTATCGAAGTACACCTCCTTGCACGCGCTCCTCCCATCACTCCCTGCTACCTGTGCGCGAAGAGGCGGCCTGCCTGCGCGAGATTCAGCCGGAGCTCTCAGGTGGGAGCTGAGAGAAGACCCCTTATCGAAGTACACCTCCTTGCACGCGCTCCTCCCATCACTCCCTGCTACCTTTCCGCGAGGAGGCGGCCTGCCTGCGCGAGGTTCAGCCAGAGCTCTCAGGTGGGAGCTGAGAGAAGACCCCCTTACCGAAGTACACCTCCTTGGTACAGTTCGGGCACTTGGGCATGCTGGCGCGCGGCGGGGTCTGGTGTCAGGCTGCGAGGACGGGCTCCGGCTCGGCACCTCCCTCTGTCTCTGAGACTGAGCCCTCGCAGAGCCCGCGCGTCCTCTTGTACACAGGGTGCGGCGGGGTGGGGCGGTGAGGCGGGACAGTACCCCCCGGGGACGAGGGGGAGGCGAAGCCTCTGGAACTGCATCTGTTAAGCACCAAAGCAAGAATGAAACGGTTAGTAAAAACCACAGCGGATGAAACAACACAATGCCAGAGCAATGGAAACATGCAAAAATTAAATAAATTCCGGAGTAAGTAGTTCAGCGAGATCAATCAATGTAATAAAATACAGAAATGGAAATGAAGCCAGGAGAAGCGAAGTAAAATCATTCCTAGAAATACCCCACATGAAGGGGTACACAGCCAAAATAAAGTGACTTAAATAATGAAATAAAGGAAAAGTATACCAAACAGCGGAAAATGGATACACGTTAAGATCAATAGAATAAAATGCAGAAAAAAAGAAAGAAAAAGTGGAAAGAAAGCCAAAGCAACAATTGAGCACTGAAATAAAACCCAGAAAAGAAAATGTAGCCACAAAAATGGAATAAAACCGGAGCGTGGTATTTTTTTACAACGTGCCAAACCCCTTTTGTAATTTGGAAAAGTATTTTGTTACTAATTCTAAATCATAAATAGGAGAGGAGTGAAAGAGGGCCACACCCTTTATGGCGAATTCGAAATGTTGTGTATCAATGACGTGTGGACACAAATCTGGTCACAAGCCATTGATCAGCTAATGTCATCCAAGTTGGGGTTTTAGCTTCTACACAAACAGGAAGTTGTCCCTTTAGAATCATTTTGGAAAGCCTTGTGGAGAGCAGCCAGCGGTCCATAGGGTACCACTGCACGATCTCCTGATCTCTTCCTCGGTGCCAACCTTTATTTTTAAAAGTAGCAGCTACCCCTTTAACCACTTCGCTGCCAGGCCTTTTCCCCCTCCTGTGCCAGGCCTTTTTTTGCCTATTTGGGGCAGTTCGCGCTTAGGCCCTCATAACTTTTTGTCCACATAAGCTAACCAAGCCAAATTTGCGTCCTTTTTTTCCAACATCCTAGGGATTCTAAAGGTACCCAGACTTTGTGGGTTCCCCTGAAGGAGGCCAAGAAATTGGCCAAAATACAGTGAAAATTTCGTTTTTTTCAAAAAAATTGGAAAAAGGGGCTGGAGAAGAAGGCTTGTGGTTTTTCCCCTGAAAATGGCATCAACAAAGGGTTTGCGGTGCTAAACTCAGCAGCTTCCCAGCTTTCAGGAACAGGCAGACTTGAATCCGAAAACCCAATTTTCCAACACAATTTTGGCATTTTACTGGGACATACCCCATTTGTACAATTTTTTGTGCTTTCAGCCTCCTTCCAGTCAGTGACCGGAATGGTCATGAAACCAATGCTGGATCCCAGAAACCTAAACATTTCTGAAAAGTAGACAAAATTCTGAATTCAGCAAGGGGTCATTTGTGTAGATCCTACAAGGGTTTCCTACAGAAAATAACAGCTGAAAAAGAAAAATATTGAAATTGAGGTGAAAAAAACATCAATTTTTCTCTACTTTTTACTCTGTAACTTTTCCCTGCAATGTCAGATTATCGAAAGCAATATACCGTTACGTCTGCTGGACTCCTCTGGTTGCGGGGATATATAGGGTTTGTAGGTTCATCAAGAACCCGAGGAACCCAGAGCCAATAAATGAGCTGCACCCTGCAGTGCGTTTTCATTCTATACCGGGTATACAGTAATTCATTTGCTGAAATATAAGGAGTAAAAAATAGCTATCAAGAAAACCTTTGCATTTCCAAAAAGGGCACAAGATAAGGTGTTGAGGAGCAGTGGTTATTTGCACATCTCTGAATTCCGGGGTGACCATAGTAGCACGTGAATTACATGGAATTTCTCAAATAGATGTCTTTTTTACACACACCCCTATATTTGGAAGGAATAAATGTAGAGAAAGACAAGGGGCAATAACACTTGTTTTGCTATTCTATGTTCCCCCAAGTCTCCCGATAAAAATGATACCTCACTTGTTTGGGTAGGCCTAGCGCCCGCGACAGGATATGCCCCAAAACACAACGTGGACACATCACAGAAAACATAGCTGTTTTTAGCAAAGTGACTACCTGTAGATTTTGGCCTCTAGCTCAGCCGCCACCTAGGGAAACCTACCAAACCTGTGCATTTCTGAAAACTAGAGACCTAGGGGAATCCAAGGAGGGGTGACTTGTGTGGCTCGGACCAGGTTCTGTTACCCAGAATCCTTTGCAAACCTCAAAATTTGGCTAAAAAAACACATGTTCCTCACATTTCTGTGGCAGAAAGTTCTGGAATCTGAGAGGAGCGACAAATTTCCTTCCACCCAGCATTCCCCCACGTCTCCCGATAAAAATGATACCTCACTTGTGTGGGTAGGCCTAGCGCCCGCGACAGGATATGCCCCAAAACACAACCTGGACACATCACAGAAAACAGAGCTGTTTTTAGCAAAGTGACTACCTGTAGATTTTGGCCTCTAGCTCAGCCGCCACCTAGGGAAACCTACCAAACCTGTGCATTTCTGAAAACTAGAGACCTAGGGGAATCCAAGGAGGGGTGACTTGTGTGGCTCGGACCAGGTTCGGTTACCCAGAATCCTTTGCAAACCTCAAAATTTGGCTAAAAAAACACATGTTCCTCACATTTCTGTGGCAGAAAGTTCTGGAATCTGAGAGGAGCCACAAATTTCCTTCCACCTAGCGTTCCCCCATGTCTCCCGATAAAAATGATACCTCACTTGTGTGGGTAGGCCTAGCGCCCGCGACAGGATATGCCCCAAAACACAACGTGGACATATCACAGAAAACAGAGCTGTTTTTAGCAAAGTGACTACCTGTAGATTTTGGCCTCTAGCTCAGCCGCCACCTAGGGAAACCTACCAAACCTGTGCATTTCTGAAAACTAGAGACCTAGGGGGATCCAAGGAGGGGTGACTTGCGGGGCTCGGACCAGGTTCTGTTACCCAGAATCCTTTGCAAACCTCAAAATTTGGCTAAAAAAACACATGTTCCTCACATTTCTGTGGCAGAAAGTTCTGGAATCTGAGAAGAGCCACAAATTTCCTTCCACCCAGCGTTTCCCCACATCTCCCGATAAAAATGATACCTCACTTGTGTGGGTAGGCCTAGCGCCCGCGACAGGATATGCCCCAAAACACAACGTGGACATATCACAGAAAACAGAGCTGTTTTTAGCAAAGTGACTACCTGTAGATTTTGGCCTCTAGCTCAGCCGCCACCTAGGGAAACCTACCAAACCTATGCATTTCTGAAAACTAGAGACCTAGGGGAATCCAAGGAGGGGTGACTTGTGTGGCTCGGACCAGGTTCTGTTACCCAGAATCCTTTGCAAACCTCAAAATTTGGCTAAAAAAACACATGTTCCTCACATTTCTGTGGCAGAAAGTTCTGGAATCTGAGAGGAGCCACAAATTTCCTTCCACCTAGCGTTCCCCCACGTCTCCCGATAAAAATGATACCTCACTTGTGTGGGTAGGCCTAGCGCCCGCGACAGGATATGCCCCAAAACACAACGTGGACATATCACAGAAAACAGAGCTGTTTTTAGCAAAGTGACTACCTGTAGATTTTGGCCTCTAGCTCAGCCGCCACCTAGGGAAACCTACCAAACCTACCAAACCTGTGCATTTCTGAAAACTAGAGACCTAGGGGGATCCAAGGAGGGGTGACTTGCGGGGCTCGGACCAGGTTCTGTTAACCAGAATCCTTTGCAAACCTCAAAATTTGGCTAAAAAAAACACATGTTCCTCACATTTCTGTGGCAGAAAGTTCTGGAATCTGAGAAGAGCCACAAATTTCCTTCCACCCAGCGTTCCCCCACGTCTCCCGATAAAAATGATACCTCACTTGTGTGGGTAGGCCTTGCGCCCGCGACAGGATATGCCCCAAAACACAACGTGGACATATCACAGAAAACAGAGCTGTTTTTAGCAAAGTGACTACCTGTAGATTTTGGCCTCTAGCTCAGCCGCCACCTAGGGAAACCTACCAAACCTATGCATTTCTGAAAACTAGAGACCTAGGGGAATCCAAGGAGGGGTGACTTGTGTGGCTCGGACCAGGTTCTGTTACCCAGAATCCTTTGCAAACCTCAAAATTTGGCTAAAAAAACACATGTTCCTCACATTTCTGTGGCAGAAAGTTCTGGAATCTGAGAGGAGCCACAAATTTCCTTCTACCTAGCGTTCCCCCACGTCTCCGATAAAAATGATACCTCACTTGTGTGGGTAGGCCTAGCGCCCGCGACAGGATATGCCCCAAAACACAACGTGGACATATCACAGAAAACAGAGCTGTTTTTAGCAAAGTGACTACCTGTAGATTTTGGCCTCTAGCTCAGCCGGCACCTAGGGAAACCTACCAAACCTGTGCATTTCTGAAAACTAGAGACCTAGGGGAATCCAAGGAGGGGTGACTTGCGGGGCTCGGACCAGGTTCTGTTACCCAGAATCCTTTGCAAACCTCAAAATTTGGCTAAAAAAACACATGTCCCTCACATTTCTGTGGCAGAAAGTTCTGGAATCTGAGAGGAGCTACAAATTTCCTTCCACCCAGCGTTCCCCCAAGTCTCCCGATAAAAATGATACCTCACTTGCGTGGGTAGGCCTAGCGCCGGCGACAGGAAACACCCCAAAGCGCAACGTGGACACATCCTAAATTTTGGAAAAAAACAGAGGTGTTTTTTGCGAAGTGCCTACCTGTAGATTTTGGCCTCTAGCTCAGCCGGCACCTAGGGAAACCTACCAAACCTGTGCATTTCTGAAAACTAGAGACCTAGGGGAATCCAAGGAGGGGTGACTTGCGGGGCTCGGACCAGGTTCTGTTACCCAGAATCCTTTGCAAACCTCAAAATTTGGCTAAAAATACACGTTACTCACATTTCTGTGGCAGAAAGTTCTGGAATCTGAGAGGAGCCACAAATTTCCTTCTACCCAGCGTTCCCCCAAGTCTCCCGATAAAAATGATACATCACTTGTGTGGGTATGACTAGCGCCCACGAAAGGAAAGGGCCCAAAACACAACGTGGACACATCACATTTTTTTATAAAAAGCATGCCTACCTGTGGATTTTGGCCTGTAGCTCAGCCGACACCTGAGGAAACCTAGCAAACCAGTGCATTTTTGAAAACTAGAAACCCAGGGGAATCCAAGATGGGGTGACTTGCGGGGCTCTGACCAGGTTATGTTACCCAGAATCCTTTGCAAACATCAAAATTTGGCCCAAAAAACACTTTTTCCTCTCATTTCGGTGACAGAAAGTTCTGGAATCTGAGAGGAGCCACAAATTTCCTTCCAACCAGCGTTCCCCTAAGTCTCTCGATAAAAATGGTACATCACTTCTGTGGGTAGGCCTAGCGCCCACAAAAGGAAATGGCCCAAAACACAACGTGGACACAACATATTTTTTCACAGAAAACAGAGGTGTTTTTTGCAAGGTGCCTACCTGTGGTGTTTGGCCTGTAGCTCAGCCGGCCCCAGGGGGGGGGGGCAGAAATGCCCTAAAATAAATTTGCCCCCCCAACCCCCACCCTCCCCCGCCGGGAGCGACCCTTGCCTACGGGGTCGCTCCCCCTGCGTGACATTGGCACCAAAAAACAAATCCCCGGTGCCTAGTGGTTTCTGCCCCCTTGGGGGCAGGTTGACCTAAACTCAGCCAATCTGCCCCCAAGGGGGGCAGAAATGGCCTAAATACAATTTGTCCCCCAGGGGAGCGACTTTTGCCTGATGGGTCGCTCCCCATCTCTAAAAAAAAAAAACCAAAAAAAAAAAACCACACAAAAAAAAAATTGCCCTGGTGCCTAGAGTGTTCTGCCCCCCCCCCCCCGGGGGCAGTTCGGCCTAATAATAGGCCGATCTGTCCCCCGGGGGGGCAGAAATGGCCTAAAATAAATTTGCCCCCCCAACCCCCCCCCCCCCCCCCGGGAGCGACCCTTGCCTACGGGGTCGCTCCCCCTGCGTGACATTGGCGCCAAAAAACAAATCCCCGGTGCCTAGTGGTTTCTGCCCCCTTGGGGGCAGATTGACCTAAAATTGGCCAATCTGCCCCCAGGGGGGCAGAAATGGTCTAAATACAATTTGCCCCCCCAGGGGAGCGACCCTTGCCTGATGGGTCGCTCCCCATCTCTAAAAAAAGAAACAACAAAAAAAAAAAACACAAAGAAAAATTGCCCTGGTGCCTAGAGTGTTCTGCCCCCCCACCCCCCGGGGGGCAGTTCGGCCTAATAATAGGCCGATCTGTCCCCCGGGGGGGCAGAAATGGCCTAAACTAAATTTGCCCCCCCCCCCCCCCCCCCCCCCCGGGAGCGACCCTTGCCTACGGGGTCGCTCCCCCTGCGTGACATTGGCGCCAAAAAACAAATCCCCGGTGCCTAGTGGTTTCTGCCCCCTTGGGGGGCAGATTGACCTAAAATTGGCCAATCTTCCCCCAGGGGGGCAGAAATGGTCTAAATACAATTTGCCCCCCCAGGGGAGCGACCCTTGCCTGATGGGTCGCTCCCCATCTCTAAAAAAAGAAACAACAAAAAAAAAAAACACAAAAAAAAAATTGCCCTGGCGCCTAGAGTGTTCTGCCCCCCCCCCCCCGGGGGCAGTTCGGCCTAATAATAGGCCGATCTGTCCCCCGGGGCGGCAGAAATGGCCTAAAATAAATTTGCCCCCCCAACCCCCACCCCCGCCCCCCGGGAGCGACCCTTGCCTACGGGGTCGCTCCCCCTGCGTGACATTGGCGCCAAAAAACAAATCCCCGGTGCCTAGTGGTTTCTGCCCCCTTGGGGGCAGATTGACCTAAAATCGGCCAATCTGCCCCCAGGGGGGCAGAAATGGTCTAAATACAATTTGCCCCCCAGGGGAGCGACCCTTGCCTGATGGGTCGCTCCCCATCTCTAAAAAAAAGAAAGAACAAAAAAAAAAAACACAAAAAAAAAATTTGCCCTGGCGCCTAGAGGTTTCTTCCCCCCCTGGGGGCAGATCGGCCTAATAATAGACCGATCTGCCCCCAGGGGGGGCAGAAATGGCCTAAAATAAATTGCCCTCCCCCCCAGGGAGCGACCCTTGCCTAAGGGGTCGCTCCCTTTGCGTGAAATTCACGCAAAGAAAAAACTCCCTGGTGTCTAATGGTTTCTACCCCCCTTGGGGGCAGATTGGCCTCATCAAAATAGGCCAATCTGCCCCCAAGGGAGGCAGAAATGGCCAAAATATAATTTTCCCCCAAGGGGAGCGACCCTTGCCTAAGGGGTCGCTCCCCACCAAAAAAAAAAAAAAAATGAAACCAAAAAAAAAAAATGGTCCCTTGTGCCTAGAGGTTTCTGCCCCCCCTGGGGGCAGATCGGCCTAATAGTAGGCCGATCTGCCCCCAGGGGGGGCAGAAAAGGCCTTCCCGAAAATATGCCCCCCCTGGGAGCGACCCTTGCCCAAGGGGTCGCTCCCTTTTGTCAATTGCAAAGAAAAAAAAAAAATCCCTGGTGTCTAGTGGGGTTTCAAAAGCCGGATTGCAAGCAATCCGGCTTTTGAAACCCTCGGAGGGACTTCAAAGGGAAGGAAATACTTTTCCTTCCCTTTGAAGCCCCTCCGGGCCTCCCAAGTGATTGAAAAAGAAATGCTTTTGCATTTCTTTTTCAATCGCGCTGGAAGCAGAGCTTCCAGCGCGACTAGGGAGGCCCCTGTGACAAATCAGCGCGCGCTCGCGTGCTGACGTCACAGGGGGGGGTGGGGGGGGTTGGGGGTGGAAGGGGAAGGGATTCCCCGGTCAGCCCTGACCTAGGGGGGTGGGGGGGCGTCCCTCGGGAGGAGCGCTAGCGCTTCTCCCGAGGGAAGCATTCAGGACGTAATGGTTACGTCCATGGCGCCACACGGGCGCTGCCATGGACGTAACCATTACGTCCGTGGCGGGGAAGGGGTTAAAGGGCAATGGTGCTTTTTAATAACACACAGGCTGACGTCCAGAGAATGAGAGAACAAGGACGGAAGTCTGCTGACCTCACAGGCCTCCAACAGTGCATTCGCACTGTAAGGTGTTGCAACTTGCATCCTGTATCATTCATTGTAATTGTATTTAAATAGCGCTTACTACTCCTGACAAGGCATCGAAGCGCTTTTCGGTGAGTAGCACACTACTCCGGAACGCAAGAGGAATTAGTGGTGGATTAGTACAGGGAAATATTAGTAAAGTATTAGTATTAGTCTGCGTTAATTTGAGCAGAGGCTATGTGAGTTTGTTAGATGGATTGACTAGAGTAATGGAGGGATAGAGGAGGAAAGAATCTAGAAGTGTTAATTGGGAGTTTATAGAAATAGGGTGAGGCTTATTAATAATAATGAGTTAGGGGGTTTTCCTTCCTTCTACGAGTGTCCATTTTGCTATACAAAGCAGAATGAAAGGCACTCACACACCAGGCGGTGTGCAATACGGACAAGCTGGTTTGCAAACTGCCTTTGTACTCCTGCAGATTTAGGCGCAAGTCAGGTAGATCAGTGGGCCCGAGTGTTATCTTCCAGGTGGCAACTGATGGTAAGAGATGGACAAGCACATGGTGCTCCGGCAAAA
Source organism: Pleurodeles waltl (assembly GCF_031143425.1). Taxonomy (NCBI): domain Eukaryota; kingdom Metazoa; phylum Chordata; class Amphibia; order Caudata; family Salamandridae; genus Pleurodeles; species Pleurodeles waltl. The sequence goes on from NC_090448.1 coordinate 1,121,239,797, forward strand.
GAACCAAAGTTGTATTTATTTATTTGTAGTCTTTTGCCAAGCACTGTGTAGTCTCAGAGCGCTCACAGAGGGGATGCAAGGAAGGGAGAGTAGAGAGTAACTCAGCATGAAAGCATCCACTCAGTACTTTGGTTGAGGCTGCTGGTAGGAGCTGATCTTCCTGTAAGTAAAGGGGCTATGTCAAAGCCTTGGGATGAGCATACCATGAAGACATTACATTTCTCTTGGATGTTGAGGCACATTTCCAGTCGTAGGCATCTGATTAGCTACTCATGGGCAATACCTTATCGCGGTCACACTATTTTAGGAACACAGCCACACATGGGCCAAAGCATGGACCTTGATACTTTCAGAACTGTATATCATGATCAGGGTTGGAAAGTTTCCATAATTTACAGGGATGGCTATACATATTATGAACCTTTCTGAAGCATCAGTGGATTAGATTTGGATCAGCTCTGAGTTGCTGTTCGCAATAAATTTCCAGAGGGTGTTAGATCACGGTCATTTTCTCAGGTTAAGCCTAAAAAAGACCTTTGATTTGGCTAGAGCAACACATTTGGGGAAGATTAATGTGCATTCAGTTTTGAAAATGCAGTAGGGTTTCTTAAATCTACCCACATTCTTAAATCACTAGATTGATTATAAGTGGGAAATACAGGATGTCAAAAGACATTTGGGATGGCAACAAGGCAAGCAGGGAGTACTGGGCCTTAGCCACCGTGATTGTTCCATCCTACTATAGTGCTGCAAACTAGGCCGAGTACAATCACTACCACACCGGACGCTCAGGGTAAGGAGGTCGAGCAGTCTAAGGTGTCTCGGAGAGATAGCATGGGGCACAGAGACCGAGAACACAGCAGTCATACAAGAGGCACAATAAGTGAATGTCCAGCCCAGCGAAAGGAGCACCCTAGTCACACCAAAATGTAATGCGGTACATAAAGAAGTAACACTTCTAGGATGCACACTAGGGGGGCTACAGGGTTCCCTACACTGAGAAACAGAAAATCTTAGAATTAAGTGTAGGTGCAGGCTCACTACGGTAAATGCGGATCAGCTTTCCTCTAATCAGCGATCCATAGATCAATCTGAAAGATTTAGCTCGGAATTTCTTAAATGCAGTTTGCATTTGTTCCACAAAAAGATCTGTTTATCTGATTCACAGTCAGATTCTTTCAGGCATTGGTATTACCTGATCATGGCGCATATCTGGATCTTCCAAGCACAGGAATTGAGCTGTTATCTGCACAGGGCAAGCAGTCACACTTGTGGTTACCAGGGCTTATCTCAGCAGCCTGCTTCCTTCTCTTCATCCTGTGTTGATGACAGCAACTTGGTGAAGGTACTCTGGACACGACTCCAGCACACACAGTGGAGAATCCTTCCCTCTGTTTTGGTGCCAAGGTAAGGTCCTGAGGCATAGAGTAGGCAGAGTTCACACAGGACCTCTTCTTCCTCGGTGGCGCTCTCAGAAATGGGCACTTAGATAAACCATCATTGACTAACTTGTCCTGTAGTTGGGAAGGGAGGTCAAGATACCCTTGGGTTGATGCAAGTTGAACCCAGACACATTCCCTTGGCAAACTGCTTCTTCTGGGCCACTCTTCTCCCAAACATTGTGGCTGGGCTTCTCCTCCCTATGAGCAGTCAGCAACAGGAGAAAAATGTACTCCAGTTTCAGCAGGCAGGCAGCCTTCAGGCCTCAGACATTTTCTCCACCAAGACATGCAGCTTTCTGGTGGTGTGTCCTCATCTCTGGTAGATTGGTTATCAGTATCCATAATATAAGACCCAGCTGGAAGTTCTTTGAATACTCTGCAGAATACCCCTGTCATTTATCAGTGACGCTGCTTTGAACTGAAACCAGTTTGGGTGCATCTTTGATATAGTTTCTAGGTAAGGGATGTGGATCGATGGTCTATTATCATGCCTGGGTTTGGGCTGGTTGCTTTTCATAACTTCATCTTCTTTCTGCAGTGCTTACAATTCTTCGTGCAAACTGATGGCTGTCATAGAAGGTACTGGTTCCAAGCAGAAGTATCTGGGACACAAGCATAGACAGTATGAAGGTCTGCATCTGGCTGTCATTAGCCTTCCAGGATGGGCAGGTAGAGGAAGACAAATGGCCCAATCCTTGCCTAGAGGCTTCTCTCCCTCTCCCTCTAACAACTGACTCTGCTGACCCACCTTAATTTCCCTTCCATTACCCAAATGGTAATGCTCCAGACAGAATTATTAGCAATCGCTAGCTAAATAGGTCACATCAAATTTCTAATGGCAGCCATGTCTTCTTCCCACCAAAGTTCACTGTTTTAAGCTACAGCCTCCGTCTCAGGAATGTAGGCAGTACACTGCCACTGTCTGGGGAAGCTGTATCAACACCTCCACTTTGTGCCGTGATAAACCAATCAATCAATCAATCAGAGCATTTGTAAAGCGCACTACTCACCATGAGGGTCTCAAGGCGCTGCGGGGAGAGGGGGGCTGCTACTGCCCGAACAGCCATGTCTTGAGATGTCTCCTGAAGGTAAGTAGGTCCTGTGTCTGAAGCAGGTGGGTGGGAAGGGTGTTCCACAGCTGGGCGGTGAGGTGGGAGAACGATCTGCCACCGGCGGTCGTTCTGTGGATGCGTGGGACGGTGGTGAGGGAAAGGTCGGCGGAGTGAAGCTGTCGGGTCGGGGTGTAGAAGGAGAGCCGTCTGTTGAGGTATTCTGGTCCGGTTTTGTGCAGTGCCTTGTGAATGTGGGTGAGGAGCTTGAACGTGGTTCTCTTGTTGACAGGGAGCCAGTGTAGGTCTCTCAGGTGGGCTGTGATGTGGCAGTGGTGGGGGAATGTCCAGGATGAGGCATGCAGAGGTGTTCTGCAGCCTTTTCTGGAGCTTGGCCATGGTTCCCGTGTAGAGGGCATTGCCATAGTCCAATTTGATGCTTACAAGGGCTTGAGTGACTGTCCTTCTGGTCTCAGTGGGGATCCATTTGTAAATCTTCTGAAGCATGCAGAGGGTGTTGAAGCAGGAGGAGGAGATGGCGTTGACTTGCTGGGTCATTGATAGTGAAGAGTCAAGGATGAATCCCAGGTTGTGTGTGTGGTCGGTGGGTGCTGGTGCAGTTCCCAAAGTGGCAGGCCACCAGGAGTTGTCCCATGCGGAGGGGGTGGAGCCAAAGATGAGGACCTCGGTCTTTTCGGAATTCAGGTTCAGGCAGCTGTTCTTCATCCATTCGGCGATGACCTTCATTCCTTCGTTGAGGTTCAGCGACAATCCAAAGTGGATTCCACTGGCATTCACACACTATCAACTAGCATGAAGCCCTGCTAGCAGGCACCGTACACACGCCTACCATATACATGGGGATGTCAGCACAGGGCCTGGTCATGACACATGAGCAGAAATTACGCAAGCAGACTCTGTCTTGGAACAGGGAAGAAGGCCTTTACAAGTACTAAGGATTCAAAATTCATTGCACATTTCCCAGGGAGATGGTTAGTTAAGGTTTGCACTATTGGCACGCCCCACTAAACCTCAGAACCAGACTGTGGGCTTCAGGGCCAACATCAGAGCACACACAGGATTCCCTGTGTGCTGGCCCAAAAGTCAGATTAGCAGATTCACTTGCAGTTGACCAGCTCAGGGCAGAGGTGTCCATCCATTTACAATGCAGAAGACATTCCCATCCCAACAAAAGGGAAACCTATTCTAAGGGTTGCACATCCCAACTATACTATTTAGACACAACCCATCCAGTCAAACAACATACTCTTCAATTTGCCCCCTCAACAAGATGTGCACTTATCTGTCTCCATGCCTTATTGATTCCACGGCAATCTCTACCCGTATGAAATGTGTGGACCATTTTGACAACCAAAACCTGCACAAATCTCAAGTCTTTTCTCATTACTAAAAAGTACCATTTATCGTACCGGCCTATTCCAATACAATCCTATTATATAGCTTTAGGATTAAATTGGGTGTTTAGTTAATTCTGACTCAGAGGGCAGCAGGTGAGTGGCATGTGGTGTTGACAACACATTGCATTGTAAACTAGCTGTCTGTGGTGCGTGAGGGTGTGAAGTTGTTGATAAAGGTGTGTATTGTCTGTGTTTAACCAGAGAGCTGGAAAACATCAAGGTGATGTTTTAAATACAACATTGACCCATCATTTTACAAAAAACAAAGGTGCAGTAAACTGTAAGTAAAATATTTAGTTATACGTCATATCACATTATTATCTAATGTGATATATGGGATGAAGTATCCACAGCCATACAATATAATGATACTGCAAGTCACCAAGGAGTTCTGTGAACATAAAGATTAATGAGGCCAAAGGCTGGGTTTCTTTCTCAGGTCACAGATCTTCAAGTTGACTTGCAATATCCTTTTAATATACAGCAGAGGGTATTTTACTCCTCATAATACATGGTCACACCATCACCCTTCTCATAAATCACTAAGGGCCAGATGTAGCAAGCAGTTTTGCCCATTCTGTGTCTATGGGAAAATGTGTTTGTACATATGGCCCTAAATCCTTGGTGTCTTGTTCCTTCATACGAAGGAGATAATATGATTTTAAACATAAAGAATAAAAGTGGACTGTAATGTGAAATTAAAGACACCTAAAATCAGTTTGTAATTTGTTGCAAAAACGTATTAGAATCAATTTAATGTAAATGAGATTTTTAAAGGGTTATAGTTCACCATGGGAGATTCTACCCTGCAACAATGTTAAAAAAACGCACAACAAATTGCCATAAAACTCTCATTTCTGCTGATCGCAGTTCATTTAAAAAACAGAAAAACAGATGATATGAACAAAAAGCTAATTTTGTTTCCTTTGTTTAAGCGTCACCTGCCATAATGCTATGTGACCTGCCTTTCACACTGCCTGCTGGCAGCAGGCCTTATGAACTATAATAAGTTATAATAAGTTATTACAGTTGAGCATGTACATCCTTTTCTTAAGTCACAACTGAACTGTTAAATGAAATTGAAGGAACGGTTTTCATACGGGGATTGCAGGCCTACAAATACTATTTGAAAATATCTGTGTAAGAGGGTGTAGATGCATGAAGCTTTAAGCTACTCTTGACTTTATCAGTACAACCACATTTTACAAACCATACATCAACAGCCACATTCTAGATGTTTTCAGAATGCGGTTAATGGAAAACCCGCTGCAGTCTGAGGTCCAAATTATGAGTCTGGCAGAGTGGAATTACCATATGAATTGCACTCCACCCTATCATGGGTAGGCCGGTGTTCCTGCATCTTTTAATATGTCATAAAGCGAGACACCGGGCACTGTGTTTTATGTCGAGATGCTATGTTGTATCTTCTGTTACGGGCATTTGTAATGTTTGGTAATCCTACTGTGAAGTTGATTAAACTCAATTAAAAAATGCTGGGAATAACATTCATTTTGCATAGAGCTTCCCTACCCCACCAGTACTCTGCAACTTTTAAATGGGGCGTTAGAAAGGAAAGGTAATATAGCACATGTTGGTGGCAGCCACACAGGTCCTGTTCCACATTGAGCCAGCCGTCCTCACCCGTGATAGAAATGTGGCTTATCTGAATGTGATGGTGTTGGGGATTAATACAGTAGTCCATACAAACAGACACTCCTAAAAGACTTTGGCCCATATTTTTACTTTTTTAGCACCGCATTTGCACCGCTTTTTGACGCAAAAGCGGCACAAACTTATAAAATCCAATTGCATTTTGTAAGTTTGCGCCGCTTTTGCGTCAAAAAGAGGTGCAAATGCGGCACTAAAAAAAGTATAAATATGGGCCTTAGAAATCAGTATTGGTATTTGGACTTCCAAGAACGTACACGACTATGAGACTTCAGGGTACTCGATCTATTTGATGAGGAAGCGAAGGTGGGGCCCCGACGGTCGTTATATGGGGCAGCGCTACAGTTCTGATAGTGGGCTAACGTTTTGGGGTAGTGGTCAGTGAGAAGTTAAAGGGTCTTGATGGTACATGGAGGCAAGAGTTCTGGGACGTGGTAGAAGTGGGTGAGCCAACAAATGAATAGGGAGAGCCAAGCCACAGCAGAGCCAAGGGTCAGCTCTGACTGTAGGAGCCCCTGCACAAGCTGAGCCTTGAACATATTTGGCAATCAAGCAACAGTTTTACAAGGTGTCTTGAAATATATTTGGCATGTCAATCAAGCAACAGTTTTTCAAGGTGTCTTGAAATATATTTGGCATGTCAATCAAGCAACAGTTTTACTAAATGTCTTCAAATTTTAAAAACGTGCATTACTTTAACACACAAAATCGCTTTACCTTAGTACATCGGATTATTTGAGAAGTATTTATTAAAAGTGAGTTTTTAAATATAAACTGACAAACATTCCTGCCCCTCAACCCCTGCCCTGAAGACAATGGCACTAGCGAACTAAGAGGCAACTCAGTTATGCTGTGAACACTATACATATCTGAGGTTCTAATTATACTTGGAGCAACATTGTGGACTGTTAAATCAAACAGGGAGGTTTTTGTACAGCTCGCTACCTGAACTCGTCCATGTGAAGGTGGTCTTATATGTGACAATGAAGGTGGGTCGGTGAAAAAAATGTGTTTGCCTAGAATTAGACAATTTAGCCAATGAGGAAAGCTGGGATTGATCCTAGATTTTCCAGTTTCATACTGTGCAATTAATTCATTAGATGGGTTTCTCTTTCTGACATCAAAGGTTAATGCGTTTTCCTTACTTCTTGGAGCATGAGATTGGAATTTGTGTGAGAGGCATCGTTCACACTTATTTTTGCAATTTCTACGTTACAAGTCGAGCTAAACCAAAGCCAGGCATTTGGCTTAAGCTTTCAGGTGCTCGCCCACCTCTAGTTGTTGGCAGGAAAAGGTGAAAATGTATCAAAAGAGCCATAGGAAAATATATTACCCTCACATATTTGATCAAACAAGAAATAAAACTGGTCGCTATGAGATTAATGTGTGGCAGGGGTTCTCCCTCTTTCAGGGTTCAAATCAGATGAGATATAATTAGTAAATGGAGACTGGGGATAGTTTGGTCCTAGGTGATCCTTCAAAGAGTGTAGTTTACCCTGGGAGTTGTGCAAGATATGGAACTGAGTTTCAATTTTGGCGGTAAGATGATGAATTCTATGTTCGACATGATGTGAGCTGCAATAATTAGCAATAGTTACTCCAGTCCCAGGAAACCACGTTTGCAACATAATGAAATTAAATAAATGCTGAAACTTACGTTGCACAGCTGATGAGGAAGTGGAAAATACCTACTAACAGAGAGTTGGTGGAGATCCGCCGTTCTGCACCAGGTTTCAGTTACTTGCAGGAACATCCCTGCCTGTCTTTCTGTCTTAGCATTTTAAGTATTTTGCATTGTAATGTTATCTAGGGAAGCATGTAATGTAGAATGCAGGATGTTTAGATGTTTGACTTGGTAGAACTTTTAGGTGATAGTTGGAGATTGGCACTTGCCGGGCTTGGTAACCTGTAATAAACTGTTCTTTTTTAATGAATGTGAGGATGGGATGCTGCTGTCCTTAAGAGACCAATCCCACTTACATTTGTGTTCATGGGCAATTGTGTAGCTGGAGATGCGACAAGTTGGCAACCGGAGCATTGCCGACTTGTCGCATCTCAAGGTTGAGGTTTCATCTCACAACCGGTATGGAGTAAAGTGTGGCAGGCGATGAAACCTTGGGTGAGGATTCCTGCATTTTACTGACACATGGATTTAGGTATGGTAAATTGTACTACTTCAACAAATGAAGCCTGGCTTGTGCTCTAAGAGATTGTGCCTCATGGCCTGAGTAATATGGAGCTGGTTCTTTGGGCTCAGTGCAGCTTCTTCTGCATGTGGTAACGTTCAGAGTAGCCGCTCATTTCATGTATGGGCTGCTGGTGTGTCCATTCACAAGACTGGTTTATGCCTTCTTACCAGCCAGAAGTTGAAAGCTGAAGAGTGCCGATTGTTGCAAGAAAGAAGAGACACAGTGGGAAAGTGTTCCGTCATTTGTTAAAGTCTTATTATTGTGAGCTGAGCCAGGAATGGTTGGGGAAATGTAAGAACTATCTTACAGGGTTTCCCATTGATTGTTCTCTTGGTGACTTCTATTGGATGTTTTGATGTCCTGACCTGTGTGGAGGTGAACGGTGCAGAGGATTTACAAACACGGGCGAGAAGGGAACTCCTTGGTTACAAAAACCCTTTGAAGAGAAGGGTCCACTGATTGGCAGAAAAAGGAGTCAAAAGACAATGGTGGCTACTTTTGTTGTGTTAAACGTATTATTTTCTATGATGACAGTGGCTACTTTTGTTGGTTTAGTTAGTTGTTTGATATTTTTACAGAGATTTGTGGGGATTTGTGTGTTTGTTTTTGGGGTTGCGTGTTGTCTAGTACTAATATTTCAAGATGCATTCGGTTGTACCTCTACCCACATTTTTGGCTATTCCAGATGACTGGCGTGAAGCTTTTGAGACTTAATTGGAGTTGATGGAGCATTTACCTGTTATACCCAAAACAAGGTTGACAACCATGAGGTCCATGCAAAGGGGTTAACTAGAAATGGAGGAAAAACCATTCAGCATCAAAACTCAAACAATGTAACCAATTTGGCCACACATTGAAAACCCAAATCAGAAATCAAGTTAACTGGTTTTATTGTAAGTTAACACTCAGTCATAATCTTTATTCGGCTATACCAGCAATAAGCCATAAAAGCATATAAAACGGTAAAAGAGCGACGATAACCATAACAATAAATCAAAAACTCATAAAATGTATAAAAACACATACAAATATATGAATCATCATCTGCATTCTGGCACCGATTACAGTAATTGAATAGTTCTGTATAATCAGGTTTACTAGAATACAATAAGGCTTTTCCTAACTTGTATGGCTTTTAGAATATAGGCCCATATTTATACTTTTTTAGCGCCACATTTGCGCCGCTTTTTGACGCAAAAATGGCACAAACGTACAAAATACAATGGTATTTTGCAAGTTTGCGCCATTTTTGCGTAAAAAAAATGACGCAAATGCGGCGCTAAAAAAGTATAAATATGGGCCATAATGTGCCACCCTATCACACACGTTCGGGGAGTTTAAGGCTAGCAAGAATTCCATTGCATCCAGGTGTGTTCTTATATTGAGTTCATTAAAAAGTGGCTTGAGGTAGAAGGTTCTAAGATGTTCATAGAATTTGCAAAATAGAGCATAATGCAGAGTACTTTTTTTGCTAACTCCATTGCAGGGGCAATTAGCTGTCTCATGCGGACAGTGCCCGATTTGGTGAAATGCTACTAGGTGATGCGCAATACCCAATCTTAGTCTAGTTAGAACAAACCGATGCTGCATATTGGTGGCTATAGAAAGATAGCCATGCCTACTTGCATCCAGTGAGTAGGACATGTAAATGCCAACAGTGGTTTTAGTAGATTCAATTGACATTCTATCATCTGCTTTATATTGCATAAATGTGTCCTTGATACATTTTTTTGATAGTGACAATACATCCTCTGGATTAGGATTTATATATCTATTAAAAACAGATTTAAGAGAAGAGTCGATAAAGGCTAGCCATGGTATACCCATGGCTTTATCTAGTTTCATGCCGTATAAAATGAGTTCCTTTGTAAAAACAGTAGCTTCTTTAGAACATATGCTGTGCCACAAAACAAAGGTCTCAACTGTAGCACATCTTCCAAATATTGTATGCACATCTCTTGGTGTGTAATCCAGTTGGAGGCTGAGGTAGGTAAACATAACATACATTTAAGAAAACAGTTCTCCTCTAGTTGTAGGGGTGCGCTTTTTGTATATCTCCACACTCCTGCACCATACGCTACTGTGGAAACAACTCTGGCCCTATAGATGTTCGACATAGAACCTATGGGACGACTTCCCAGTTTACTGGAAAATCTAAATATAGCTCCTGAGTTTCTTCTTAGCTGTTTCCTACCTGAACCGACCTGCTGGTCCCACTGTCTAATTACTGGAGAACAGTATGCCCAGGTAATTAAAACAATTGACAGTACTAATTGCCATGTTCAGGATATAAAAACTCCTACATTTCTTTACTGTCTTACCACATGCCATGGTAAATGTTTTCGATTTGTTAATTATCATACCCCTTGATGACACAAATTTAATGCCTGGTATTTTTTACATAGAAGTACCAGAGACGAAAGTGTAAATAATCAATGCGTTCGAAGCCTGGATGTACCGAGGAAATCCATGGCTGCGCATAATGCAAGTGTCTAGAATCAGTCTACACTGATTGCAAGTGTCTGTAGAATACACCCAGCGAGAGCAATTCTGGGATGTTTCTATCTTGAGGGTGAAAAGAGGCCTTAGACAAGATGTCTCTCACCAGCCGAGGAGCTATAAAATGAAAAATTATACACTCACCCCGTGATCTTTTACTAGGGGGCCTACCCAACCTACTCTCAGAGTAAGGATTATCTGATGGGCATGATCCATTGTAAATAAATTGTTCTGTGACAGCCAATGCATAACCTTGTTCTTCAAGACCCCTGATGTTCACTCTGATCAGGCCATAGTGGAGGAACATTGGCCATAATAATAACATAAGGGCAGCACTCTGGTGGTAGGCTAACAGTAGGCAATTCTTCTTTTAAAGGTAGGTGGGCAGACCCTAGCTTCTGGGGGTTCAGGGTAGGCCTTTCAGATGCTTGAGAATTAAGTGTAGGTTGTGGGCACACTGTAGCAAGTCCCATGGGTCTCTTCTTAGTGAATGTATTCCCCCCATTAGGTTGGTCTATTTTTTAGGCCTCCCTTGCCCGGTAATATAATTGTAGGACCTAACTCTTTGTAGGTAGAATTCTGAGCCAGAGGTTTCAGGGGGTAGGATGACACCATTTGTAGGGGGAGCTTCTGACAAATTGCCAGTATTTTCCCCCCCTCCCCCTCCAATTTGTCCAATTTATCATTGATTGGCTTAAGGAGGTTATCAAGGAGGGATGTGAAATCCTTCCAATCAGTGGGTACCGTGCTTTCAGGCATGATAAGGCCCAGGTTACTATCAGCCCCCCTCTACACCGTTTTTTCCTTTTTACAATAGGTGTCTGGCTAACTGGTGTCAGGTTTATTCTGGATGGGGATCTATGCTCTATCTGGGCATCTCCATTCCTCCTGGCCATGGTATCATTGGTATGATGTATTTCGGGTACAAAATCTGGGGGTACAAAAGTACCCTCGAATTCCTCTCCCATGCCTGCTACCCCCAAGGATAAACGCCTTTCAGTGAGGTCAATTTCCTTTGAAATGACCCCTCCCCATCTAACTAGAAAATAATCAATCGTGGTATAGCAGGGATCCATAACTGCCTTCTGACCCCCCACCTTCCGCTTGCCCATAGATGAGAATTTAAATTACCACCTCCTTGGTTAAACAACTTCTATCTGGGGGGGTTTCCCAGGAACCTTGGTCAATGGGGCCAAAACACCCCAGGTTCCAAACCTATACGTGACAGAATTATCAGAACTTTCAGTTAGATAACTAAATATATCTCTAAAAGGACAATAAACATATGAGAGTGAAGTATAAAAGGAGGAAAAGTCGCAAAACCAAGAGAGCAAGCCCAGCCTCTGTCGGCCGCTGATGGGCACAGATGGGCCCGCTCTTGGCCGGGTCTTCGTCCGGGCACGTGCCCTGATACATCCCACGCATGTTCTGTGCAGCGGCAGCACGAGTCTCAATTGTAGCGCCTTGGGCATGTCAGAGCGTCGTGGGTGGTCCTCCTCCCTCCAGTCTCCTGGGAGGTGTGGTTCTGACCAGCCTCCCACCCCGTGTCAAGAGCAGAGTGATGCACGCAGCGGAAGCGCGAGTCTCAATTATAGCGCCTTGGGCATGTCAGAGCGTCGTGGGCAGCCCTCCTCCCTCCGGTCTCCAGGGAGATGTGGTTCTGACCAGCCTTCCGCCTCCATATCAAGAGCAGGTTAATGTAAACAAATCTCAAAAACATACTGTAAAGATGCAGATTAGCAATAAGGTAACCAAAGCCATGGAAAAAGTGTAGGCAAATTAACATAAGGCGTACAAGGAACTCAAAGACCACAATACAAAAGCATTATCAAAAGAATTTGGTGCTCTGAGAACATCGCTGGTGTAAACGATTATACATCAATATAAACCATTAAACATTAATGCAGTTCAATTTCGTCTAATTTAGCTATGGGTGATTAGAATTTTCTAGCAGAAGCTAATGAATGCATATGCTCTGAGCTACTGGACATGAGGGCAGAAGGTAAAGAGCATGTAGAGAACACAAACTATCTGGAAAAATGTCATTAGGGAAAAAAAGACAACTAATAAACGTAAAAAGCAGAAAAAAGTCAAGGTTGTCTGCATATCAGAAGCTCATTTGAGTCTTCTCAGAGAATCAAGTGTAAGCCAAAGCCACATTTCAGCAAGCATGGGGAAGGGAAAAAATGTGAGGTCTGAATCTCTTCAAGTCCAAGGGAAACTAGTCTACACTCAATTAGTGAAAATCCTAGTTAAAGTCATGTTTTCAATTAGGTGACGCCTCCTCTGATCGGACCATACTGGTGTCACCTACTATCGCCTCATGATGTTTCTTGCAACAGTTCTTTGCATTCCCAAGCCAGTCCTCGGGAGGTTGTCATCCTTGGTCTCCGGTGCACGGATTGCAACATGTATGAATAGGGGCAATCACTTCTTCTTTCGATCTCTCCATGTACCTTTCCAAAGTTGCTTTCTCAAACTCTCTATGAAGATAATAGCATTTCTATTTCCAAACTAACATTTCTCAGTGTAGCTACTGGCAATGAAATACCACTTTAGCAGAAAATGAAAAACAGTTTCTCATGTTTCAAGAAATATATGATTTAGGCCGAGTTCAGCTAAATACACATTTAATTCATATTAAACCTTACGGTGTATATTAATACTTTCATTAGCGGTGTCAATTATGCTTGGTCAGTTTAAACTTCATGTTACAGTTAAATGCAAAACAAAAAAAACGGTTAACACGTAATCAAATATGATGGGGAACTACATTTTCTTCAATGTTAAGCAACAATATTTGGTGTGCATGAAAAATAACTGTTATTGTTTTAATAGTTAACATTGACTAAGTACAGGTTTGAAAATGCAATAAATTATTACATTTGAATTAATAATGTTTTACCACGCAGGTTTCTCAGTCTAACCCTGCAGTGATTGCACTACATTATAGGATTCAAATGCACCACTTTACACACAGTTAGTTCAATAATATAGTCACATCTAGATGAACATTTTGGCATCAGAGATGATAGCAAACCTACGCTAGTCCATAGGCTCTGAGGAAAGTTGTGTTTGATGCTAAAAGTACGCGTTAAAGCACTGTTAAAGCACAGTTTTGGGGTGGAGGGTAGGATTATGCTCTCCTAAACAGAGAGGAATTATACATCTAGATTGCATACATCTAGCACGTATTGTTATTAGGAAAAATAATATTGAATAAAAGACTGTTCACGTTGACAACATAAACTTCAATCCAAACTATGGAAAGTTCAATGAAGAACTGTGAAAAATATGCCTCTGCAACAAATTTCTGAAGAACTTTGCTTCAAAGCCATACTCAAAACTACCTAACTCCAATGAAGATGTAACATACTGGTACACATTTATGCTAAAAATATTACTGTCAGCATATGGATTTAAATTTTGGCTTGCCGGAATATCATTGCCAAAGTATTGACTACCAGAATATATCAATGGCAATTATATATAGACAAGTAAAGGTGAACTGTACTAAACTGCACCTATATGTTCCTTCATGGGATATTTATGCTCATGAAACATGGATGTTGAGTTAAAAATAGTAATTCTATAGTGGAAAGAAACTCGGGAGAGACAGTTGCTTGTGACTATGCCTCTATTCCAGGCTTTTCGGATGAGGCACAGACAGGTCTCCCAGAACCCATTGGAGGCAAAGTGGATATTTACATAAGATTTGTTAGGGAGGGCAAGCAAATGCCCATCTCATTTGTGGCACCCTTTGTAGTTAGAGAAAAGTCTCATGCAGGTGTTTCACACGTGAGCAGATTTGTCTACAAGTCGTTTATTCAACTACTACTTGTCCCATGGAGAAGTAGCAACTTCACCTTCCTGATGACTGAAAGATTTGTACTATAGTCAGAGCCAGCAATAACTTTTCAGTGGGGCAGTAGCACTTTCCGTTGAGTCAATTCTTTCCTCTACTTGTTTTTAAAGCAAGGAATGGTATTCAGCAAGTCATTACTGATGTTAGACTCTGCATTTTGATATCTAATCTGAGGGTACCAGCTATTTCATAAGCCCAGACCTACTGCTGGTTATCCTTTCTCTCTATTGATGGAAAGGTTGCCGGGCAACTGCATGCCTTCTCTACAGCGAGAGATGATTTCTGTGTGGCATTTTGCCATTCTGTGGTCGGATAGTGTACACTGGAATGCCAGAAAAATCTCCACAATGTGTGGTTGTGATCTCGTCTGTTACCAGGTTTATTGTTTCCTTAATGATCCAGGCTTCAAATTAATCCTGCCTCTTCAGGCTACAAGGCATGAGCCTCAGCGCTCAGATCTCTTATGGCTTTGTTTCAGCTGGATATTTTAAACCGATGCAGCTGAGGTAAATTGATAGGCCTAATCTTGCCTTAACTGTTGTACATGTTTCACATAACTTTCAGGACCAAACCACCAGGAGCTACTTCAAAGCACAGATCATCTGAAAGCCTAGCAACCTGTTAAAAACATCCTGTATGGCGTGTCCTCCTCTGGATTAAATCTTTGCGCAGTTGTACGAATGTACCCAAATACCAGGGTTAGTACATGCTGGTTCCAGGGTCCATTCTGCTTAGGCTGGAAGTTACCAAATCTGTTGTGAATGTTTGATTAGGCCTATCCTGTACTCCTCCTTTGACAGAGTGTTTCTTCCAGCCGCGTAGACACAGAAGGGCATCAGAATACGCACAGTGGACGTCAATTCTAGACAGATCTTGCATTTTAGCATTCAGTGTAGCAATAATAGGGGACTGTTAAACTGGGCAGTCTTCACATTTTTCTTTGTCAGATCATGCAACCCCAATTTTTCAAGCTAGTAACTTTTAAATGACTACATTATCACTTACTGTTACAACGGCACATATAAACCCATACAGTCCGTGAACTCTAAATCTGGTGGGCGGAGTAAAGGCTGGGTGGCGGATTAAATTCCCCTGCCGCCCTGACTACCTTCACTCCAGCTACCAAATTCTAAATAGGATCGAAGAGAGAAGGGTAATTTAGGTCTTTTCAGAAGGAAAGTGGCAAGGAACTGATTCTTACGTTCTCTGGTAGACTATTTAGTGTTGGCGCCAGTCTGCAAAATACTTTTTTTTAAACTTTTGGGTGTCTGCTTTTAAATATTTTTCTGATGCGTTAGAATTTGCTTCTTAGATTTCTTATCCTGCAATAGTTAAACTATTCTCCTTTAGACAGGACAGTGAGCCGGCGAGCAGTGTCTTGTGCTGATGTGAGACATTTTAAAGGTGATTCTTGATTGAAAGCAAAGACAATGAGGTTCTAGGATGGGAGTGATTTGGTCCGATTTCTTTGCTCCTGCGACAGGATGAGCTTCTGCATGTAGAATGGCTTTGAGAGGATCTAATCTAGATTTGTGAGGCAGCTCTCATGGAATTTTCCACTGTCTAGCTGTGATAGTACTAAAGCTTGGGCTTCACTCCTGATGCAGTGAGGAGGAATGGATGGTTTGAGTTTTATATGAGGCTAGCAGTTGCAGTGGAGGTCGCCCAAATTCCCCCCCACCCCCCACCAAACACACACACACTGTGAGGTCTGCGGGGCTTGTGTTACGCCTCTAGGTATAGGTAACTAGTTACTTAGTTGAGTAAGTATTGTCAGCCTTTTTTGTAACAGAGCAGGATCATTTTAGTAAAAGATGAGTTACGAGAAGAATTAACTCATTCAATTATTAATTTCTTCAAGGAAGGTTTTGGGATTGAGAAGTTTGACAAGTTGAAGATGTTTTAGGTATAGTTGGATATCATTTGCATATCACTTTATATTGATGCCTTTTTTCAGCGTAGTCCCAAATGCCAAGTGTTTCCATGTGGAGGGTAAGTATGGGAAGAAGACTGATCTTTGTGGTTCCATGCAATGCACAGGTGGAGTTGTCTATTTCCATGACATGGGGCCTTGGAATAGGACTGATTGGAACCTGCTCTGTATTTTGTTTTAAATGCCCCTTCTGGATTAGAGGATGTCGTGGGCTAGTGTGCAGAATGCCATAAGCAGGCCGAGCACCTCTAAAAGACAAGCATCACCCCCTTCGAATGCACCAAGAATGCCATCAGTTATTTGGAGTGCTGCCGTTTCTATGCTGCAATTTGGTCTTTAATACTGATTGCAAGGTATTGAACAGACCACTGGTACATACATGGGGCAGAACATGTGCTTAATTGTGGCTAGGTAGGAACTTTTAGAGACTAGACTTAGATTTTAGAGATTGCCAGAGTAGATGTTTATTTGTTCGAGAAGTAGCATGATTAGGCCAGATTTTATTTCGAATGTGTGCTGAGGCATTCTAGCCTGTCCCCAGCATGCTTTGCGGGCATGGGATTCTGCCTTAGTTAACTTGCATGCAAGTTCCTGTTTAGGTTTAGCATTTTGTTTTGCAGTCAGCACACCTGACAATCGTATATGTGCACTGGAAGCAGATGTAACTATGTAATGTAAAGTGCTGTGACACAGAGTGGGGCTTCCCCAGAGAGAGGTACTTACGGGATTATGGAGTCTTCCACAGGCCTTTTTCCTGACATTTACCAAGGAGAGTTGCCTACCAGCCTCACAATGTAAATTATCTGTTCAGTTCAGTACAACCCGTTACTATACTACAACAAAGTAGGCGTGAGTGTAAGGTGTGTGTGTGTTTGCATGGATGCATACATACATTGTGTGGCAGAAATGTGCAAGAAGTAGTGTGCCACGTACCCACTGTGTGGGTAATGTATACAAAATGGAGGCCACCTTCAGGCATGCTATGTGAATTGCAGAATCCAAACTCAGAGCTAGCTTTTTGTTAGTTAATGAAATCACTGTGTGTGGGGGACAGGAGACAGCGGTGTCTTTGAAGTACAAGAGTGTTTGTGGGACATGACCTACCTTTTGTTCCCCTGGAGTCATTATCACAAGGGCTACCTGACTGCCACATCTGTAGGATGTGCCATCCTTTGTGCCAGTGTGTTGAGAGTTTCCCAGAGCACCCTCCATCATCTTCTATGTCTAGAACAAATGAGTCTGAATGCTGAGCCAGTTCATCAAATGGTGGAACTATCTAGAATCTTTGTAGGCAGAGGCACAGAAACACCAACAGTTACCTGAAAGGAGTTGGAGCTTCTACTCAGTGTTCCAGGATTACTCATGACCAGCAGATTGCACCCATCAGAGTGTAGGTGGAGTTCTATGATCCATGGCTGGAGTCTCTGCTAACTTTCCAGGGAGGTGAGGAGCCCCAGAAGAGCATAACCTACTGCTGAGTGTCTGTCTTGGAAAGGGACTGCTGACATAGAGAGGCACTAGAGTTGTGCCTCCAGAGTTTCTGCAAGAGGAGGAAACCATAGAGAGCTGCCTCTTGTGGGACTGCCTGTGAGCTAGAGGAGTGGAGGCACCAGCCTGAGAAAGGAGTGCCCAAAGGCGCTGAGGTGACCTATGGAGTAACTTACCAAATAAGAACAGAGGCCTAAGTACAGGGACTGCTCTCAGCATGCTATACTGTGCAACTTCACCATGTTAATGCCCATTGTGGGAGTCTGACCTCATAAAGTCCCAGTGCGGAGAGCTCACACTGAGCGGTACCTGTGGGTTAGTGTGCCTCCATTCTCAGAATGTTGTCAGTCCATGCCCGCAGGAGCACCATCATGACTATTGACTTCCACCGCTTGCCTGCACTGACCATATCACTATTGGCACTTGTGAAGACACCAGGGAGGAGGGGCAGGGCTGGACGTGGGGCCCACAAATACCACCAGAAATGCTGTGGAGATTGAACTACTACTAATGCCAAGGTAAAACTGTGACTGCTATAACAGTGGAGTAGGTTGAACAATGGACTGTGAAGGAAGAACTTGTTGAACATCAGTACCACAGCCTGACCCAATGGTCACCAGTTTGAGGGGAGATGTCCTAAGCCTTTGCCAACTTTGGGTCAAGCTTAAACCTGTTATTCCTCCTTCAAGCGCTATAGACTTTTGATGGAGTATTAGCTTGGTGCTGCTGCTGCAGAGTAGCCTTTTTTACTGTGTTGTGCTTGTAAACTGTTAAGATCCGGCATAGTGTTGAGTTATTGTAAGAATAAACATCTCACCTTTTATCAAAATCAAGTATTGCCTGGATATTGTAATTCATGGAGGGTTATTGTGCGAAATGGTGCACTCTGAGTCTCTAATCACACACTACCGCCATGAGTAACTCTTGAACTACTCACATACTTCTACCATTGAGAGTCAAGTAATGAAGGGGTGTACTTGGTGCTGGTTACAGAGCTATAGTGGGTAAATCCTTGGCATAGCAGTGATAAATGCCCATAACCTCCACAACTGTGTCCTTGCAACCTCTGTACATTAGGGACCTGTGGAACTGGGTCTGAGAAGGGAAATATGTCTTCTAGAAATTGACAAGTTGGTGACTGATTATTTGTCAACACAAAACTTTGACCAAGATCAGGCGAAAAAAAGGAAGACAATGAAGAAGGAAAGAAGAAGAGAAACTAGGGTAACAGTGGCAAAGGGAGAAAGGCAAGCATGAAAAGTGTTGAGTGGAGTTGGAATCAAAACTAAACGTCCTTGTTATATGGAAGCCCTGGCATTTGACACATATAGGGGTACACTGGGCTACTGCACTTTTTTACGTAAATTAACCAGTCTCAAGAAACAGACAAATAGTAAGTTATGTTGCTTTAAGCGACTGGTTCACAGCATCTTTTTGATACAGGTGCACACGAATTACCATCAATATCATGGACCTGCATGAGGCTATAGAGAGTCACCCTAGCAATATACCCCGTATGTTACACAGACACAGCTACATCATTCAAGGAGAGTGCATTAACCCAGGCTGAAAAAAGAGGGCAGTGCTTAGGCCAGACTTGATTGACGAAGACCCAAGATGTGTTTCTTGTCAAATAAATATAGGTAAGCTTTCTTCACGTCATGTAAGAGGCCTCTGATATTTCTTGGGGGGACCTTTTAGGAGGGTTTTAATTAAAGCATTTTGCAGGGTTAATTTTACACATGGCTCCTGAGGTTAATGTAAAATATCGAGGATGCTGGTCACAGGTGTGGTGTAGATTCTCCTATGCAGATGATTGACATGGTGGAGAGAGAATTGGCTTGATATCTGGGATAATCTGTATACGGTTTGGTGAGGCAGAGTTATCACACCAACATGATTTGTTAGAGGTTAAGGGGGAAGGGTTGTTCTCTTAGGTGAAATCTACTTTGGTTTCCCAGGACTTATTTTAGGAACAACTTGTTAGCATTTGAGCGAAGTTGGCGTGAAGAGGCATTCAAAAGTTGTAAACTCTTGTTTGATAGAGTTAAGAATGATCTAGAACAAATCATGAGATTTGTTCAGAATAGTTATAAATTATTTTTTTTTTTGCAGGAATGGAACCTTATGATATGTGGTTTGGGCATGTTTGAGGGTTGATTGATATGAGTCAGATGTGAATTTTCACTTGCGAGGCTAGAGTCAGTGATAGAGCTATTTGTTTTGAGCGAATCATCCTTGAACCTAGTTGCGTTTAGGGCTGACTTTAGCAGAATGGTAGCTGGTAACCTTGGCTCAACCTTTAGATCCTCATCACGAGTCATGCGGAGTGTTATCCCCAGCTGGGATACATGATCACAAATGGCCCTGTGATTCTGCACCTGATTTTACTAGGCGGTAATTCTGCCAGGAAATGTGGATGTGGCTTTGGCAGCAACAGCAGCCAAGTCTTTTTCGCCATCCCTCCCTAAGCATTGTTTTCATCTAGGGTAGCAAGGCATCTTTTCCTCTTCTCTCTCCAACCCTGCCATCCCTTCTCCCCCCAGCCTGTCCACCATCTGCCCCCAGCTCACATTTACCACCTGCTCAGAGCAAATGTGAATTGTAATCCCCATCAAACAGGAATACCGGTAATACTTGGTTGGCACAGTTATTCCCAATTCCACTGTGATTAACTCATGAATGCATGGTACTGGTGGTGTCACAGCATGCTAAGGTTAATTTCATGCGCACAATGTGCAGCCTGACTGTACCGTGCAGCAATGCAGCGCCATGGTTGCAATACAAAGGAACTGGAGGACTAACGAAGAACATGGTTGTCTACTAACTTATTGGAGTCTTCTGGATACAGGACGCTATTTCTTTCGAACTGGGCTGTATTTGGCTAAGAGTGTTTGATACTAGTTGATCAAATGAATGGATATCTTTCTATGTATGTGGGATGATGACTACCAAGTAGGCCGTGTTATTTCTGACTATGACCTTTAATGTGGGAGGTGGCAGCACATAAGAGGGAGACAGCACGCCTAAGGAGGATGTGGTTTGGTTGGTCCACTTGGAAGAAGAAAGAACTGTCTTAGGACGAGCATTTGGCGTCAATAATAGCCCGAATGATGACAATTACAAAGAAGGAGAAGAAGGCTTGGCGTGCACCATTCATGGAGCTGGTAAGAAGGTGCTGTTTATAAACACATACATATTTGTGTTCATTGGAAAAACACAAAGTTTAATGGGACGTTATAGTTAGGTGCAAATGTCAGTTGAAATATACTATTTTAAACTATGTAACTATAACTTATGCCCTAATGTAACTATAACTTACGCCCCCCTATGCACAGTGTTGTCATCAATTATGTCATGTTAGATGCTGCAGTGATGTAAATAATGATGTCATAGAACATGCCATTAGTGATGTAATATGCAGGGCCGGACTGGCCGTAGCTGGAATCGGGTGCTCCCCAGGAGGGTGGGGGCTGGTTTTGCAGCAGTGGTGGCTGCTTTTGTTCGTGGGGGCCGGTTTTGCAGCAGCTCTGCAATATCAACCTCCTTTTACAAAAGCAGCAGTGCTTCACACTTACAGCCCCTCCCCCAGCGGCTGGTCCAACAAAATTGCCAGGGCTGCTTTGGGTTCCCAGTCAGACACTGGTAATATGTGAGGTAATTAGCAGTCCATATTGAAGGCATGAGTTATATTTGCTTTAGGACATGAGTTATAGTTATGTGAGATAACTGGCCATGTGCCACAAATTCCTCATACTGACTGTCCTTGTACCACACTCTCCTCTCTCTGTCTATTTATGTGCCTCACTCAGCCACACACATACTCAGTCCATGGGCTGAAGGCTCCTCATTCTGTCTGTCCACATTCCCCAAGCTTATCACGCATGCTGTCTATCTGCCACAAGCTCTGCATACACACTGTTGATATATTAGAAGCTTCTTTTTGCAGATGATGCATGTACCACAAGCTCCTCATACTGACTGTCCATGTACCACATGCTCTTCATACTTTCTATGCGCATTCAGCATGCTCTTCACACACGCTTTGTGTGCCACAAGCTCCTCACACAGTCTGTCCATGTGCCACAAGCTCATGAAGCCGACTGTGCATGTACCAGGAGCTCCTCACACAGACTGCATATGTGCTACAAGCTCCTCCCACATACTACACGTGCCACAAGCTTCTCATACTGTCAATCAATGCACCACATGTTCCTCAAACATGCTGTTGATGTGCTACAAGCTTCTCACACAGACTTTTCATGTGCCACAAGCTCCTCACTCAGGCTGTCCATGTACCACAAGCTCCTCATACTGTCTGTCCACATCCGCACACCTCACACAGGCTGTCCATGTGCTACAAGCTCCTCATGCATACTGTTCATGTGCCACAAACCCCTCACAGGCTCTTCCCCGGTCCCCCATGCTGCTCATACAGGCTGCCATGTGCCACAAGCTCCTCAAACAGTCTGTCTGTGTGCCACAAGCTCTTCATACTGTCTATCCATGTAACACAAGCTCCACACATAGGATGTCCAAATGCCACAAGCTTCTTACACAGGCTGTCCACGTGACACAAGCTTCTTATGAGGATAGTCTAAATAACGCAAGCTCCTCACACAGACTGTCCATCTGGTTCAAACTTCACACTTTCAGTTTCCATATGCCAAAGATGTCTCACTCTGGCTGTTTGTCTGTGCCACAATTGCCATACAGTGAGTGTGCAGGTGCCCAGAGAGCCTCCTACAACCTGTCCATGGACCACAGCTCCTCACACAAGACCACCATGTGCCCCTGGCAGCTTGAAACTCTTTTTATTTCCCTTGTGCCACAAGCTTATCATGTAGACTTTCTATGTGCCCAAAGCTCCTCATGTGGTCTGTACATGTGCCCTAAACTTCTCTTGTGGACTTTCCATGTGCTCAGAGCTCCTCGTGATGACTATACATGTGCCATAAGCTCCTCATTTGGTCTTCACATGTGCCATAAATACAGAATGGCTATTTTCCTCTTTGTGACAGAGCTCTTCAGCTGTCCATCTGTGTGCCTTAAACCTGCTCAGGCATGTGGAAGGAGCTGGCAATGCACATTGGCAAAGAAAGGACAGTAGAAGCCACAGACCCTCCTGTGCCCTGTCATAGCAGACAACTTGCCCTCAAAATACCCATGGTCTGTGTTAGCGGTCACTAGGGTCTAGGGACAGTCTTTAACCAAGTGAACTCCAGTTTATGGGTCATCTTTTTTAGTTATTCCTCTACCTTACAGCTTGATCAAAAGCTTACCAGAATGCTAGAGAGGGTGTCCCAAGGGTTCCCTCTTTACACGGATGTACCAAGTGGAACAGCAAGGAAGGGGTTAGGGCCACAACCACCACTGTGTTTATCTTCCAGCACCAAAAATTGTTCCAACCTGCACACTTTCCTGGGCCCCTCCTGGAGCAGGTAAGGAACTGCTATTGGTGTGGCTCCTCTGTCTTGTGAAGCTAGTCCAGACGTCTTGGTCTGTGTTGGTGGCAGCAATGATTTGGTCCACAGACAGAGCCATTGGTGTGCTAGACCTCACAATAAAATTGAAATATTCTTCAGCTGTCCTGAATCTCGAACTAGGATGATGTAGCAGGGCTTGTGAAAAGTAATCTGCTGGGTTCTGATCCTTCCCCAGTTTGTGTGCAATTTCATACTCATACTCTTGCAGGCTCAACCCCCACCTTTCGATGCAAGAAGGCATCTTAGCCTTCAGGTTTCCAAAAATAGTGAGCAATGCCTGGTGGTCCGTGATGACAGTAAATTGTTTCCCATAGAGGAATACATGAAAATGTTTGTATGCCCACACCACAGCAAGACTCTTTTTCTCCAGCTGAGAGTAAGGCAAGTTCTGTTTCAGACAGGCTTTGACTGGAATAGGCCACAATGTATCTCTGAGAATTTGGATGACCATTGTGTTGAACAAGTATTGCCACCAGTCCCATCGGGCTCGCATCTACTGTGACCATGGTATGCAGCTAGGGGTTGAAGTAGGCCATTTCAGTTGCATTCGAGATTGCGTGTTTCATTTATTTGAAACTCTGATCGCATTCAGAAAACCACTGAAAAGGAACATTCTGCTTTTCCAAATCTCTCAGAGGGCACTCACTTTGGCAAAATTGCGAATCTATCTTGAGCACTAACGGGCCATGCCTAGAAAGGATTGCAGCATGCTAACACTCTGGGTTGGGGGACGAGATGGGGTTTGGGGGAGGGGAAGGGGGGGCAAGTGGATTACAGTTTTTGCACCTTGTCGGGATCTGGAGTCATTCCCTGATCAGAGAATATGTGTCTGCCCAAAATGTACATTTGGTTTTGTGAAATTCACATTTTGTTGCATTTAAAGTGAGACCTGAATCAGATATTCCAAAACTCAGTCTCTTGTATCTGAACAAACCAACATGAGTGAAAAAGTGGTGATGTATCTGCAGTTCTCTATTAACTCGAGATGGTGGTATACTTTGTTTAGGTCAAGTTGGGGAAAAAACTTTAGCTCCATTAAATTGCATGATCATGTCCGCTTTATAGGGACCAGGGTGTCTCACCCTCTCAGTGGCTCTGTTTGACTGGTGCATATCAACACAAAGGTGCACTGCTCCACTACTGTCTTTTTTGTTACAACCACTATGGGCAAAACCCATGGCATGCGGCCTGTGGAATGTTTAATAATGTCATGTTTCAAAAGTGTTGCCAACTCTCTCTACAACTTCTTGCAGAAGAAAAGCAACTCTACGGTGCCTCTGGGCTCTCATTGATATGAAGCTGTCCTTTCATTTTCTTCAGTTTTCCCAAACCGTGAAACAACAGATTGGCTCGTAATCTCAGGCTGAACACAGCGGTTGTAGTTAAAACTCATCCATTGTTTCACCAGTCTGTTGTGCTTTGTTGATGATATACCTTTCATAATCAACATTCAGCTTTGGATTGAACTTGGCTTCCACTGCTTTTTTTCACCTTTCGTTACGATGTTGCCTCAGTCTGTGAAACTCTCCTTAGTGCGTTTTTTGCTCCATCGTCTGCAAGGTTTTTCAAATATTTGATGATTTTCTTTAAAGCTTCTTCCTGTATCACATCAATGAAATCATCAAATGTTTTAATCCATGCAGTTCACCTGGTGCCAATGCAGACAAGCATCACCCCCCTGCAGCCAGTGCAGCAAACGTGAAAAATAAAATGAATTACCATTTTATGTTTCACTGCTCCCAGCCCGAGCAGTGTTTGGGGGCAGAGCATTGCTGCTGACTGGCAGCAGGGGCCTGGTGCTCACTCCACCAGTTTACAATGCGCATGTCAGTTTGGCCGGCTGTCTTGAGCCAGCCAGCAAGCCAGCCTCACATGTGCAGTGTAAACCTCTCCACTCAACTGTCCTAGACAGCTGGGTGGAGAGCAGGCACAGGCCCCCCTGTGCCTTCTGGAGGGTCGAGGCACCCAGCTCCCGGCAATCATGGAGCTGCTCTCATGCTGCTCATTTGCATCATGAAAACATTGTTGGGATTTGGAGAAGGGAGCTGTCTGAGGCTCCAGGAAGTGCCGTTGGGCTGAGTGGATGACAACAAGTATCAGAAGGAGGAGAGTGGGTAAGTATATATTTCTTTTTTTTGGGCCCACTGACAGGCACTGTGAGAAACTCGCACTGCCTTCAGCTTTAATTCCAGAGCTCTCAGTCACAGCCCATCATAATAATGAGCCATGATTAAGAGCTTTGGAATTTGAGCCTAAAGGCACTGTATGTTTTTTCACAGTGCCTTTCACTGGACTGCAGCTCGACAACCCTCCACTGTTAAGGGTCATCACCCGCTACTGCACCAATGTTCTGTTTCTTAGATGTGTTGAACAGAGGCGGTGGCTTTAAGAACACGGCTGCATTGTATTTCGCGCTCCCTTCTGCTGCCATTGTGTTAGGACGTGTCACTCAACTGATTTTGCTTTTGCAGGGTGACTCTGACAACCTCTGCAAGCATCAGTTGCATGCAGAGGCCTACATCGCCATATGCTTCAATCGCCCCTGAATGTGAGCTTTCCCTCTTTCTTGTACCTTGTTGGCGCTGTGGTTGTTTTCTTGCTTCGTCTGAATAGCTGCTCTATGTTCAGGGCACAGCACAGCGTCGCTGCCAACAACCTCACCGGCAATTTTGGCGGGCATTTTGAATGCATTCCTGGCAAGCCCTTCGATTATTTCTGTGGCCATGCATAGACTGGAGCAGGGCTTTGAATCCACGTGTGCCAGTCACAAACTACTTTGCGTTGATTCTGGGCACACACAGCAGGCTCAAGCAGCTTGCCATACCGATGCAAACTCTTAGAAGGAGCAGTCATGTTTTCCTAGGGCACGTAATCCCCTACTCGTTGCACAGTTGTAGCGTTTTCCCCAGCCCTGGAGCATGCAAATAGATAACTCCACACATGGGAGCTGTGGTTGAGCATGCCTTTATTCTCCAACATCCATTCACACATTTCGCAATATGTCATACTTCCCAGAACCACACCCTGACACCTCCCCTGCATATCACAGAGTTCCTGTTCAGAGTCTGCCCAGAACCACAAGGGTCCTAGTGCGTATAGCATCAACATGCTATACAAACGAGGCTGATGTCTACCTGAAGGCACGTTCGCAGATCGAGCCTGCTTCCATCATTTTTTCATTGTTAGACTCAATACTGGCATCACCTCTTCCCAGTCACCTACTATACTGCATCCGCCTTCCCAGCTATGTTAAACAGGGTTAAAGGGACTGTCCCTTGGAACATACTTGTTTACAGTGAGACTGTTTCCCAATGCCTGGTTACTTTCTGTCTACGTGACATTCATGCTTTCATCCGGCTCTTCACACAGACACGGTGACATGGTCCACGTGATGCAAATGGACTTATGCAACAAGACCGAAAGTGAGTCAGTGAACCATACAGTGACTAATATTGTGTGGGCACCCGATTGTCACAAGAAACCCATCATGCACGTTTAGGGCTGGCTTTAGGGAGGTGCAAGCGGTGTGGCCACACTGGGTGATGACCTGGATTGGGGGTGCTGACCTCAGGGGGCACTGTGTTTAGCAATGACTTATGATACTTGTGAATTAAAAGCACCTGCTGAAAAGGCAATTAAAATGTCAAGATACTTCTTGTGATTAATGTTCCTGCTAGAGAGAGAGATGGGCGTTTTGTCCAGTGGCAGTTTTGACTCACCATAAAGAAGCATATAGGGTTAAAGTGCCTGCTGCAAAGAACCGGACTATATTTTATGTTGATAGCTGAGTGGATTAGTAAAGCTAGCCTTTACAAGTCTCTAAAACAAATGAATGTATGTGAAAGGGGGGCTGTGGACAGATGAGGGGCATGTTTCCTGGGTGGTAGTGAGGGAATCCGAGGAGATGGGGTGGGGGCACCAAAAAAGACTCTTGCACAGGGCACTACCAGTGCTAAAGCCAGCCCTGTGCACATACCACTATCCCTACTCAATGACGGGCTGAGTTGCATGGCCTGATGGCACAATTCCTCTCATCCAAATTGAAAACAATTTGTTTAAAATGTAAGAAAAAAAAGTTTTACTTTTGCACAGAAAGATTTCTCACAACCTCAACCCCTGCAGCCCCCCAAACCTTTTATGCCACACACAAGATATACATGCAGCACAAACACAATCAAATTGCAAGCACAGATACACATGCTTACACACATGCATATAACACAAACACTCCACATACAGCACAGAGATGCATCATACATATTACATGCCTACACATATACACAGATAAACACACATACTCGCACCACAAGCATACACTCTCCACAGCATACACTTTACTCACACACACACACGGTTGCAAGCTACTTCCGTGTCAGAAGGAAACCAGTTCCCATTGTTTCGTGGCTGGTAATTTTGCACTGGTAATTGCACTAACTGACTAGAAATGTGATCAGATGACATCATATCATATCAGTCCTGAGCATTGATTCACACTATTGCATTCTGGGAGATGTAGTAATGGACCAGTTAAATCTATCAATTTTATTAACGCGCCTCACAACAATGATTAGTTAAATGGAAGCTAAGGATTAGAATAGTGATGTATTGATCTTGGGAGCCATTTGGGCATCGTACCAACTACTGCAAGAAACATTTGCAAAAACCAACTCATCTGTTCTAATCACTCTGTGGAGTTGGTGATAGTCCTTGTGATGGCCCGCTTATACCTTTGTAACATTGTTTACACCCAGTGCCCAAAGAAATGTATCAGCAGTCTTCAAACACTCCAAAACTAATCCACCACAATATGCTTGACCCTGTGGTGGCACCACCACATAAAACCAGCCTTGAATGTACTCTGGTTGCTCACAGCAGAGTCCAGAATAAAGTTTAAAGTCCCTTATCCATTGTTCAAGGCTCTCTAGGGCAGAGACCAAGAGCATCTGCAAAACTGCCCACCTCCTACCTGTCCAGAAGAAACATCTGCTCTGTTTCAGCTATAGTGGTGTCTTAACAAACCTTCAAATTTAGCAGACTTAAGGCAGGTCTCCAGGAGCGCCGGAAGCCAGACTTTCACACTGGGGAACAAGCATTACTCAAGGTTCAGGGTGCAACCAAATTACAGCATTTTTCACAGAGGCCTGAAAACTGTTCTTCTTGTACCTTCAAACAAACTCCAAACCTCTGGAGGTTGTGACTAAAGAAGATTTGGACAAGAATCTCCCTTCACCAATTGGTCTCTTTCTCCCCTAACATGTGGTTCACCTAGCACTCTCAGGTAAGTAACCAGAGGGAGAAACACAATGCTAGGCAAAAACGTTAAAAATAAATAATACGGGTCCCATCACCAGGACTCCTAAAATATAATCACTTGTTACATGAAAGATGAATACTGACAAATGTGTGTCCGGGCCTGCTTGACGCAATCTGGAAATGCCGCAGAATTTAATCACATGCATACCCCAACCCACTGGTTGTTAGATGCATCCTGTACCAGCTAGCTTTGTGTCACCAGGGCACCAGTGTTCAACAACGGGACTTTCCTTTTCTATTCTCTTTCATTGGGTCACAATATGGAGCAGTTAAACTAAGCATGGACCACAGTTCCCAGAATGCACTGATTTGTTAACTGAAAGGCTAGAACTGGAAACGCAGGGTCTGAGTCACAAACTGCACTTTGTAGTAAGTTTTGTAGCACTACAGTAGCACTACTACAAAACTTACCATAAAGTGCTATTTACAGGCTGTACTTTTGTAATAACTTACTCTTCAGTAAGTTTACTTATTTTCGGTAGTCACAGACTGCACATTGCACTAACGTACACTTTTGCAGTAACTTCCACTTTTGTAGTAAGCCCCCACCTCCATTATTTCCTATGGGAGGGTCTTGCACTGCCAGTGGTTGGATATGTTGAGTACTGGACTGACTGCAAAAGTATAAGTTACTTCCAAAGTGCAGTTTGTGAATACCTAAAATTAGCAAAGTTACTCAAAAGTGAATGTTACCTTCATAGCCGGCTTTAGGGCAGTGTGAGCGGTGCGGTTGCACCGGGTGCTGGCCTGGATTGGGGGCGCTGACCTCAGGGGACTCCGAGCTTAGCAACTTATGAAACTTGCGATTTAAAAGCACTTGCTGAAAGGTTGCTTGTGGTCCAGACTTCAGGAAGCAATTCAAATGTCAAGATACCTCTTGTGAACAATATTCCTGCCAGAGAGAGGTCCGAGATTTGTCCAGTGGCAGTTTTGACTCGCCATAAAGTAGCACAGAGGGTTATAGTGCCTGCTGCAAAGTACAGAACTATATTTTATGTCAATAGCTGAGTGGATTAGTAAAGCTAGCCTTTACAAGCGCTTTAAAACAAATGAATGTATGTGAAAGGGGGGCCAGCCACGAGCGCCAAAGCGGCCCTGGTTACCTTTGTGAATCAGGCCCCCGTTTCAGTGAGATGAAGTGCTCAGGTAACACACTGCCAGCTCTGGGCTAGTCCCCTCTATCCATTTTAGACTTCTCTGGCCTGACTGAGTTCCATGATTTCCTAAACCGACGAGGCTCGTGGACGGTCGGTAAAAGCGCATGGAAGCTGCTTTGGCAGCTGTTTCGTATAAAACGGGTCTTATGCGGCTCAAGTGTGGCGTGAGGAGGCCGAGCGATGATAGCTTGCTCCGCGTTTGATGTCTTCATGTTGGCAAATGGACATTTTTCCCGCTTTCGTGGAAGGGTGGAATGTGTGTGAAGTTAAGTCAGCGTGGCGGCGCGGTTTGGGGGGGCTGGAACCCAAAACAGCCACAGTCAAGAGGCCTTAATTACTGTCTCGAGAATGTGCGCCCCCCGGCTGAGAAAGGTCCCATGCTTAAAGGGGTTTCTCATGCCTTTTCCCAACATAAATCTTTTTTTTTTTTTTTTTTGCTGTTCTATTAGCTCTTCTACTTCTGGTGGTGATGTGACTAATGCTTTCTTTGTATGGCATAACAAAGCCATTAGGCTCCAGGAGTGCTTAATTTGTAAAAGAGTGAGCCAAAGCTCTGCTCAGAAGCACAGGGCCGGCGATATTACATGTCAGCGCGTGGAAAACCAGGGCTGCCTCATCTTGAATCCACCACATACCTCTTTAATCCACTTTCAGACACCCATGTCCCTTCATGTCACTCTTGTGCGTTTCTGCTTTCTCCCTTTGTGATGATTTTCTGACTTTCTCCTCCTCCTTCCTAACCCTTTGTGTGTTTTTTTCTCTCTTGTTCTTGGGAATGTCTGAGGAGGAAACATTTATCCGCACACCGAAAATGAGTTTCGGTGGTCACCACCGGTAACCACCGGCCCAAATTAAGCACTGTGTCCACCAGTTCACTGTGCTGGAAGATGTGGCAGGAGGCTGATTAGAATGGGCAGTGGGCCAGATGGCTACATCACTTAGAGGAAAATCCAGTTGACCTGTTATAAATGGTTTCTGCTGAGCCCAGTTACTGGCATTTGCGTGTTTGGCCATCAGCTCCTACTGAACTGAATGCATCTTAGGGGCATTTACCCGGCTGTAATCAAGATACCTACTGTACAGGGTCAAAAGCAAACACATGTAGAGTAATTCCTGAAGGCGGAAAGAAGTGCTAGGTTCTGCAGAGGTGAGCAGTTCACTTAATCCAAGTTTTACATTGCCATTGGTTATTGTTGTTAGTTGTACATATCCGGTTCCATTGCTCTGTCGAATTAGTACAGTATCCTGTATTCTAGAGCAGTTCTGTAGTTTAGTGCCCTTGAAATGAATTCAGTACAACCCATTTGTTGCTAGCTATTGTTGCTAGGTGTGTCACTACAATTTGTTCTAGAGAATCCAAAGTGGGAATGTGACTCACGAAATTAGCTTTACTGCTGACGAAACGCCTTCTTACTAGACGCAGATAGTCCCTGTAGGAAGCTGGCTCTCTGTACACTAAAATGAGAAATAGTGTGTACAGAGTCCAGTAGATCCCCAAAGGCTTAACAGAGGCTACAGCAGATAATACTAATGCTCTCTTTTGTGGTAATGTGGTCAGACCAGTTAGGTTTATCAGAGGGCAGTGCAAAGCATTTGTTGTACACAAACAGGCAAGAACAGAGGCACACACTCAATGACTAACTCCAGGCCAATGTTTTTTTATATCACAAAAATATATTTTGTTACTTTATTTCTAGGACCAAAAGGATTTTGTTACAGGTAAATACAGTTGTAAATTTGTATCAAGCTTCTATATCAAATGCACTTTGTTTAGGTTTTGCAGATAAAACAGCTTACAAGTAAGTAACACTTTTCAATTTCAAATGTGGACCAAGTGCAATTTCTCATAGGAACCAATACAGTCCTAAGGGAGGAAAAGTGTTAACACAGTTTACAGGTAATTACTTGACTTACAATCCCAGTCTTTGGGGGTTAGGATGTCCACAGGTCAAGGTTCATGTTGACCCCAAAAGCACACCACCAGCAACACAGGGCCGGCCGCGTGCAGAGGCCAAAGTTGGTGTTGGGGTTTTAATGGAATGCTATGGAGACTGGTGGCACTCGGAAAGAAACAGGTTGCAGGTAAGTACCCGCAACTTCAGGGTACAGACCTGGGGGGGGGGGTTAGATGAACACCAGGGGGGGCACAGGTCAGCACTAAACCCACACCCTCATTGGCACAGGTGCGGCCAAGTGCAGCGTGCAAACAAAGTGTTGAGCGCCCAATGCTTTTCAATGGGGGAACCTCGGGGTTCACAAAGATGCTACAGGCTGGGTCCAGGGAGTCATTTGTGGAAAACCAAAGGCTGGACAAATTGGAGAGGTGCCCACTGGATGATGCTGGACCATCGGTCGGGTTTCCCAAGACCAAGGGGCTGCGGGTGCATGGGTACCTTTGGGTGTCTGGAATCTTTGTCAGATCCGTTTGCGGTTGGGGGTCCTCTGGATTTAGGCTGCATGCGTCGTCGTGTTGGTCAGGAGGGGTCCACCCAGGGTGGACTTGAGGTCAAAATCACCTGGGGACCTTTTCTGGACCGATGGACCACCTGGACTCTGGCTGTGGGTGTCAGGTGCATAGTGGGCAGTGCTGACGGATCTGGGGCTGTTCTAGAGTCCACCTTGGATGTCTCTTGTGGACAGGGCTTCTGTCCTCTGGAGTTCTTGGTCCTCTGGGGGGCAGGCAGTCCTCTGGGGGTTTGTAGAGGTTGCTGGTTATGCAGGATGCATCGCCTTTTTGTAGCAGGAGTCTTGAAGCTGCAGACAGGCCAGTAGGTCTGGGACCAAGTCAGCTGTTGTCTGGAGTCTTCACTGCTGGAGTCGGTTCTTCATTCCTCCTTCTTCTTCTTGAGGTCACCAGGAATCTGAAGAACAAGGTTCAGGGATTCCATAAATACTAGATTTAGGGGCGTTACAGGAGTCAGAGGGAAGTAGCCAATGGATACTTTCCCTGAGGGTGGCTACACTCTTCCTGTGCCCACTCCTTTTGGGGAGGGGGGCACATTCCTATCCCTATTGGTGCCTCTCCTCCAAAACAAGATGGAGGATTTTGCAAGGAGGGGGGTCACTTCAGGTCCTGACAGCATAGGGGTGATTCCAGCTGCAGTGGTCACTCATCCTTATTTTTGCTAATTTTCCAACCAGACCTGCCGCCAAAAGTGGGGCTTGGTCCGGGGGGCGGGTGTCTCCACTTGCCGGTGTGCCCTGGGGCACTGTAACAGGAGGCTTGAGCCTTTGAGGCTCGCTGCCCAGTGTTGCAGTTCCTGCAGGGGGGAGGTGTGAAGCACCTCCACCCAGAGCAGGCTTTGTTCTTGACCCCAGAGAGCACAAAGGCTCTCATCCCATGGGTCAGAAACATGTCTGTTAGTGGCAGGCTTGCACAAACCGGTCAGCCTTACAGGAAAGGGTTGGGTGAAATACAGGGAGTATCTCTAAGATGCCATCTGTGTGCATTTTACAATACATCCAACACTGGCATCCGTATGGGTTTATTGTGCTGAGAAGTTTGATACCAAACTTCTCAGTCTTCAGTGAAGCCATCATGGAGCTATGGAGTTCGTAATGATAAACTCCCAGCCCATGTACTTAATATGGCCACATTGCACTTACAGTGTTTAAGAATGGACTTATACACTGTAGGGGTATGTTGCTCATGCAGCTATACCCTCACCTTTGTTATAGTGCACCCTGCCTTAGGGCTGTAAGGCCTGCTAGAGGGGTGACTTACCTATGCCAGAGGCAGTGGTTGGGAGGAATGGCACTCAGTGAGGGATTCCATGTCGACTTCACATTTTTCTCCCCACCAGCACACACAAGCTGCAATGGCAGGGTGCATGTGTTTGGTGAGGGGTCCCTTAGGGTGGCATAATACATGCTGCAACCCTTAGGGATCCTCCCTGTCCACAGGGCCCTTGGTACTACTGGAATCTTTTACAAGGGACTTATCTGTGTGCCAGGGGTGTGCCAATTGTGGAAACAATGGTACAGTTTTATGAAAGAACTCTGGTGCTGGGACAGGGTTAGCAGGATCCCAGCACATATTCTGTTGAGGTAAGCATCAACATCAGGCAAAAAGTGGCAGGTAACCATGCCAAAAGGGGCACTTTCCTACATTCCCCATCAGCCCCAAAACTAGAAGACTTGCAGGAGGGGATTCATCATTGGGGTCTTGCAGAAAGTTTGGCCCTCAGGCGGGAGGAATATCGGGGGCTTTGCAAATCGCTCATCTCCATGGAATGGGATATGCTGTTGGAGGGCTTTAAGGCACAAGATCCTGAGGCGACACTGACTCACAGCGGGGTTTTCCACATTTGTCTGGCACCAGCTGTACCCTTGGGGGTCTGTGATCTTCAGATGCTCCAATACCACCAGTTCAACCAAGACCATAACTGGACTGCACCACACTTGCATGTGCACTCCCCCTTCTTGTTCTGAGCAGCGGCTCCTAGGTGACACATCAAGGGTTTTTTTTCTGGCTTGGGATCCGGGTGGGAGGTTGATTATGTTACTTAATCTTTGTTTTCCTTCCTACATTGGCTCAACCGAGAATGGACTTGGATGCCATACTCATGGCACTTTATACATGCTATTGACTACAACCTTTAGTACACATTCGCTACTTGAAAATCATACTCCTGTAATGTTTATTATTTTTAAAAAATGCAGTTAAGTTGGTGCTAATCAGTACAAGTTGTTCAATGAATACAACTCTCAGAGCACACCAGGTGCTTTGATTTTGGATAGTTGCATCGCAGCCATGTTGAAACCCGCTTCAATGTTTGAATCCCAGTACCAACTGTGCGTAGGATAGAAGGTGTCTTGGAGGATCACACCTGGTAGCTCTACTGAAATGTCAGTTTCAATTGAGTTCTACAGTATGGTAGATAGGTTAGCATCTATTTATTTATTCTTTATTTAGCAGCATAACATTTAAATGTTTTGCAAGATAATAATAATGGTACATAGCATCTCAGATGGTTATGTAAGTACCAGAAAACATATTTAAGACGATATAATGAGAGTAAATGACACTGTTTTGAGTATAAGATAATACAGACATACATAATCATGAGTGCAAAACAAATATTACATACATAATAATGAGAAATTGAAACCTTCGAATTGAGAGCAAAACTACTAACATCTACTTATTTACACGGTGTGAAAGCTGTGAGACGTTAGAATTAAGGTTTCTTTCCCATGCCAGGAAATAGAAAGGTAGACAGGTGCTGACATGAGTAGCTATAAATACAATTGTCCTTAACTTGTAAAGGGCTCTATTATTTTGAGGAGAGCCAACCGGGCTGGTGGCAGTGGGAAGAGGTGAGAACAGTGCTTAATTTGTGCTAGTGGTTTCCGGTGCTTAGAACCGGCACTTATTTAACAGGGTCAGGGCTATTGAATTTTTCTCCCCTGTGCGATGGGCCCAGTAATTATTAAAAATATATGTACCTACCTGTCCTGTCTTCCTCCTTCAGTTCATAGACCTGTTCTGCAACTCACAGGCATTGTCTTGCATTTCATGGTGCAGTCAGAACACTTTCGGTTTGCTGTGTCCTCCTTTTTGTGGCGGTGGATTAAAGTGGCCTGAGGTGGATTCAAGACCGCGCAGCGTGGTACTTGGTGCTCTGGTGCTGCCGCCGGTTAATGAGCAGCGCTTTGAGCTCCGGCACTTGTTATTCTACAAATTATGCACTGGGTGAGACTGTGCCTGCGGAGATGTGGATTGTTGATTTGGCAAAGTTTAGGACCGAGTCATAAAGGGCAATGCAGTATTGAGGGAGGCCCACAGGCTAACTTTTATACAAAATCCAATTTAGTAAGAACCAGCAAATTTATGATGCTTTGGCTTTGTGGAATGAGAAGAACGGACAGATTGTTCATTAATCTACCACCTGATACTGACCCGAAGAAGCAGTTATGAAAAATTCCACTGTATCAGTAAGACTAAAAAGAAGACTGAGATTTCATTCAAGGAGAGCAATGCAGGAGGTCAGTGAGATCTGTCTCTTCAAAGAGTCCGGCATGAAGAACT
This sequence comes from Pleurodeles waltl, assembly GCF_031143425.1. Classification (NCBI taxonomy): domain Eukaryota; kingdom Metazoa; phylum Chordata; class Amphibia; order Caudata; family Salamandridae; genus Pleurodeles; species Pleurodeles waltl. The sequence goes on from NC_090448.1 coordinate 1,121,275,335, forward strand.
GTGATGCTGTTGACTGATGAATAGCCGCAGGACAACCAGGTGTGCATTTCTTTAGGAGGGGATCAGAAAGGCGAAGAAGAGAAAAATATGTGGAAGTCATCTGCATGAAGATGGTACGAGAAAATGGAAGAGAAAATGATATCATCAAGGGGACGGTGTATATAGAGAACAGGACCAATGAATGCTCTGTGAGGGACATCGCAGTGTACATCCGTGGGTGAGGTTGTCTTGGAGACCAGGTAACTGAAAAAGGTTGTTAAGGAGGCTAAGAGGGGGATCAACTGATGGCAAAGCAGGTGATGCTTAGGAGATGGGAGCAAAGGAGAGCAGGGGAATCAACTTTGGAAGACAGATCAAGGACACTGAAGATGACAGTTGAGTGTGGTGGCTTGCTGTTATAGTTATATCAATGAGTGCTGTGTCAGTTGAGTGCAGTAACTGGACTTCTGATACAGAGGATGAGCAGATTATGAAAGGAAAGATACGGCATTCCAGTAATTTAGAGAAAAAATAGGTCAATGAAAGATAACGGTAGTTAGAGAAGAAGAAGACTGTGCTCACATTTTTTAGAAGACGTATAACCACTGCAGATTTAAAACATAGGGACAGGTTCAACACATGGAGTAGATGCGAGGTATGAGATAGTACTTGAGGAAAAGGAGAACTTTAGAGGAGAGGTTGTGAGGTTTGATGGTATAAGACCATAAAGAATTAGAGGGAGCTCCATAAAGACTAGTTGGTTTGATTATAGATATGAAGGGATGGTAAAGTCCAAAAGCAGAGCAGAGTGAGTAGGGAACAGAAAAGGTGTAAGAGGGTGTAGATGAAGCAGCAAATAGTATAGTGAGGGTCTCGGACAGCTGTGATTTTAGAAGAGACGTAGGATGGAAAGTCATTCACCAAGACTGACGAATGTGTGATAAGAGTGCGTGATAGTGAGAATAGGCGCACAAGTCGCTGCTTAGGGTGTGGTCAAAGTCACCTGATGAGGCTTTGGGAGTAGCTAGACTTGTTTATGTGGTGATGTAAAGGGTGAGACTGCCACTTAGCTATATACTCAGTGAAGTGAGAATTCAAGCAGGGAAGGTGATGCAGAGTAAATATCCCCATTCCAGAATATACGGCCCACCTTCCTTCTTGGAGGGGCTTCGGCCTCAATCTCAGGCGGGGTAGGGTGGTTGCCTAGGATGAGTTGGGGAAAAGGTATCATTTTACGGTGCATCCTTGGGCAGTGGAGGGGCCTAAATGAACAGCAGATCTGTTTAGCATGTTGGAAAGTTGACCACTGAGTGCACATCATGTGCAGAGGATTCACTTAATTGGAGTAAGAATGAGGGCACGGAAGGGTTCATTAGAGTGACTGCAGTCACTGGTAATTACTTAGAGCAGTGGTTCCCAACCTTTTGACTTCTGTGGACCCCCATTTTATCAATACTGGAGCCCGGGGACCCCCACTGAATCATTATTGGAACACGGGGACCCCCAAGGAGTCATTACTGATAGCTGAGACCTAATATTATTAAATTTTTTAAGCAGCCGCGGATCCCCTGAGGAGGCTTCGCGGACCCCCAGGGGTCCCCAGCCCACAGGTTGGGAACCACTGACTTAGAGCATTAACCCTTATGAGGGTGAGTTTTCTCAGAGAAACAAGCCTTTGCCAATATCACAGTAACTCTCAGGTCATTTATCTGCCAACGCTGGTTGGGCTTAGAAACAGGCTGGCGGCCAGTGTTTGATATATAGGAACAAGCAGACATTTACATTTACAGACCTTGGATCCAATCCAAACTTTAGAGGTTACAGAACCGCAAGTGTCAGACTCAGTAGCTGGAAAATGGGGTTAGTGGCCAAAAAAATGTGCATGGAGTCTCGAGGTGGAAGAAAGGATTTACTGTTAGAAAGTACCCACCCCCTTCCTCTCCCCTCCACACAGTTTCTTTTAAAGACTACCAGTATATCTGAATGTTTTATTGCCTTTGTTTTTAATGGCGGTGATTTCTTCCAGTGTGTCACACCAATATCCGTTAGTACATTCACCCAGCTCACTGGACCTCATGGCACCTCTGCTCTAGGAATAGCACAGACTCTTCAAGCTCGGCTGCTTCTGTTCAGGGTTTCCGTTTCCGGTTCTCCCTGGTGGCCTCAGCCAAGGGCAAGACTCCCTCCCACCAGAGCTAACAAACATGCCTCAGCTTGTGTAGATCAGTCTCATACATGCTAACATTTTGGAAGAGGAAAGTTGGAGATTAAAAAAAAAAATGAATTGCCTTCTATTGAAGCACATGCAATTTCAGGCGGGAGACAGCCAAAACAAAGCCATTTTTGGCTTCAAAAATCGGGACCCTCCCACCTGAATCTGATCTATTGGCATGAGTCCGAACGAGAGGCAGAAAGACAAACAGCATGGACGTTGGGTCAATAGCATGCAAACAGTAGTAGAAATGACATTATGCACGCTTTGACCCCTTGATGTCATTAAGGGCTATCCAACCCTTAGACCCTCAACATATTTTCTGATGAGGGGCTAGTGGCGATAGATCTAAGCCTCACAAATTAAGCATGTTTCTTGGAGTCCTGTTTAGTTTATGTTCTGGTGACTGTTAATGACCCCACAGAGTAAGGGGCAGCAAGTGCTGACAGTCAAAGGAGGGTACCCAAGGACAAACCGAGGGGTGGCAATGGCTATTCCTGGATACCTCTCACTGATGCCAATGAAAAATAAAGCAACAGAACTACATGGATTGGTACTCTCAGTCGATTCACCTCAATTTAAGATAGGCTGCATGCTATTCTTAAATGAAAAGGTATCTGGGAAAACACAAGGTATACATTGTTTATTATTCCAGATGGCTGAGTGGGTGTGAGCGTGTTACCGACTGTCACCAACAAACTAGCCATTGTGGCTCTTTGAAATGGATACAAAAACCCTTCTTCCCACCATCCCCTCAGAATGAATCATCTCTTGACACCAGATAGGGTCTAAAAAGTCGCTTGTGTAGCCTGATCAGTTCCTCCGGCTTCCACACTGGTGGTGTGCATAGATCCTCCATAGTCTCAAGTAAGATCAGGCCCTCTCCGGTCATTTATCCCTAAATGTGGAGCCAACGTATATCCACATAGAGGCCCATCCATATACCCTGGAAGTATGGATGTGGAGGAGCTGCAGCACTCCCAAAATAACCATGTCGGAACCTCGAAGGTGAATAAGCAATCAAAATGTCTTTAAATTTGGTTTATATCTTGTCGCATTGCTGTGTGTTCAAAGACATAGGTAGAGCCTTAGGCTATATTTTCACTCATGGAGATTGGTGTATATTTGTCTTTCTCTGACTGCAAAGTTAGAGGATTTTGTAAAGTAAAATATGTGACAATCTTGCTGGGGAACAGGTAGTGTGAAAGTAAAGGCTATAGGATGTCAGTTTATTTCTAATACACAGCAACAATTAAGTATCTATAAATGAACTGTAATAAATTGTAAATAAAAGCACCAGTTAGAAAAGCTCAAATGAAGCACATTCTTTTTGAAAGTCTGAAGTGTGATGGAAACAAAGATTTTATTAGGATGAAAACAAATCAAGGCACTTTAATTGGTGATATGCAAATAAATATTCACTGAAACCCAGTTTCCTGAAAAATTATAGTTTGCGTGCTATATAATTTACAAGTAGAATGGTATATCTGTGCAAATTAAGTGCCCATTTTGATTGAAAATGTGCTGTTTGTACATGACAGTGTGCTAGTAATATTTTTGCGACCAATGGTTATATAACACACCCATACCACTTTTCTGCTGAATGGGGGTTGTTCATGTGCTACACTTGTTCTATGTGTGACACTTTGGCCCATATTTATACTTTTTTAGCGCCGCATTTGCATCATTTTTTGACACTAAAGCAGCACAAACGTACAAAATACAATGGTATTTTGTAAGTTTGTGCCGATTTTGCATCAAAAAATGCCACAAATGCAGCGCTAAAAAAAGTATAAATATGGGCTTAGATTTCTCACATCCTCTATGACTTCAGTGATGTTGCAGTGACGGCAACACTCCCACTTTGAAAACTGTTCCAACACCACTGAAATGACCATGTTGCAAGGAGCGTGAGAGTGGAGAAACTCTGGCACCAGGGCACAGGAAGGGGGTAAAAAATTTATTTTCAGGATGAACGAAGTGGAATAAATGAGAAGTTGGATTTGGCCATCTGGCCGGCCTCTGCTGTACAACGTGGATGTACAGAGTTGGCTTCCACCAACTACATGAAAAATATATATATATTTAATATTGAAATTTTTTACAATTTTCTTTTTTGTAATTTTACCAAAATTATCCTCTGATTCCAACAATTTACAAATCCTTCAAAAATAGAGAGATAGCAGGAGAAAACAATCTCCAAAGGCCTCATTTTGTTTAGAAGAATTCTCCCAAGAAGAAAACGTATTGTAGGGAAATAAATCTTTCTATGAAGTTTATTTCACCTGCAGACAAAATTGTCCTAAAGTGATAAACTTTGCAACCTCATGAGGTTACAAAGTTTTCAAACTTTGTAAAACTATGCGTTAAATTGTGTACACGCCTTCTCTTCTCTGTGCCCTAGGCTGACAACTCAGGAAAGCTTTGCATGGCAGGTTGATGGAGGCCAGCCAGCTTGATATTGCTTCCTTTGCGTCACTTCGTAACCTGGGTCATCTTATCGAGCAAGGGAGTGGGATAATTACTGTAAATCTAATTGCAGGAGAACGTCCACGTGTTTTACTTCTTGACTGTCCTAGGACCAGCGTCTGACTGGCCTTTGCACATTTTTATAGCCATCATTTCATTGAACCCCACATCCCAAAATGCTGATTGTAGGGGCAGGCTGCCCACAAAGGCAAAAGGCTTGGGATTGGACTGCAACGCCCTTCTTGACCTGCTGTTGCTATGATGCAAGATGACATAATCTGATTTTTTTTTGTTGAGGTGCACTGTGCTGGCAGGTGAACAAGAACCAGTCAAGATTAGGGTTGGAAGGTTTGCAGGGTTTACTGGCGATCCAACGTCATCCCGTAGAGAATTATTAATGAAGGATAAGTTAATTTACTAGAGTACTTGGCAGCACTGCTCAAGTAGACAAGTGCAAGGGAGGGCGTCGTTTTAATATTAATACTGCTAGAAGGCATGTGCTGTATCAATGGGAGTGCAAACCTGGACTCCCACCCAGAACACCCCTCACAGAACCTCAAACTAACCCCCATGGAACGAGAAATGCACATTTCCAAATCCAAAATGAGTCTATTAACCCATAAGGTTTTCTCAAACAATAACGTATATAAAAATGTAGGGCCTGATTACAACTTTGGCGGAGGGTGTTAACCCGTCCCAAATGTGACGGATATTCCACCCGCCGTATTACAAGTCCATTATATCCTATGGAATTCGTAATACAGTGGGTGGAATATCCGTCACATTTGGGATGGGTTAACACCCTCCGCCAAAGTTGTAATGAGGCCCTAACTCTTTTAAAAGGAGCAAAGTCAGTTCAGACATTTCTTTTTGATGACGACTACACAAAATGACTATCACCATCATATACTTCTTACAATTATTTCCATTTATCTTAGAATATCCTCCACATAACATGAACAGCGGGTGAGGCAATCTCAATCTGAAGGCCACTGTGATTCCACTTTTCACCTGTTCTAATACCTGTAGCAATCAAAACCACTTGCAAGTGAAATAGTTTCGGGGCAACCTGGCACCAAACGGCTAGACTTGCCCCATAGTGCTTAGTTATCAGGTGCCAGCAGTTCTCGAGGGCTCTCCCACATTTAATACAGTCATAGTTTGAAATTCTTAGAAGGAGTCGGACAACAAGAGATGCAGTACCAACATCGATTGCAATCAATCAATCATTAGATTTATAAAGCGCTCTATGTACCCGTTAGGGTTTCGAGGCGCTGGGGGGTGGGGGGGGTGGCTGCTATCGTTCGAAGAGCCATGCCTTCTGCTCAAGTACAGCATCAAACCCACCTACCTTTATCGTGCCCACTTCTTCTTTGTACCATCTTTCCAAACAAATCCCACCACTCCCAAGAGAGGACTGTCTCACAAGGACATCAGGAAATGTTCAGGTATGCGGCAGGCTTAGTCAGCCCTGTTTTGTGTCATGCATTGCGGGTGAAACTAAAGCATTTGGTAGTCTTTACTGTGTCTATGTATGTATGTATGTATTTATTCCATTTCATGACCCGAACATGACCCGAAGGACTAGAGCACATCCCAGAAGAAGAGATAATGGTACACTAGAAAATATATCAGTATAAACAAAGGACAGTGAGATAGTTGGTGAAGAAAACATAAGGGAAACAAGAAGGGGAGAGTGTCGGAAGACCTCAGTCTTAACGCAGGATATCGCCTTGAGTTATAAGACGGTCAGGATATGTTTACGCAGCAACAGCATAGGCTTGAGATATGCAAACCGAAGGAGAAGGGAGTAATTATAAGGTGTGGTCCAGGGTAGGCAACATAGACAACAAGAGAAATGGATGAGTATGGGGAAGGAGGCACGGGCGAGGGGATCAGCTGAAATAGTGGGTGAAAAGAAAAGAAGCAATGAGGGAGGAAGTTATCTGAGAGATGACTTTATCTAAAAGCTAACGGAAAGTATGTCTGAATGAGGAGTGTCTTCAGCTTACGCTTGAATGTGACCATGTAAGTAGTGGTTCGTAGACCTGTGGCCATGATATTTTCCATTTTGGAGGCTGAAGATTCTAAAAGTAGTGTTTCCAGGATGGGTAGAGATTTACACCCACCAGGTGTTTTCAGTTTTGCTGCAAGGTCACAGGGCTGGCAGCATGTAGAGCTTTGTTGGTGATGTACATGGTCTTCTATAGACCACTGCCTTCTACAGGTAGACATTGAAAGAAATAGTAAAAGTTGCACAATAGGAAAAAATGTCTTTGTTTCAGAGCCAAACATGCTGCCGAATGTGGCACCACCTTCAGAGAGTGTGAGGCATATTTTAGGATGTCCTGTAAAAAGAGAGTTGCCATCATTTTTCGTTGACAGCACAAGAAATTGGCCCAAGGTCTTGAGATCAAATTCAGGGATCCACTGATCAATTACCCAGTGAAGATGCATTGATTTATGTTTGTAGGATGAGTCTATTGTCAGGGATGGGTCCTAGAGATTTGACATTGTCGGTGATATATAGCATTCTTTCAAGATTTCACAGATAAGTTGAATCCATTTTTAGGGAGTTAAGTTTCAAATAACCCAAGGGCATCCAAACTTGAAGTACTTGCATTGTTTGGGCAAGAAGTTAAAATTATTGAGGTATGAGATAGTTCTGTATATCTTCAGCATGCTGCTGATGATACAAGGTCCCTGATTGCTTGGGTAGCACTCCAAGGATTTTGGTAGAAAGGTTAAAAAGAGTAGAAGCTAAAGAAGAACCTTGCAAAACACCCTCCTTCAACACAACCGGGATGGAGGGGGAAATATCAAATTTTACCTCCTGCAACTGATTGAAAGGTATGAGTCAAACCATTTGAGAACACCGTCAATCCCCGTACTTCAGTCCCCATACTTTGTTTCGGAATCATGATAAGCATGGAGTGATTTGTAGTATCGAATGCAGAAGATAAGTCCAGAATCACATGTAGATGGGAACTGCCCAAATCAAGGGAGTAAGGTACATTATCAAAAGCTAGGACCAAAGTTGTTTCTTCAGCCCTATCTGAATACAGATGGATATTTCTAAAAAGATCATCGTCAAAATTACAGTAAGTTGTGCCGCAACACAGGGATGACTTGGCTGATTTGGACGTATGGGAATACGCCTTGTCCAAGATAAAGATGCAGTAACTCGGTTGAGGCAACAGCTGGTAAACCAATTCCTTGAAACAAACAGGGTCATTGAGTGGTTCGGAGGTTTAAACCTTTTGGTGGTTTTAGGAGGCAAGAGCCAGTTTGCATTGAATTTACAGTTGCGAGGCAGACGGGAGTCTCAAGAGTGGGCAAGGATTGTTCAGTAGCAGAGCCGTCAAATGTGATTGTGTTGCTTTCAGGGGTGTAGCTTCAGTGGTGTGTTTGGTGTGTTATACCCCCTAAAATAAAGTATTTTTTAATTTAAAAAAAGTTCGGTACAAGTGCTTTCAGTGGGGTGAGGCGTTTCACGAATTTCGCCTGGTGTTTTGAAGGTCTTAACAAATTCTGGTGAGTTTGAAAACTATTGTGTGTAAAAATAGACGCTGCCCCCTTAGGCCCCCCACATGCCCTTCTTACTGACCAAGCTACGACCCTGGTTGCTTTGCACAGTCATTGACCATGTTTGTAGGAGATTCCATATGTGAGTCCCTGGCATTGGATGTGTGTTTCTTTTGCAACTTTCTATCGGCACTGAAGACACCCCGGCCGGAGGAAGAGAATGATTGCCTCCATTTGTTCCCCAGTGCTCCAATGGATTTCCTTTCCTCAAAGAGATCTTTGGTGAGCCAAGGAGCAGTGGGGTAAGGTATGTTTTTCCTTTTGCTTGGATGAGAGGCAAAGTCTGCATCATTGCAAGGTATTTGCACAATCAGAGCGAAGTATAGGCTGACTGCCAGCAGTCCCTCAGCGCTTAATTTGTAAATAAAAACGAGGGTGCCCAAAGCCCTCCTGTTAAACATGCGGCTGCTGCAATTAAATGCAAGAGCACGGAATACTGAGGTAGCAGTAACCCTGATGCCATCTCGGGCCTCTTCAATCCATTTACAGCCACTCCCTGCCCCTTCAGCTCACTCTTGCAGCTTTCTGCTTTCTCCCATTGTGACACTTTTTCGCTTTTCTATTTCCCCCTCTTTCCCATATGTGTCTTTTGCTCGCAGTAAATGCTTGAGGCAGAAAAATAAGTGCTGGCCCTCAAAAGTAAGTGCCGGTGCTCCGCATCGGAAACAACCAGCACAAATTAAGCACTGCAGTCGCTCATAGCTTCATGGAGGCTCTTGTTTGGATCCAGACTGTGACATCATGGGAGTCAAACAACCGAAAAATAATTGCACTAACATGTTAGTGGTATAATTGTATAATTAAGAGGCACTCCTCAGTCAACTGTAGTCTCTCTCTCTTGGCACTGGAGAGCTGAGCTGCATATCTCTCTCCCCCACCCCCACGAACCCCAAAAGATCCACCTCCTGCAGGATATAGTGCCCACCTGGCACTCCAGACACTGGGGACCATATTTATACTTTTTTAGCGCCGCATTTGCACCACTTTTTGACGCAAAATCTGCGCAAACTTACAAAAAATACATAGAGCCATATTTATACTTTTCGACGCAAAACTGCGCTAACGCAGTTTTGCGTCAAAAAAATTAGTGCCGGCTAACGCCATTCTGAAGCGCCATGCGGGCGCCGTATTTAATCAATGACGTTAGCCGGCGTTAGCCGCCGGCGCTGCCTGGTGTGCGTGGAAAACAACGACGTACACCAGGCAGCGCCGGCATAGGGGGATATGGAGCTTGGGCGCCAAAAAATGGGGCAAGTCAGGCTGAGGCAAATTTTTCGCCTCAACCCGATTTGCGCCATTTTTTCCGACTCCCAACCCCCATAGAAATGACTCCTGTCTTAGCAAAGACAGGAGTCATGCCCCCTTGCCCAATGACCATGCCCAGGGGACTTATGTCCCCTGGGCATGGTCATTGGGCATAGTGGCATGTAGGGGGGCACAAATCAGGCCCCCCTATGCCACAAAAAAATAAAAATAAAAACACTTACCTGAACTTACCTTAATGTCCCTGGGATGGGTCCCTCCATCCTTAGGCGTCCTCCTGGGGTGGGCAAGGGTGACAGGGGGGGTCCCTGGGGGCATGGGAGGGCACCTCTGGGCTCCTTCCGAGCCCACAGGTCCCTTAACGCCTGCCCTGACCAGGCGCTAAAAAACGGCGCAAAAGTGGCCGTACGTCATTTTTTTTGACCCGCCCACTCCCGGGCGTGAATTTACCCCGGGAGTGTAAATACGGCGCACATGCCTCGGAGTCATTTTTTTAGACGGGAACGCCTACCTTGCATATCATTAACGCAAAGTAGGTGTCCACGCTAAAAAATGACGCAAACTCCATGGACTTTGGCGCTAGACGCGTCTAACGCCAAAGTATAAATATGGAGTTCGTTTTGCGTCGGAATTGCGTCAAAAAAACAACGCAATTCCGGCGCAAACAGAGTATAAATATGCCCCATATTTTGTACGTTTGCGCCGATTTTGCGTCAAAAAGTGGCGCAGATGCGGCGCTAAAAAAGTATAAATATGGGACTGGGTCTTTGTGATGGGCAGGTCTGCCTGGCTCTCGGACTTTCAGTCTGAGTGCAGGGAAAGCCACACCCACCATCGCACTGAGCTCAGGCCCACTAACCCGGGCAGAGCCAGATCTGCAGTCAGGGTCAGTCACAAAGGGCGCCATCCCAGGCCTTCCTAGCACCACATCACAGCCTTGGCATCAGTCAGCAGAGTTGCAAAACTAAGAAATCGTGTGACACCGTTGACTGGGCCCTGGCCAAGGCCACACTGCAGCACATGCATTGGCCCCAGCCCTACTGGCCTGTCTCCTGACTCGAAACCTGCAACCAGCGACGCATCCTACAGGGACCAGCGTCCTCTGAAGCCTGAGAGGACTGCCCTGGACTAAAAGACCAAGAAACTCCAGTGAGCAGCGGCTCTGCTCAATAACTGCAACTTCTTTGCAACAAAGAAGCAACTTTTAAAGGACTCCCTCTTCCCGCCGGAAGCTTGAGACTCCGCACGCGACACCCCCGGCTCGAGATCCAGAGAACAAACACCACAGGGAGGATTCCCCGGCGACTGCGACACCATAAGTAGCCTGAGACGACCCCCCTGTGCCCCCACAGCGACGCCTGCAGAGAGAATCCAGAGGCTTTCCCTGACCGCGACTGCCTGTTACAAGAGACCCGACACCTGGAACCAGCACTGCACCTGCAACCCCCAGGACCTGAAGGAACGGAACCTCAGTGCAGGAGTGACCCCCAGACGACCCTCTGCCTAGCCCAGGTGGTGGCTGTTCCGAGAAGCACCCCCTGTGCCTGCCTGCTCCGCTAGAGTGACCCCCGGGTCCCTCCATTGTTTCCTATCTGAAACCCAACGCCAGCTTTGCACACTGCACCGGCCACCCCTGTGCTGCTGAGGGTGTGTTTTGTGTTTCTACTTGTGTCACCCCCTCCCCACTCCCCACCTCCCAGTGTTCTACAAAAAACCCCTGATCTGCCCCCTAGGACGCAGGTACTTACCTGCTGGCAGCCTGGAACCAGAGCACCCCTGTTCTTCAAAGGTGCCTATGTGTTTTGGGCACCTCTTTGACCTCTGCACCTGACCGGCCCTGAGCTGCTGGGGTGGTAATTTTGGGGTTGCCTTGAACCTCCAACGGGGGGCTGCCAATGCCCAGGAACTGAGACTTGTAAGTGTCTTACTTACCTCACAATCTAACCTTTACTTACCTCCCCCAGGAACTGTTGATTTTTGCACTGTCCACTTTTAAAATAGCTTATTGCCATTTTATCAAAGACTGTATGTGATATTGCTTAAATTCAAAGTTACTAACTTACCTGTGTGGAGTACCTTGCATTTTATGTATTTACTTCAAATCGTGAACCTGTGCTTCTTAAAATAAACTAAGAAAATATATTTTTCTGTATAAAAACCCATTGGCCTGGAGTAAGTCTTTGAGTGTGTGTTTCTCATTTATTGCCTGTGTGTGTACAACAAATGCTAAACACAAACCTCTGATAAGCCTACTGCCCGACCACACTACCACAAAATAGAGCATTAGAATTATCTAATTTTGCCCCTATCTTACCACTAAGGAGAACCCTTGAACTCTGTGCACACTATTTCTTAGTTTGAAATAGTATATACAGAGCCAACTTCCTACATACAGTCAGTAAGTGATAGGAGAGGAGGCTGTTTATAGGGCGGTTACTATACTGCGGAGAGGACAAGGGCAGCTGTCTGTTTGGGCCTGTTCGGGACAGGTAGGGACTAGGGCCAGAAATGCTGCCCAATTCCCATTCCACCAGGAATGGTTTCTGCCCCAACACATCCCTCAACATGCAAACACATTATCTGCAAAGATATCCAACTCATGCATCACAAACTGACCATAGACATATTGCATTGCCCCACCACCCAACACAATACCCTACATACAACACATATACACATACACCCCATAACTACTACAGTCAAACACCTTCATACTCACAGCAAACACTACTCTGTCCCCTCCCACTAACACTACCTGCCACCGCCCACACAATACAAAACTACAACATACAATTCTCTCAGTTTCAGTCTCCCAGATACACACTCTCTACACATACTAACCAAAAACACTATCCGCTGTTCGCTTCACACAGGCCGCCTGAACTCATAACAATGCCAAAACCCTGCCTTCAAACACTTCATCTACACACACTCTTCCCCTCTGCTCACCAATTACACACAACCATACAATCCCCACATTTCACTCCACCACACATATTACCTCTTCCAGTCATCTCAACTAATACTTATCTCCCTGACACACATCCATCACCTCATATACACCTCACACATTCATCTCCAAAACACATCAACACCCCATCTAACACTCAAATTCCACTTAACAGCACTAACTCACATACAAGTCCCTCACCAAAAACAACTACACCAATAGCCCCTCTCATTATTCCACAAAAACAATACCAACCACAAACATCAGCACATCAAAGCAACACAAACTTACATTACACTCATCATCATACCCACTCTCACCCCCAAGACTACACAAAGGATACAAATTCCACCCTATCTCCACCCCTACCCCCCCACTCTTCACAAACACCTACCACAAGCACCCCATCCCAGCAACCTTCTTTCAGTCGCCTCTCCTCCATTGCACAATTTAGAGCCTTACATCATGATCCACATACTCCTCCTCCACCCCTAACCCATACTCCATCCACACTAAACAAACGCAAACAAAATAAAAAACATGCCACTCATAGAAACCTCGCATCCCCTTGTTTGTTTCATAATAAAACTACCCTACAAAAAACACTACACTCCTCATGGCTCTCTCAGCCACCAAGTTCACCACCCACACACACAGACCCAACAAAATGCCTCCTTAACCTGCTGGAAGAGGAACACTATGTTGAAAAGCAAGACTATTGTGAGCCTCAAACAGTTAACACAACTAGCAACACTCCTGTTTCAAGCTCACATTATACTACTTACCCTTCTACTAAACAAAACAACACTACCACTAACACACCCTATCTAAACTGCCAGCTCATAAATGCTCGATCACTCTAAAAAAACAAGCACCACATCTACGACCTTCTCACAGACACACAACCTGACTTACTATTCATTACGGAAACCTGGTTGGGAGATGACATGGCACCAGTATTGCACGAAGCCCTTCCTCCAGGCTATCAAACCATCACACAAAACCGTATAGGCAAGAGAGGAGGTGGACTAGCTATTATATTCAAACAGGCAATAAACCTCAGTAAAACAGACAACATCTCCATACAAGGTTGTGAAGCCCTCCTTACCAGATGCCACCCTACTCCAACTTCCACCTGTAACTTTCTCCTCCTTTACAGACCTCCACCTAACAACTCCACTTTCCCAGATGCCTTTCTTGACATAGTCTCAAACCTTATTACACTATACTCCAATCTATACATTCTTGGGGACCTAAACATTTGGTTTGACAAACCCAATATGCCCCAGCCAAAAGCTATCACCACTGGCCTACTCGCATTGAATCTACATCAGATTGTACACAATCCCACACACATCGCTGGTCACATCCTAGATGTAATTTTTGCTAAGCCTGAACTTGTTACTATTCATAGCATCACACCAACCATCTGGTCAGACCACCATCTGATAACTTTCCGACAGACAACTCCACAAATCAACACACCCCACAACCACTTACATACATACACCTATCGACCATGGAGAAAACTCAATTTGGATCACTTAGAAACACAACTAACAGCAAACACAGATCTAGATACAATCAATTCTGTACCTAAACTTTATGAGTGGCTACAGGAAGCTTTTGATGTCCTAATACCACTCAGAAAAACTAAACATGACAAAAGAAAACCAACACCTTGGAGAAACACAGAACTTAAAACGATAAAGAAACAAATCAGAAAGTTGCAGTGGACCTGGCTCAAAACAAACAACAGTCAAGACAAACTGCAGCTACACAAACTTAACAGGATATACAAATCATCAATCAAAAAAGCTAAAAAAAGATACTACTGAGACAGAATTCTAAATACTCAATCTACAACCAAGGAATTTTACAAAATTCTCAATGAATTTCGAAAACCCACATGCATGGAAGGAAGTCATCCCACCACTCAAGATTTCACAAACAAATTGGCAACTCACTACACAACCAAGGCAGACACATTGGACTCCTATTTAAAACAGAAGAAAACCATCAGCACCAACCCCTTTACTAAAATACCCTTTAAGAATAAACCATCCCAACCTCTACAGTCCTTCAAACAAATATCCCAGGATGAATTTATGGATTTGGTCAAAGCAAGCAGACCTTCTGGTTGCCCTTCTGACCCTTGCCCACCACAGATCTTCAAGAACATCCTGCTATCTACTTCCGCTGCCACACCTGTAAGAAGAATCATCAACAACTCTTTAACTTCAGGAACTTTTCCTACAGACCTGAAAAAGGCATACATACGACCATTATTAAAGAAAACAAATCTAGACCCGCAAGACCCCAACAACTACAGACCTATCACAAATGGACCTTTCCTGGGCAAATTGATAGAAAGAGCAGCATTCGCCCAGATGTCACAATTCATTGAAGACAATTCTATACTTTCAGACTTCCAAACTGGATTCCGCCCAGGAAGAAGCACTGAATCGGCACTCATGGCAATCTGGGACGATCTTAAAAACACAGTTGACCGAAATGGAGTTGCTGCACTACTTCTCTTGGACCTCTCAGCTGCCTTTGATACGGTTGACCATGATACCCTAACTCAAAGACTCCACGAAGCCGACATACAAGGGATTGCACTCGACTGGATTACTTCCTATCTCCAAAAAAGAGCAAATATCATCCACTCACCCCCCTTCTCATCCGAACCCTACCTCACAAAAACAGGGGTCCCCCAAGGGTCAATCATCTCACCTTTGCTTTTTAACATCTACATGATATCTTTACCAGAACTGATCAATAATTTCCATCTCACATGCTACAACTATGCAGATGACACACAAATACTACTTCAATTAGAAGACCCCAAAAACATTGAAAACTCTCAAATCTTCAGTTGCCTCAGAGCCGTTGATCAGTGGATGACCTGGAGCCATCTCAAACTAAATACCTCCAAAACTGAAATACTCATATGTGCTGACTGGAAACTTTATGACCCTCTGTGCGTCTGGCCTGACGATCTCGGACCACCTCCTCAATTATCCAAGGAAGTGAAAAACCTAGGAATCACCATGGATTCCAAACTAACTATGAATGCCCAAGTAGACAAATTAGCACGCACAAGCTTCATCACCTTAAAGACTTTACGACACATTTTCCCTCACCTCGGATTTCCACATAAGGTGCAAGCTACTATCTCACTTGTATTATCCAAACTGGATTATGCCAATAGCCTCTACCATGGATCATCATCTATCTGTTATGAAAAAACTACAACGTATCCAGAATTCCGCAGCCAGGCTACTACTACATATAAAGCCGCAAGCCCACATCTCCCCTGCCTTGAGAGCACTACACTGGTTACCCGTTGCCAGAAGATGCACTTTCAAGCTGCTTTGTATCACCCACAAATCTATACATGGAACAGGACCGCTTTTCATCAGAAAGAAAATTACCAAATACATCCAACAAAGAACCCTCCGCTCAAGACTGGCACCCCGCCTTAGAACACCACCATACAAGAAAAAGACTGTAGGTGGTACATCCTTCTCCGTCCAAGCAGCCAAACTATGGAATTCATTACCCCCAACTATAAGAGCCACAGATAACTTTCTTGTTTTCAGGAAACTACTCAAGAGTTGTCTCTTTCCTTCATAACCACCTTTTTCAAACAACTATGAACTGCATATGCCTATGTGGATAATTTTTTTTTTTTTCTTCAGATTATATGTATATTTCTATTTATTTATAGTTTCTTTGGAAACTAAAGCAAGGCTGTGCGCTCAGAGATCCCATAGCAGAAAAGATCTAGAATCCATCCTGGAGGTGAACTGATGATGTACTGGAGCGTAATCTGTATCTGACTGAGACGCGCGGTTTCTATCTTCCTCTGCTGGAGACACAGAGTAGAAGGTTCTCCCTTTATAAAGCACCTGTAAGCTCCGCCCGCTGAGCCACGCCCGTCCACCCTCGAAGTAGGTAAAGAATTTCCCGCCTTTTACCAGGATGATGGACAGCTTTCCAAAACGACCCCAATGCGTTTACCGCCGATTCCGGTGGTGCGTTGTTGATGCTCAGAAGCACAAGGACATCTCCACAAAGACGCACTAGTAACAATCACATTGCCAAAGGAACACAAGGTTGCTGGAGACGTTTACCCCGTGGCCCATCACGTACCCTTAGTGTACAATATAAACGGGGCGTATAAAACATGCTAGGTTACGCTTACTGACATACTCGTAGAAAATACTCCGGTTGGGTAGGCCATGATGCTCATTTTACAGAAACTAAACCTCAAAGGAAGCACTTACAAATATAATCGTAGCAGGTGCCGCAGTTGAAGCTCAGCTTCTGGAAAGGACAAGCCACCCTAACTCTTGGGCTTGGCAAAGATAAAGTAAGGCTGTGCGCTCAGAGATCCCATAGCAGAAAAAGATCTAGAATCCATACTGGAGGTGAACTGATGATGTACTGGAGCGTAATCTGTATCTGACTGTGACGCGCGGGTTCTATCTTCCTCTGCTGGAGACACAGAGTAGAAGGTTCTTCCTTTATAAAGCACCTGTAAGCTCCGCCCGCTGAGCCACGCCCCGTCCACCCTTGAAGTAGGTAAAGGAATTCCCGCCTTTTACCAGGATGATGGACAACTTTCCAAAACGACCCCACTGCGTTTACCGCCGATTCACGTGGTGCGTTGTTGATGCGCAGAAGCACGAGGACATCTCCACAAAGACGCACTAGTAACAATAACATTGCCAAAGGCACACAAGGCTTCTGGAGACGTTTTTACCCCGTGGCCCATCACGTACCCCTAGTGTACAATATAAACATAGCAGGTGCCGCAGTTGAAGCTCAGCTTCTGGAAAGGACAAGCCACCCTAACTCTTGGGCTTGGCAAATATAAAGCAAGGCTATGCGCTCAGAGATCCCATAGCAGGAAAAGATCTAGAATCCTTCCTGGAGGTGAACTGATGATGTACTGGAGCGTAATCTGTATCTGATTGTGACGCGCGGTTTCTATCTTCCTCTCCTGGAGACACAGAATAGAAGGTTTCTCCCTTCATAAAGCACCTGTTAGCGCCGCCCGCTGAGCCACGCCCCGTCCACCCTCGAAGTAGGTAAAGGAATTCCCGCCTTTTACCAGGATGATGGACAGCTTTCCAAAACGACCCCACTGCGTTTTTACCGCCGATTCAGGTGGTGCGTTGTTGATGCGCAGAAGCACGAGGACATCTCCACAAAGATGCACTAGTAACAATAACATTGCCAAAGGCACACAAGGTTGCTGGAGACGTTTACCCCGTGGCCCATCACGTACCCCTAGTGTACAATATAAACAGGGCGTATAAAACATGATAGGTAACGCTTACTGACATACTCGTAGAAATACTCCGGTTGGGTAGACCACGATGCTCATTTTACAGAAACTAAACCTCAACAGGAAGCACTTAGAAATATAAACGTAGCAGGTGCCGCAGTTGAAGCTCAGCTTCTGGAAAGGACAAGCCACCCTAACTCTTGGGCTTGGCAAAGATAAAGCAAGGCTGTGCGCTCAGAGATCCCATAGCAGAAAAAGATCAAGAATCCATCCTGGAGGTGAACTGATGATGTACTGGAGCGTAATCTGTATCTGACTGAGACGCGCAAGTTCTATCTTCCTCTGCTGGAGGCACAGAGTAGAAGGTTCTCCCTTTATAAAGCACCTGTAAGCTCCGCCCGCTGAGCCACGCCCCGTCCACCCTCGAAGTAGGTAAAGGAATTCCCGCCTTTTACCAGGATGATGGACAGCTTTCCAAAACGACCCCAATGCGTTTTACCGCCGATTCCGGTGGTGCGTTGTTGATGCTCAGAAGCACAAGGACATCTCCACAAAGACGCACTAGTAACAATCACATTGCCAAAGGCACACAAGGTTGCTGGAGACGTTTACCCCGTGGCCCATCACGTACCCTTAGTGTACAATATAAACGGGCGTATAAAACATGCTAGGTCACGCTTACTGACATACTCGTAGAAAATACTCCGGTTGGGTAGGCCACGATGCTCATTTTACTGAAACTAAACCTCAAAGGAAGCACTTACAAAATGTAATCGTAGCAGGTGCTGCAGTTAAAGCTCAGCTTCTGGAAAGGACAAGCCACCCTAACTCTTGGGCTTGGCAAAGATAAAGCAAGGCTGTGCGCTCAGAGATCCCATAGCAGGAAAAGATCTAGAATCCATCCTGGAGGTGAACTGATGATGTACTGGAGCGTAATCTGTATCTGACTGAGACGCGCGGTTTCTATCTTCCTCTGCTGGAGACACAGAGTAGAAGGTTCTCCCTTTATAAAGCACCTGTAAGCTCCGCCCGCTGAGCCACGCCCCGTCCACCTCGAAGTAGGTAAAGGAATTCCCGCTTTTTACCAGGATGATGGACAGCTTTCCAAAACGACCCCAATGCGTTTTACCGCCGATTCCGGTGGTGCGTTGTTGCTGCTCAGAAGCACAATGACATCTCCACAAAGACGCACTAGTAACAATCACATTGCCAAAGGCACACAAGGTTGCTGGAGACGTTTACCCCGTGGCCCATCACGTACCCTTAGTGTACAATATAAACGGGGCGTATAAAACATGCTAGGTTACGCTTACTGACATACTCGTAGAAAATACTCCGGTTGGGTAGGCCACGATGCTCATTTTACAGAAACTAAACCTCAAAGGAAGCACTTACAAAATATAATCGTAGCAGGTGCCGCAGTTAAAGCTCAGCTTCTGGAAAGGACAAGCCACCCTAACTCTTGGGCTTGGCAAAGATAAAGCAAGGCTGTGCGCTCAGAGATCCCATAGCAGAAAAAGATCTAGAATCCATCCTGGAGGTGAACTGATGATGTACTGGAGCGTAATCTGTATCTGACTGAGACGCGCGGGTTCTATCTTCCTCTGCTGGAGACAGAGTAGAAGGTTCTCCCTTTATAAAGCACCTGTAAGCTCCGCCCACTGAGCCACGCCCCCGTCCACCTCGAATTAGGTAAAGGAATTCCCGCTTTTACCAGGATGATGGACAGCTTTCCAAAACGACCCCAATGCGTTTTACCACCGATTCCGGTGGTGCGTTGTTGATGCTCAGAAGCACAATGACATCTCCACAAAGACGCACTAGTAACAATCACATTGCCAAAGGCACACAAGGTTGCTGGAGACGTTTACCCCGTGGCCCATCACGTACCCTTAGTGTACAATATATACGGGGCGTATAAAACATGCTAGGTAACGCTTACTGACATACTCGTAGAAAATACTCCGGTTGGGTAGGCCACGATGCTCATTTTACAGAAACTAAACCAATAACAATAAAATACACACACACTCTTTTAAACCTGTCTGACTAAGTATTTTTTACCCATGATTCTAATTATGTATTCTATGTGCATATGTGTGTGTATTCATGTGTGTGTGTGTACAAATATATATATATATATATGTGTATGTATGTGTATATGTTGTTTCTGTGCCTGGCATGTTTGTGGATCATTGCATGGCTCCTGGTTTTTTTGGGTTGTTATACTAGATATCTACGAATTTCTGCTCTCTTTTTATCACACTTATCTTCTCATCACTCTTATGTCATGTCTCTATCAAACTATCCTCCTTTCTCACTCGGACTCATCCCAAATCCCTTCGACCACTTTCATCTCCTAAATATCTCTGCCTAAGCTCTTCCCTCCACCTCCACATCTAACTCACCAAACCTCACTCTACCTCTGTGACCTCCCACACAACCCTACTAAATTCTCCTGCATTCATCTCACCCTGCTACTATGCTCTCTCTAACCCTTCCACATCCTCTTTCCCCTCCGCTCCCCTTTTATTCATCTCAAGCCTTTGGATTGAGTAAATGAAGGATAAACTCCCAATTAACACTTCTGGATTTCTTTCATTTTCCACCCCTCCATTACTCCAGTCAATCTAACTAACAAACTCTCATATCCGCAACTCAAATTAACTCATAATAATACTAAAACTGTACTCCTTATTAAATTATACTAATCCATCACTAATTCTTGTTGGGTACCGAAGTAGCGTGCTACTCATCGAAAAGCGCTTCGACGCCTCGTCAGGGGTAGTAAGCGCTATATAAATACGATTACAATACAATACAATACATGCAGGGCCCACAATTGCTGCCTTATTGACCACCGCGCCTCCATGGCTCAGCCCAGCAGTTCATGTTTCTAACTCCCAGCCAGGGCAGTGCATTCCTGCGAGCCCCAGCCTGAGAGTACTACAGGCATATACAGTCTGCAGTGACCAGATGACCCCCCCTTACTGCCATGGCACGGGGACACCACACACTCCCTGGCGCCCATGCCTCACTGCTGTGTGAGAGCTGCGTGTGGGTGCCTAGAAGGCCCTAGCAGTACTTGAAATGGACAAATAGAAGTGCAGGTACCCCAATAAAAGTATTACGTTTTTCTTGAGAAGTGCAGGTACTCTCCCGCTTAAAATAAAAAAGTGCCTGTACTCAGTACCAGACAGTATCGGCCCTTTTAAAGCACTGCCTGCTAGGCCTCGCTCCAGCTCAGTTGGTGCTGGGATAACTGCTAGTTAGCCATGTTCTGGTCTTCATCACTCTGACATATCAGAACCCAGGTGCTTGGGATCTAGGCGCTGTAAAAAAAAAAAAAATAGAAACTCAAGGGTGGAATCATGAACAGCTGCGCTGTCTCCGTGCAGAGCCCACCGCCTGTTTTTTTGGCGTTTGCACAGTCCAAAGGGCATACATGTAACTAGGAATCTCTCTGAGCTAGAGGCTGAATTTCAGACAGCACAGGTTGGAAACAGAATGGTCATTGTTTCCAAGCTGTGCTGTCTGAAAATTATGCAAACATTCTGAGTTCTGTGTATGCGCTTTAGACAGTGCAAACTTAAAAACAGGTGCTCGGCTCTTCACTGAGCCCAAACAACTGTTCGTGATACTGCCTCAGCCGAAGTGGTATGCAAATATTTTGTCTTAAACCCAGTACACTGTGATGCCAGGATGCCCTGTGTTTTACACTACATCAGACACTAAGGGGCAGATTTAAAAGTTTAAAAGCCCCTAGTGCCTCCTTGAGCCACATAGTGTGATTTTTTTACATTAATGTGGCCCAATGAGGACAACATTGCCGCGCCAAATTCACAAAGTGGTGCAATGCATGCACTGCGCCCTTTGTAACCCTTTGCACTACATTATGCCTGTGCCAGGCATAATGTATGCAAAGGGAGCGTTCCCCTATTAGCATGGCCGGAAAAATGGCGCAAAGAAATCTAAGGGTTTCTTTGCGTCATTTTTTTGGCACTTTTAATGCCTTCTGAGAGCAGACGTTAAAAGGAGGCTCCCATTGGTTTCAATGGGCCTCTGGGTGCTTTGCAGGATTAGAGGCAACATTTTTTACGCTAAACCTGCAAAGCGCCATATTAGAGTAAAAAATTCTGATGGTAGTTCCCTAACGACCGCCATGGTGCACCATATAATAAATACGGTGCACACATGCTGGCGTTAGGGGGGCGCTACGGGGCACAAGAAAAGTGGCGCTGCACTTAGTGCAGAGCCACTTTTCATAAATCTGCCCCTAAATGTTGCATGTGATCAAAGCCAAAATCTGTTAATACATTTTCTGAAGAGCTCCATTATTAGAAAACGATGCATATGTTTTAATGCATCTCTGCAGGCCAGAGGTCAGGTGCCACAGGATTTCTTTTGAAAGCTTTTAACAATTTTCACCAAAGCCTTTCCCAGAACTGGAGCTCGATCTGATGCTGAGGGGATATGGGCAAGAGGGAAAAAACATGGGAGGATATTCCATTGCACAAGAAAGCACTGATCTCTTTTCTTCATCTCTTGTACTGCTGTGGACCTGTGCTCATTGCACGACTTACCAACAGTACTTTAAATCTAAATCCTTCACAGAAATCCCCTACATCAATATCTCATCTCACTACTACACAAAACATGACCCACACACCGGCACATCAAAGTCTCTCTCACACACAATTTCATACTACATTCCATCACAAAATAGAAACAAACACCCAATTCAAACCTCATAACTACACAAATAATACAGATCCTAAACTATCTTTAACATTTTCTGTGTTCACCAACACCTAGCACAAATACTCCAACACAACAACTCTCATTCATCCGCCTCTCATCCATTGCACAATTTAGAACCATAAAACATGCCCTGCATGCTACACCACCAGTTCTAACCCATACAAGTTCCACCTTAACCCCTTCGCTGCCAGGCCTTTTCCCCCCTCAGGTGCCAAGCCTTTTTTTGGCTATTTCGGGCACTTTGCGTTTAGGCCCTCATAACTTTTTGTCCACATAAGCTACCCACGCCAAATTTGCCTCCTTTTTTCCAACATGCTAGGGATTACAGAAGTACTCAGAGTTTGTGGGTTCCCCTGAAGGAGACCAAGAAATTAGCCAAAATACAGCAAAAACTTCATTTTTTTTAAACAATGGGAAAAAAGGGCTGCAGAAGAAGGCTTGTGTTTTTTTTCTCCTGAAAATGGCATCAACAAAGGGTTTGTGGTGCTAAAATTACCATCTTCCCAGCTTTCAGGAACAGGCAGAATTGAATCAGAAAACCAAATTTTTCAACACAATTTTGGCATTTTACTGGGACATACCCCATTTTTACTACATTTTGTGCTTTCAACCTCCTTCCAGTTAGTGACACAAATGGGTCTGAAACCAATGCTGGATCCTGGACAGCTAAACATTTCTTAAAAGTAGAAAAAATCTGAATTCTGCAAGGGGTTATTTGTGTAGATCCTACAGAAAATAACAGCTGAAATAAAAATATATTGAAATTGAGGTAAAAAAACTGCAATTTTTCTCCATGTTTTACTCTGTAACTTTTTCCTGCAATGTCAGATTTTCAAAAGCAACATACTGTTATGTCTGCTGGACTCATCTGGTTGCAGGCATATATAGGGCTTGTAGGTTCATCAAGAACCCTAGGTACCCAGAGCCAATAAAGGAGCTGCACCTTGCAATGGGTTTTCATGATATACCGGGTATACAGCAATTCATTTGGTGAAATACAAAGAGTGAAAAATAGGTATCAAGGAAACCTTTGTATTTCCAAAATGGGCACAAGAGCAGTGGTGATTTGCACATCTCTGAATTCCGGGGTGTCCATACTAGCATGTGAATTACAGGGCATTTCTCAAATAGACGTCTATTTTACACACTGTCTTAAATTTGGAAGGAAAAAATGTAGAGAAAGACAAGGGCCAATAACACTTGTTCTGCAATTCTGTGTTCCTCTAAGTCTCCCGATACAAATGGTACCTCACCTGTGAGGGTATGCCTAACGCCCGCGACAGGAAACTAAACATGGACCAATCACATTTTTACATTGAAATCTGACGTGTTTTTTGGAAAGTGCCTAGCTGAGGATTTTGGCCTCTAGCTCAGCTGGCACCTAGGGAAACCTGCCAAAGTTGTGCATTTTTCAAAACTAGACACCTAGGGGAATCCAGGATGAGGTGACTTGTGGGGCTCTCACCAGGTTCTGTTACTCAGAAATCTTTGCAAACTTCAAAATTTGACAAAAAAAACACTTGTTTCTCACATTTCGGTGACAGAAAGTTCTGGAATCTGAGAGAAGCCACAACTTTCCTTCCACCCAGCACTTCCTCAAGTCTCCTGATAGAAATGGCACCTCACTTGAGTGGTTAGGCCTAGTGCCGGCGACAGGAAATGCCCCAAAACACAACATGGACAGATCACATTTTTCCAAAGAAAACTGACCTGTTTTTTGCAAAGTGCCTAACTGTGGATTTTGGCCTGTAGCTCATCCCTCACCTAGGAAAACCTAGAAAACCTGGACATTTCTGAAAACTAGACACCTAGGGAAACACAGTATGGAGTAACTTATGGTGCTCTCACCAGGTTCTGTTACCCAGAATCCTTAGCAGACCTCAAAATTTGGCAAAAATACACATTTTCCTCACATTTCAGTGATAGAAAGTTCTGGAATCTGAGAGGAGCCACAACTTTCCTTCCACCCAGTAAACACCCCAAAACACTATGTGCACACATCAAAATGATCAAACACAAAACTACCTGTTTTTGTTGGGGGGGGAAGGCACCTGCATTTTTGGTCCTGGGCTTGGCAGCCATCTACGGAAACCTACCAAACCCAGACATTTCTGAAAACTAGCCACCTGAGGGACTCCAGGGAGGTGTGACTGGTGTGGATCTCCCAGTGTTTTCTTACCTAAAATCCTCAGCAAACCTCAAATTTAGCTAAAAAATCTAATTTCTGTGTGGGCTCACTGCACCAGCACAAATATCCTACCACCCAACGTGCCCCTTAGTCTCCCGATAAAAATGATACCTCAATTGTGTAGTTGGGCCAAGTTTCTGTTACAGGGAAGCGCCAAAACATGTCAAAAAGAAGAGGGAACCAAAGTGGGTCCAAAAGGGCAGTTTGGAAAAAAAAATTTTTTAGCCAGAATTTTTATCGGTATAGATGCAACAATGCTGGGTGGTAAGAATTTTGTGGATTCCAGCAGATTCCGGAATGTTCCATTACAAAAATGTGGGGAAAATGTGTGATTTCAAGCAAAGTTGGAGGTCTGGGTAGGAAAATGGTGCAGGGTGCATGTGGAGCACACCACCCTGGACTCACCCAGATGTTTAGTTTTCAGATGTGTCTAGGTCTTCTGGATTTTTCTACATGGCAGCGTCCCAAAGTCCAAAAAGTGCAGCCCTCACCATTCCAAGTGGGACGATTTTGAGAGTTAGACAAGCTCTCATTGCCCAAATGTAAAAATCAAACCCCCAAATAATCAAATGTCCTCTTGCTTGCCGTTGGGATAAGATCTTTAAGTGTGCAGGGTGAGAACTGAAAGACTGTTACACCCTTTAGTTGGGGTGGGGGCATAACCATGCCCATACTGGTTGGTAGCCACCACCCCACTAATTTGTTTTTAATTCCCTGGCATTAGTAGGATTTCTGCCCTCCCCCCCCCCAGGAGTGGATCGGGGGTAATTGCCCCATCTACCCACCAGTGGACAGAACAACTTTGTACCCATTTATTTGGGGTTGGGGTATGGCCATAACCCCACCCTCTTTTTTTGAAAAAAACATCTTCCATGGTGTCTGGTGGGCTTTCTGCACATCTTGGGGTCAGATAACCCTTACAAAAATAGGCCGATCTGCCTCCTAGGGAGGCAGTAATGGCCTAAAATAAATTGCCTCCCAGAGGAGCCACCCTTGCCTAAGTGGTCGCTTCCCTTGCATGAAATTGGCGCAAAAAAAAAAATCCTTGGTGTCTATTAGTTTTTGCCCCCTGTGGGGGCAGATTGACCTAAGAAAAATAGGCCGATCTTCCCCAAAATATGGGCAGAAATGTCCTCAAATAAATTTGTCCCCCAGGGGAGCGACCTTTGCCTAGGGGGTCGCTCCCCATCTGTAAAAAAAAATAAAAACTCCCTGGTGCCTGGCAGTTTCTGCCCCCCCCCCCCCCCGGGGGCAGATCGGCCTAATTAAGATAGGCCGATCTGCCCCCAAGAGGACCAGAAATGGCCTAAAATAAATTTGCCCTACAGGAGAGCCACTCTTGCCTAAGGGGTCGCTCCCCTTATCAAGGTAAACAATAGCCCCCAAAACAACATGTGCATACATCAAATACAAAACTACCTGTTTTTGTTGGGGGGAGGGCACCTGCATTTTTGGTCCTGGGCTCAGCAGCCATCTAGACAAAAAATTCCTGGTGTCTAGTGGCTTCTGCTCCCTCTGGGGGCAGATCGGGCTAATTAGTACAGGTCGATCTGCCCCTGGGGGGCAGAAGAGGCCTAATTAAAAAAATTGCCCCCTGGGGAGCGACCCTTATCAATATAAATAAAAAATAAAACAAATCCCTGGTGTCCAGTGGCTTCTCCCCGATCGGCCTAATGAATATAGGCCGATCTGCCCCCGGGGGGGGGGGCAGAAAAGGCCTAATAATAAAATTGCCCCCAAGGGGAGCGACTCTTGCCTAAGGGGACACTCCCCTATACACATAATAACATTTAAAAGAATCCCTGGTGTCTAATGGCTTCTGCACCCCCGGGTGCATAATTGGCCTTAGATAAAATTTCCCCCTCAAGTCATAAAGAAAATCCCTTGTGTCTAGTGGTATTCCTGCAGCACGATCGCTATGCCAGCGCTTCCCCCAAGGGCCTCCACCAGGATGTAATGGTTACGTCCGTGGCAACTCAGCACAGCACCACCGGATGTAACCATTACATCCGTGGCAGGGAAGGGGTTAAACAGGCGCAAACAATATTAACAATATGCCATTCTTCACAACTTCACATCTCCTTGTCTATTACACAAGACTACTCTACAAAAACAACACAGCCCACCAATTCACTTTCACCCACCATCTCCTCTCTTATGCAGACCCAACAAAATGCCTTCTAAGCCTGCTTGACGAGGATTACGATATAGACAAACAACACCATTGCTATCCTCATACAGTTAATACCAGCACTAATAACACACCTGCTACAAGTTCAAAGAATACTGCTCACTCTAATAGAAAACAAACTCACACCACCACCAAAACACATTCTCTAGGCTGCCTTCTAATAAATGCTTGATCACTCTCTGAAAACAAGCACCAGATCAAAGACCTACTCACTGACACACAACCTGACTTACTCTTCCTAACTGAATCATGGTAGGGAGATGACATGGCTCCAGTGTTGCATGACGCCGTTTCTCCAGGCTATCAAACTGCCACACAAAATCGCATAAGCAATAGAGCTGTTATATTCAAGGAAACAATACATCTCACCAAAGCTGATGACATTTCCATACAAGGTTGTGAGGCCCTCATCACCTGATGCAACCCTACACATAATCCTCCGGTAACTTCCTCCTTCTATGCAGGCCACTACATAGCAATTCAATATTCCCAGACATGTTTCTAAACACAATTTCAAACCTTATGACACTACACTACAACCTATGCATTCTTCATGACGTAAACATGTGGTTTGACAAACCCAATATGCCCCATCCAAAAACCATCATCACTGCCCTAGACACACTGAACCTACATCAGATCATCCACAAACCTGCACACATTGCTGGACACATCCTAGATGTAATTTTTCCAAATCCAGAACTAGTTAGACTTCAAATGATTACTCCAGTCACATGGTCAAACCACTAGTTGGTAGATTTCCAATAGAAAACACCACAAATTAACATACCTGAGGCCACCTTACATGCATCCACCTATTGATTGTGGAACAAACTCAATTGTGAATACTTATAAACACAACTAACATTCAACATAGAATTTAACACAATAAATTCCATTCAAAAACGTTGAGTGGATCTAGGAAGTCTTTGATATCCTAATACCACTGAGAACAACAAAATAGGAGAAAAGAAAACAAGCACTTTGGAGAAAAGAAGAACTAAAAAAGATAAAACAACTAATTGCAAAGCTGCAACACGCCTGTCTCAAAACAAATATCAATCAAGACAAACTTCACCTACACAAACTTAACAGAATATACATGTCAACAATTAAAAAAATCTAAAACAAAAGGTACCATTCAAACAGAATTCAAAAAGCTAAATGTGCAAATAAAGATTTTTATAAAATTCTCACAGAATTTTGTAAACCTAAATGAACAGAAGGAACACATCCCATTTCTCAAGAATTTACTGACAAAATGACATATCATTACACAACCGAAGCAGATATTTTAGACTCCTGTTTAAAACAAAGAAAAATAATCCGCACCAACACATTTCCTACAATCCCCTCCAAGAATAGGCTAACCCCGCCTCTGCATTATATTAAACAACTATCACGAAGTAAATTTATGGAGCTTATCGAATCAAGCTGGCCAACCGGCTGCCCTTCTGACCCTTGTCCACCGCAAATCTTCATGAACTTTCTTTTAACTACCGTTGTTGCCACACCAGAAGAAGAATCATCAATAATTCTTTAACTAGAGGAATCTTTCCAGAAGACTTAAAAAAGTCATACATATGTCCATTATTTAAGAAAACCAACCTGGACCCACATGACCCCAACAACTACAGATCAATTATAAATGGACCTTTCCTGGGAAAACCGATAGAAAGAGCAGCATCCACCCAGATGTCACAATTCTATGAAGATAACTTCATACGTTCCGATTTCCAAACAGGATTCAGTCCAGGAAGAGGCAGAGAATTTGCCCTCATTGCTATTTGGGATGAACCTAAAGGCACAGTAGACCAGAACGCGGTCACTACCCTACTTCCCTTAGACCTCTCAACTGCCATCAACACAGTTGATGAAGACACTCTAATCTAAAGACTCTATAAAGCTGGAAAAAGAGGTAACTGCTCTTGACTGGATCACATCCCATCTTCAAAACAGAACAAATGTCATCCATACTCCCCAGTTCTCATCCAAACCATAATTCACAAAAGCAGGAGTCCTTCAAGGCTCTATCATCTGACCCATGCTTTTCAACATCTACATGAAGCCATTACCGGCAATGATTAATGAACTTCAGCTCACTTGCTATAATTATGCAGATGACACACAAATACTTCTTAAACTGGAAAGCCCCAAAAGACATTGGAAACTCAAAAATCTTCAGTTGCTTCAGAGCCATTGATCAGTGGATGACATGGAGCCTTCTCAAATGAAATGCTTCCAAAACTGAAATACTCACATGTGACTACTGGAAAAAGTTATGACCCACTCTGCGCCTGGCCAGATTATTTGGGCCCACCTCCAAAATTATCCAACGAAGTAAAAAACCTTGGAATTACCATGGACTTCAATGCCCAAGTGAACAAATTAGCAAGATGAAGCTTCATTATTATAAAAACTCTGCAACACATCTTCCCCCACCTAGGATTTCCATACAAGGTCCAGGCTACTATCTCTCTTGGAGTGTATAAAACTTCTTTACGCCAATGGCCTTTACCACGGATTATCTTTATCAACCATGAAAAGACTACAACAAATTCAGAACTCTGCTGCTAGTCTTCTCGCACATGTAAAGCCACACGCCCACATCTCCATTGCCTTGAGGGCCCTCCATTGGTTATTGGTTGCCAGAAGATGCACCTACAAGCTGCTGTGTATCACCCACAAAGCAATACGTGGAACAGGTCCACTTTTCATCAGGAATAAAATCACAAAATGCATACAGCAAAAGAACCTCTGCTCCAGATTGGCACCTTGCCTCAAAACCCCTGCATGCAAGAAAAAAACATCTTTCTCTAACCTAGCAGCCACACTAAGGAATTAATTTACCCCAAACCTAAGATCCATGGATAAATATCTTATCTTCAGAAGACTACTCAAGAGTTGGCTCTTTCCTGCATACCCACCATACAACACAAATGTACCACTATACCTGTGTATGTAAACATTTCTAATTTGATTACATGCAAGTATTTAGATGTGTGCATTTCTTTGTACAAATATTTATACTACCTATGGTTTGTAAAATATAGATATACTTTAGGTCTGTTTAACAAATGTATATATTACTTATGATATATGCATATAGCTATAGTTTTCATGCTTAACATGTATATAGGTCACTGCATAGTTTTCATATATGTTATTAAATTAGACGCTTATTTTATTTTATCTGTCACAGTATAATTATGATTATATTCACATATCTATAAGTACTTCACTATTTATATATTAGGGAATATATAAAAATAAAATAAACAATAAAAAAAATACACAAATAAATATGCTTCAAGCACAGTAACACTTGAAAGTCGGAGTTTCTAATTATCTATCTACACATGCACAGATGAGACTTTATACAATACAACTTTATATCTCGATAACTTATATTCCTTATACAGGTATACCCTTTCAGTGAAGTTATTATCTACATATGTATTGCTTTACTCCTACTGTAGAAGAAAAAAAACCTTCAGTTTTCTCCCATGCACTGTTCTATGTCTCATCCTATACCTCTCTCAATATATTCTCTACCTCCACTGAGACTCATCTCAAACCTCATTCTACTACTATGTTTTCCAAAATAACCCTTTCTAGACTCTTCCCTCCTCTATCTCTCCTTGGCTCACCCCGACCCTCATTTTACTGCTATGATCTCCAAAATATCCCTTTCTAGATTCTTCCCTCATGTAACCCTCCTTTGACTCATCCCGAATCCCATTTTACTACTATAATCTCCAAAATAACCCTTTCTAGACTCTTCCCTCCTTGGCTTACCCCAACACTCACTTTACTGCTATGCTCTCTCTAAAATATCCCCTTCTAGATTCTTCCCTCATGCATCCCTACTTTGACTCATCCCAAACCTCATTTTACTACTATGATCTCCCAAATAACCCTTTCTAGACTCTTCTTCCTCTTCCCCCTAATATCCTATTCAATCAAACTAAGAGACTCACATGTTCACCTCTCAAGTTAACTTATATTTTCTTATACTATTCCACCACTAATCCTTTTTGGGTGCTAATAACCAAAAAGGGCTTCAGTGCCTTGTCAGGGGCAGTAAGCGCTATATAAATACAATTTGTTCCCCTGACGTCTCTTGTGCTGCTGTGGACTATGCTCATTAAGCAAGGCTGCACTGATCACTTTGTTACAGGAGTATCTCTTGCACTGCTGTGGACTGTGCTCATTGCACAAGGCTTCACTGATCTCTTTCTTCACTGGTGCCTCATGCACTGATATGGACTGCGCTCATTCCACAAGGCTGCACTGATGTCCTTTCTCCACTGGCTTCTCCTGCACTGCTGTGGACTGTGCTCATTGCACAAACTGCACTGATCTCTTTTCTTCACTGCTATCTCAAGCACTTCTGTTTTCTGTGTTCATTGCACAAGAACAAAACTGCACTGATCTCCTCTCTTCACTTTTGTCTCTTGCACTGCTGCGGACCATGCTCATTGCACAAGCTGCACTGATCTCTGTTATTCAGGGATATCTCTTGCACTGCTGCGGACTACGCTCATTTTACAAGCCTGCACTTATCTCTTTTCTTCACTGGTGCCTCTTGCACTATTGTGGACTGTGCTCACTGCACAAGACTGCACTGATCTCTTTTATTCAGGCGTATCTCATGCTCTGTTGTGGGCTGAGCTTCCCAACAGCAGCATTTAAAAACTCAAATCAGCTGCTACCTGAAGTTCATTCTGGTACATCTTTCACTCTACCTGTCCCCATACACGTAAGGAGGGAGAAATAAAAGTGAATAGGAAAGAGAAAAGGAGAGAAATTATGGTAAAATGATACAAAGCAAGAAAGCAGTAAAGGAGCAAGGGTAAGAGCAAGAATCATAGGAAAAATATGACAAGGTAAGAAAAGAGACATGAAAAACTACAGGAAAAAATCAAGATAGAGAATGAGGACGGAAAAGGTGACAACAGGTAAAACAACACAGAGAGGCAACAGAAGAAAACAGACAAAGGTAACAAATGAAAGGAGGTAGAAAGTACAGATCAGAATTGACAGAAGTAGACAAATGGAAGAAAGTATAATTAAGTATAAAGCACAGAATTAAAAGGGCAAAATTAACAAGGCCGTCATAGCCAATTACCCATTTCAGTGGAAGAATTCCTCCCTTAAATATCTTGGCATTCTAGTAAATAGGGGCCTGGAACGCATGGTGGCAGACAATCTAGACCCATTAATGGAACAAATGTGAATGGAGTTCGTGAGGTGGTCACAACTAAATCTCTCTCTCCGGGGGAAACTCAGGTGGTGAAAATGGTTAGCCTTCCCCAAATCACGTACATGCTAGGCATTGTTCCCTAATTAATACCCCTCTTGACCCTCCGTAGGATAGATAAGGCCTTTAAGACCTTCATTTGGGGCTTAGCGAGACCTTGTCAGGCAATTCAGAAGCTTATTGCCCATAGATCGGGAGGGGGACTAGGCTTGCCGTCTGTGGAACATCACTGTTTAGCCTTACATTTTGCACAAATGGCATACATGCATCCTCGAGTCCAGGACCCTCCTTTGTGGGTTTGAGATTCAGCGCACACATACTCCAGGAGACATCGTTGGGGTTACAGGCCCTCTATCTTCCTGGCCTCACTGCCTCTGACTCCCTCAATCCCATGCTGAAAGCCATGTATGCTGCCTGCATGCGAGCCCGGAAGCTCTTTTTGGTGGACGCACATCTACATGACAAAGCTCCCACCTGGAACAATGCAGGCATTTAGATAAGGAAGGACCATCCTTGACTGAGGTCCTTGGTGCAGAGTTGGGATTCTGAATCTGACGCAGTTGATCTCTGGTGGTGAACTCAGGTCCTTTGAGATACTACAGGATGAATTTGGCTTGATGTATACTCAGCAATGTCAATATATACAATTACGTTACTGTCTGCTGCGGACATCGGGTCCCTAACACTAGACTATAACCTGTTCACTGGTGCTTTCTTATCTCAACACTTGGGGTCCGTTTATATGTGTGATGTTTGGATTATAAACCCTTTTGATTTGTCATCATTACTCCCAGGCCCAATTGGCTAGCCTCAGGATGACGTGGCTGGTTTATCTGCAGGTGGAATATGTTGAGGAAAGATGGGCAGACCTTTTGGAGGCTCTAGAACGAGGAGTACATGAAGCATGGATGAAACTCAGTCTTTTTAAGATCCTTGAGAGCTGGCACTGGACCCCGGCGTGGCTCCTGGCTGCAGGATTGCTCCCTCATTCTGCCTGTTGGAGATGTGATTATGTACCCTGTGATATTACCCATATTTTATTGGACTGTCCGACAATATACCTCTTCCTGATGTCAGCAGAGTCTGCGCTCCAGGAATCTATGGATTTGCCGTCGCCACTTTCAAACTCCCTAATTCTCCTCCAGGACTTATTGGACATTCCTGAATTGACCTGCTGTGTTCCTCGGTTACTCATCACTTCCCTTACAGCTGCCAAAATGTGTATTTCGTGACAGAGGCGCTCTCCACAATTGCCGTCCCATGAGGATAGGCTTGCAGAGAGGTACAAGACCTCCTCATATGAAAAGATCATGGACAATTTAATGGACAAAGCAGCTATTTTTCTTCTTTCAGGGACCCTGTTTTTGCAAGATGCCCCCACCTGTCCCCCATAGTTCACTTAGACTTTTGCTTCTTCCTCATTACTATCCCTGTACTCAATACCTCTTCCTCCCCTCCCTGTCTTATCCTCTCATCCTCCGCTTCCTCTCTTAAATATTTTACATACGTATTGTTTGTTATTGGTATGTGTATCAGTCAACACTTATATCTCTATATAGCTATAAGCTGACCTTGCATGTCCCTGTATTTACTTTTATTTCTTAAGTCATACATTTCTCTATAAAATAACTGATGCAAAACGAAATTAGCAAAAATAGAAACTGGGTACACAAGGTGAAAGAAACGAAAGCAGAAAGAAAGGAACCAGAGCAGGAGACCACAGACATGAAAATATCAAGAGAAAAACATAAATATAAAAAGGATAAAAGTCTAACTCTGCAAGATCCAGTTAAAATGTAATTGAGGGGTGGTCGGCTGTGACATAACAAGGCTGCTTAGAAGCCAAGCTCCGACCCCCACAAAAACAATAATTTCAGATCCCAAGGTTCGACCGGACAACGCCATCCAAGCACGGGGGGCTGCAGAAGAAGGAAGCAGTCCCCGCGGGGTGCAGGTGCAGCCTGGCGGAGCACCCCAGTAAAGATTACACACCCTCGGAACAGGAAACGCGACCTGCATCCTCCTTCAAACTGTTACGAGAAAAAGAGGTGTATGCGAATGTCGCATCGGGCCAAACTAAAAATCTGGCTTTGTGACAGACCACGCGACTTTATAGATTCTAAAAAAAGGTGCTCACTGCTCAGATTCGCAAAGACAAGGGGCCATATGTACGAACACATTTTCCCATAGACACAGAATGGGTAAAACCATTTGCTACATCTGGCCCAAGGTTTGGCAAACACAATGGTCACTGTAAATCAATGGGACATGACCTGGGTGGGCGAGGGGGAGGGTCACCTACCAGAGATGTAAACTGGGCGGAAATGGGACCAGTGCTGAACTGACACACTGGGCGGTCTGGACCCTCCTGCCTGACACACAGAGGACTTCCCCACTTGGGGAACTTTTTTCTCGTATTGTGTGTAGGGGTAACGCTCCTCAGGCTTCGGTCTTTGAAGATATGCATGTTAACTTACAGAGTCATTTTCTAAATTCTACTAAACAGTGTGCATGGAGTTTGTGGGGCCAACCATGCACCCATGTGCACCAAATGTTTGATTGAATGAAAGAAGCGCTTGTAGAGCGTGGCCAGAACAAGGGCATTCAGGCACTACGACAATAGGCTACAGGATGGGCCAAGAATCAAGCAAAATTGAAGAGAGGGGTTTTTAGCTTTTTGTGGAATAGGGTTTCTGGGATAGAGCGCCGCAAATCAATCAGAAAGATGTTCCATTGTCTAGTGGCCAGGTAAGCAAAATAGCTGTCCCCAACCTGCCCCTTCCTCCCTAGCCCAGTAATGTGCACAAGAGCACATCACACACAGAGAGCTCGTAATTAACGTCTTTAATCATCAGCGTACAGCATGTAACTATCTCTCAATATCCTAATAACCATTAAGACCATACCTACTAGATTAATTACATCTTTACCTTCATAAGTCCGCTCGCATCAACAGTGATCTCAGTGTGTTATTTAGGATCAAAGAAAGCCATCTCAATTGCATTTTCAATAGCGTGTTTTCTATTCTTGAAACTCCGGTCACGTTCAGTGGACCATCAGAACTGGACATTTTATTTTGTCAGGTCTCGTAAAGAGCCACTCACTGTGGCAAAGCCATGGCTGATAGCGCTCATACTTTGTCAGGATCAGGAGTCATGCCTCCATTAGAAACTGCATGTCTAAAGAACTTGAGCTTTGTTTTGTGAAATCCACACTTTTCAGCATTTAAGGTGAGGCCTGCATCTGAGAGTACCTAACATATTTGTTTGAGGACTTTATTATTCTCCTTCCGTGTTGCACCAAATATCACTATATCTGTCAGGAACTGTCAGGGGGTACTGGCTAGGACTCACAGCAGGGAAGACAAAGTAGGCAGAATACTGGGTACAGAGCTGCCCAAGATCACACACAGAGTCAGAGGAGAGAGGGGATCCAAAGGGGACGCTCTATCCAAGGGAATAAGAAAGTTAAGGCTCAGAAAGAACAGGCATTCAAGAGGCAAAGTGGCACCCAGATTAACACCCCAGGCGAATGTGCAAGACGAGTATATATATATATATATATATATATATTCTTTTGCCTTTCTCTCCTATCACTGAAGAGAAACACGTGGAACGCTCCAAGGTGGTACTCTGGGTAAATTTTATTTTATCAAAGGCCAAACAAAAACCTCTCACAACCTTGACCACGGGAGTATACATTTGTTACATTCTCACATTTCATATAGAAGGTGCTGGATGAATATTGTAATCATTATAACCAATTCTATACCTTGCCACTAGTTTAAAAGTTACAGTGTTTTCAATATTGCTTTGAGGGCCAAAAGAACATTAATTGTCAGTAATGCTCATTTTATTCAAACTCTTCTTCTCATTTCTGCTTCTATATTAGTGCATTCTGGGTATCGTAGTTTTTTATTTTTCGGATCGACCCTCATTTATCAGTATTTTTGGGAATCCATTTTATTTTAACTTTTATTACACCTCATTCTCAATTGATAATACTCCACATGAAAATTCGAGTGATCTTAACTTTGAATTCTTCATTTATTTGTTTGAATTTGTGATTCACTCGAGGCCCACACTTCAAGCGTACGTAATTGTTCCCAAGAGTAACATGTGATAGAGCCATGAACTCAACACTTCATTTTTAAATTGCATTTAAATTTGTGATTACTCAAAGCCAGCACTTCAAGTATGTGTGATTATTCTCAAGTGTAGCATGCGGTAGATCCAAAAACTCAACACTTTGTTTTTAATTTTTAATTTTGGAGGTTACCACGAACTTTCTTAGCCCTCAATGGAACCTCTATTTCTATAGAGTCACAGGTGTACGTGTAATTCTTCATCCTAATTCAATCCTCCAGGATTTAATGTTAGAAGTGATAGGATGTATCTGGATTCTTTTGTCATAATATTTTGCCCTGTCGCCAACTCTTACTGATTTTTCCACCTGATCAATAGCATAATATTGCAATCTCATCCAGTCACGTTCATGCTTCTCTTACATGTGTTTAGCTACTGCATTAGTATGATCTTTATTATTGTAGCCCTTATGTGTTCCAAGATTCCTTTTTTAGTTTCACAAATGGTGCTTCCCATATATTTTAATGAACAAGCACATTCAATTATGTAGATAGTAAATTTACTCCTGCATGTGAAATGTTGCATTATTTTTCTTTTGTGACCATTGATGACCACTGGTGGTGTCAAATTCCTGTTTGTTGATTGTTATTTTACAGGTTTTGCATTGGTGGCATTTATAAAACCCGGGTTTCTGAAGCCAGTGTTTTTTGTTTGCAATGTAGTGACTGTGTATAAGTTTGTCCTGTATATTAAGTGCTCGCCTGTATGTTATTGCAGGATGATCTCCGAAGTTTCTTAAGAATTTTACATACTTCTCCGCTTTCCTGGCTGTATGATAGAATGCATCTGATTGCTTCATCTGCCTGTGATTTCTCTGTTGTTTTCCAACAAAAGATGTATCTTGTTTTTATTTTTTTGCTTTAACCAAACAGGGTTTTATTACTTTACCGGGGCACCCCATTTCTGAAGCGTTCTGCTGCTTGATTTCAATGTTTCAGTTCTTCCTTATCATGAGAGCAATTTCTCCTAACTCCTAAAAATTCACCATAAGGGATGCTCCACTAGACATATATATATATATATATTTATATATATATATTTATCAACATTAGCAATAAGGGTAATGTGGGCTAAAGCACTCAGGAGCTCCACATGGTGGAACTGAAGCTCAGTAAGTTTCTCACCCACAATTGGTGTAACAGATTCTAACTGCTAATAACCATATATTGGATATAGATGCAAGGGCAGGGTCTGGGGAGCTGACACCTATGGTGATATTATAAATGTGACTGAAAGACAATACTCACAGTGGACAAGAAACACCACCTAGCTTGTCAGCTGAGCCCAAGGATCCTTGCGATCAAACAGGAACAGGCAAGGCTACAACTACGGTGTAGAATTAAATATACAACCACAATAGAATAGGAGCTAGCAAGGAACAGTACTGAACAGGAAAGACTGGAGAGCAAAGGGCACACCTGGCCAAAAGCAAGTGACAAACATACATGGAAACTCGGAGCAAGACAACAGGAAGACAACAAACTAGGAACTGGAACAAGGACATGGGAAAAACGGGCAAGGACTGGGAAATGGTAAATACAGAAGGAGAGGCTTAAAGGGAGCAGTAGAGGTGCTGGTTCAGGAATCAAGGAAACAAGGTAGCACTGCAGGCAGCACCAGTTCCAAGTAACAAGGAATAACTGAGGCCCAGGACTCAAAGTAGCACTTCGGGGAGTGCTAGTTCAGGAACAAGGGTTTGCCAAGCCTCAGGAGTCAAGGTATCACTGCTGGAAGTGCTAGTTCAGGAACAAGGATAGCTACAGCTCAGGAACAGGAACAAGAAATAAATATAGCTCAGAAACATCAGGAAGTAAGGGTCAGTCTCATTAAAGCACAGATACAGTTACCAATACTGGGCTGAAAGGAGCTGAGGTTTACAAGAGCTCACAGTAATCACATACATCAGTGTAAGCAGGCTAGCAACTACCAGACACAGATGTGCTGAATTCCTTCATCCATCCTTGGCCTGCCGGGGCGGAGACGAAACAGTGAGTAGAGGATTGCAGGTATTGGAGTTCCAAGCATGAGCTGACTGGCTTCTTCAAAACCCGGCATGGATTGGGAATGGATGGTAATTTCCAAATAGAGTCAAAATGGCAAAAAGTCAGGATATTAATGCAGGGGAAGATCCAGAAGCTTAATTCGGTCCCCTAGTGGTGGGCATGAAAGCGCAGGAAGCGAATAATGAGATCATCACTTTAATTGAAGGCATGTGTCACAGGCTGAATAATTCGTATATTATCTTGGAATCGTTCTGCAGCAGAGGACACTCCAAAGCTTAGACTTTTGTATCTAAATAAACCGACCTGAGTCGAAAAAGTTGTAATGTACCTGCGGTTCTCCTCCAGTTCAATTTGATGGTAGCCTTTGTTCAGGTCAAGACGGGTAAAAAGTTTGGCTCCATTCAATTGCATGATCATATTTGTAATGTGCAGACCAGAATGCCTCTCTCTCTCTCTATTGCTTTGTTGGCTGGGTTCATATCCATGCAGATGTACACTGCTCCTCCACTGTCTTTTTCTGCATTACCACAATGGGTGACACCCATGGTGTGGGACCAGTAGAGCGCTCAATAATGTTATGGTTCATCAAAGCTTCTAGCTCCTTCTCGGACACTTCTTGTAGGTGAAATGCTATCCTGCGGAGTCACTGTGCAACAGGCCTGATGTCCTCATTATGTGAAGTTGCACCTTCATCGTTTTGAGCCTTCCTAGACCATGAAACAGTGACAGGAACCAACTCACAATTTCAAGTTTTCTATCAGCCGCATGTCAACAGTAGTTGTAAAGCTAAGTAGGCATGCACTAGATGGAGTACCTTGAAGAACATAAATTGAGGCCTGCACAGAAGTCCTCCTGTGCACCAGGATCGCTATGAATGATCCTTGATTCCGCAACGGTTTGGAAGCAGCCTGTAGGAAGTTGGCTCTATATATACTATTTCAAAGTAAGAAATAGTGTGCACAGAGTCCGAGGGTTCCCCTTAGAGGTAAGATAGTGCCAAAAAGAGATAATTCTAATGCTCTATTTTGTGGTATTGTGGTCGAGCAGTAGGCTTATCAGAGGGTAGTGTTAAGCATTTGTTGTACACACACATGCAATAAATGAGGAACACAACTCAAAGACAGTCCAGGCCAATAGGTTTTTAAATAGAAAAATATATTTTCTTAGTTTATTTTAAGAACCACAGGTTCAAGATTTACAAGTAATACTTCAAATGAAAGGTATTTCACTCAGGTATTCTAGGAACTTTGAATAATCACAATAGCATGTACAGTTTTGACAAGAATGGCAATAAGCTATTTAAAAAGTGGACACTGCAAAAATCAACAGTTCCTGGGGGAGGTAAGTAATTGTTAAGTTCACAGGTAAGTAAAACACTTACAGGGTTCAAAGTTGGGTCCAAGGTAGCCCACAGTTAGGAGTTCAAGGCAACCCCAAAGTTACCACACCAGCAGCTCAGGGCCGGTCAGGTGCAGAGGTCAAAGTGGTGCCCAAAACACATAGGCTTCAATGGAAACAGGGGTGCTCCGGTTCCAGTCTGCCAGCAGGTAAGTACCCGCGTCCTCCGAGGGCAGACCAGGGGGCTTTTGTAGGGCACCGGGGGGGACACAAGCAGGCACAGAAAGTACACCCTCAGCGGCACAGGGGCGGCTGGGTGCAGAGTGCAAACAGGCGTCGGGTTTTGTATTGAAAGCAATGGGGAGACCCGGGGGTCTCTTTAACGATGCAGGCAGGTACAGGGGGGGCTCCTCGGGGTAGCCACCACCTGGGCTAGGCAGAGGGTCGCCTGGGGGTCGCTCCTGCATTGGAGTTCAGTTCCTTCAGGTCCTGGGGGCTGCAGGTGCAGTGCTGGTTCCAGGCGTCGGGTTCCTTGTTACAGGCAGTCGCGGTCAGGGGGAGCCTCTGGATTTCCTCTGCAGGCGTCGCTGTGGGGGCTCAGGGGGGTCAACTCTGGCTACTCATGGGCTCGCAGTAGCCGGGGAGTCCTCCCTGTAGTGTTAGTTTTCCGCAGGTCGAGCGGGGGGCGTCGGGTGCAGAGTGGAAAGTCTCACGCTTCCGGCGGGAAACGTGGGGTCTTTAAAGTTGCTTCTTTGTTGCAGAAAGTTGCAGTTTCTTGAACAGGGCCGCTGTTCTCTGGAGCTTCTTGGTCCTTTAGATGCAGGGCAGTCCTCTGAGGCTTCAGAGGTCGCTGGTCCCTGTTGGATGCGTCGCTGGTGCAGTTTTCGTCGAAGTAGGGAGACAGGCCGGTGGGGCTGGGGCCAAATCAGTTGTCGTCTCCGTCATCACTGCAGGGCTTCAGGTCAGCGGTCCTTCTTCTTCTTTAGGTTGCAGGAATCTATCTTCCTCGGTTCTGGGAGCCCCTAAATACTGAATTTAGGGGTGTGTTTAGGTCTGGGAGGGCAGTAGCCAATGGCTACTGTCCTTGAGGGTGGCTACACCCTCTTTGTGCCTCCTCCCTGTGGGGAGGGGGGCACATCCCTAATCCTATTGGGGGAATCCTCCTTCTACAAGATGGAGGATTTCTAAAAGTAAGAGTCCCCTCAGCTCAGGACACCTTAGGGGCTGTCCTGACTGGTGGGTGACTCCTCCTTGTTTTTCTCATTATCTACTCCAGCCTTGCCGCCAAAAGTGGGGGCAGTGGCCGGAGGGGCGGGCATCTCCACTAGCTGGGATGCCCTGTGGCGCTGTAACAAAGTGGGTGAGCCTTTGAGGCTCACCACCAGGTGTTACAGTTCCTGCAGGGGGAGGTGAGAAGCACCTCCACCCAGTACAGGCTTTGTTCCTGACCACTGAGTGACAAAGGCACTCTCCCCAGGTGGCCAGCAACATGTCTGGTGTGTGGCAGGCTTGCAAAAACTAGTCAGCCCACACTGGAAGTCGGGTATGTTTTCAGGTGGCATCTCTAAGATGCCCTCTGGG
The DNA here is from genome assembly GCF_031143425.1 of Pleurodeles waltl. Classification (NCBI taxonomy): domain Eukaryota; kingdom Metazoa; phylum Chordata; class Amphibia; order Caudata; family Salamandridae; genus Pleurodeles; species Pleurodeles waltl. The sequence continues at coordinate 1,121,316,562 of NC_090448.1, forward strand.
TGTATTTTACAATAAAGTGCACACTGGCATCAGTGTGCATTTATTGTGCTGAGAAGTTTGATAACAAACTTCCCAGTTTTCAGTGTAGCCATTATGGTGCTGTGGAGTTCGTGTTTGACAGACTCCCAGACCATATACTCTTATGGATACCCTGCACTTACAAGGTCTAAGGTTTTTGCTTAGACACTGTAGGGGCATAGTGCTCCTGCACATATGCCCTCACCTGTGGTATAGTGCACCCTGCCTTAGGGCTGTAAGGCCTGCTAGAGGGGTGACTTACCTATGCCACAGGCAGTGTGAGGTTGGCATGGCACTCTGAGGGGAGTGCCATGTCTACTTAGTCCTTTTCTCCCCACCAGCACACACAAGCTGGCAAGCAGTGTGTATGTGCTGAGTGAGGAGTCCTTAGGGTGGCATAAGACATGCTGCAGCCCTTAGAGACCTTCCCTGGCATCAGGGCCCTTGGTACCAGGGGTACCAGTTACAAGGAATTTACCTGAGGGCCAGGGTTGTGCCAATTGTGGAGACAAAGGTACAGTTTAGGGAAATAACACTGGTGCTGGGGCCTGGTTAGCAGGGTCCCAGCACACTTTCAAATCATAACTTGGCATCAGCAAAGGCAAAATGTCAGGGGGTAACCATGCCAAGGAGGCATTTCCTTACACACACACCCCCCACCCCCCAAACGAAAGAGGATGAGACTAACCTTTCCCAAAAGAGTCTTCATTTTCTAAGTGGAAGAACCTGGAAAGGCCATCTGCATTGGCATGGGCAGTCCCAGGTCTGTGTTCCACTATAAAGTCCATTCCCTGTAGGGATATGGACCACCTCAACAGTTTAGGATTTTCACCTTTAATTTGCTTAAGCCATCTGAGAGGTCTGTGGTCAGTCTGAACTACAAAGTGAGTACCAAAGAGGTATGGTCTCAGCTTCTTCAGGGACCAGACCACAGCAAATGCCTCCCTCTCAATGGCACATTTCAACGCTGCTCCCTGGGGAGTAACCTCCTGCTAATGAAAGCAACAGGCTGGTCAAGGCCATCATCATTTGTTTGGGACAGAACTGCCCCTATCCCATGTTCAGAGGCATCAGTCTGCACAATGAACTGCTTGGAGTAATCTGGAGCTTTGAGAACTGGTGCTGTGCACGTAGCTTGTTTCAGGGTGTCAAAGGCCTGTTGGCATTCTACAGTCCAGTTTACCTTCTTGGGCATTTTCTTAGAGGTATGTTCTGTGAGGGGTGTCACTATGGATCCATATCCCTTCACAAACCTACTATAGTAACCAGTCAAGCCAAGGAATGCTCTGACTTGAGTCTGGGTTTTTGGAGCTACCCAGTCCAGAATAGTCTGGATCTTGGGTTGGAGTGGCTGAACTTGGCCTCCACCTACAAGGTGTCCCAAGTAAACCACAGTACCCTGCCCTATCTGACATTTGGATGCCTTGATAGAGAGGCCTGCTTCTTGCAGGGCCTGCAAAACCTTCAGGTGGACCAGGTGATCCTGTCAGCTGGATCTAAAGACAGCAATATCATCAAGATAAGCTGCACTAAAGGACTCCAAGCCAGCAGGGACTTGATTCATCAACCTTTGGAAGTTGGCAGGGACCTTCTTTAAGCCAAAGGGCATCACAGTAAACTGATAGTGCCCATCAGGTGTAGAGAATGCTGTCTTTTCTTTTGCTCCTGGTGCCATTTTTATTTGCCAGTACCCTGCTGTCAAGTCAAATGTACTCAAGTATTTGGCAGCACCCAATTTATCAATTAACTCATCTGCCCTTGGGATGGGATGGGCATCTGTCTTGGTGACAGAATTAAGTCCTCTGTAGTCCACATAAAACCTCATCTCTCTCTTGCCATCTTTGGTGTGAGGTTTGGGGACTAAGACCACTGGGCTAGCCCAGGGACTGTCAGAGTGCTCAATGACTCCCAATACCAGCATCTTGTGGACTTCCACTTTGATGCTTTCCTTAACTTGGTCAGACTGTCTAAAAGTGTTGTTTTTGACAGGCATGCTGTCTCCTGTGTCCACATCATGGGTGCACAGGTGTGTCTGACCAGGGGTTAGGGAAAAGAGCTCAGCAAACTGTTGGAGGACTTTCCTACAGTCAGCTTGCTGTTGGCCAGAGAGGGTGTCTGAATAGATCACTCCATCTACTGAGCCATCTTTAGGGTCAGTGGAGAGGAGATCAGGGAGAGGTTCACTCTCAGCTTCCTGGTCCTCATCTGTAACCATTAACATGTTTACATCTGCCCTGTCATGAAAGAGTTTGAGGCGGTTCACATGGATCACCCTTTTGGGGGTCCTGCTAGTGCCTAGGTCTACCAGGTAGGTGACCTGACTCTTTCTCTCTAGCACTGGGTAAGGGCCACTCCATCTGTCCTGAAGTGCCCTGGGAGTTACAGGCTCCAGAACCCAGACTTTCTGCCCTGGCTGAAACTCAACCACAGCAGCCTTTTGGTCATACCACATCTTCTGGAGTTGTTGGCTGGCCTCAAGGTTTTTACTTGCCTTTTCCATGTACTCTGCCATCCTGGAACGTAGGCCTAGTACATAGTCCACTACATCTTGCTTAGGCTCATGAAGAGGTCTCTCCCTGCCTTCTTCCACAAGAGCTAGTGGTCCACTTACAGGATGGCCAAACAGAAGTTCAAAGGGGGAAAACCCTACTCCCTTCTGAGGCACCTCTCTGTAGGCGAAAAGCAGACATGGCAAGAGGACATCCCATCTCCTCCTGAGCTTTTCAGACAGCCCCATGATCATGCCCTTCAATGTCTTGTTAAACCTTTCAACAAGACCATTGGTTTGTGGATGGTATGGTGTGGTGAATTTGTAAGTCACTCCACACTCATTCCACATGTGTTTAAGGTATGCCGACATGAAGTTGGTGCGTCTGTCAGGAACCACCTCCTTAGGAAAACCCACTCTGGTAAAGATACCAATGAGTGCTTTGGCTACTGCAGGAGCAGTAGCGGACCTAAGGGGAATTGCTTCAGGGTACCTAGTAGCATGATCCACTACTATTAGGATATACTGATTCCCTGAGGCTGTAGGAGGTTCAAGTAGACCCACTATGTCCACTCCTACTCTTTCAAAGGGGACCCCCACCACTGGAAGTGGAATGAGGGGGACCTTTGGATGGCCATCTGTCTTACCACTGGCTTGACAGGTGGCACAGGAGGCACAAAACTCCTTGACTTTCTGGGACATGTTGGGCCAATAGAAATGGTTGACTAACCTCTCCCATGTCTTGGTTTGTCCCAAATGCCCAGCAAGTGGAATGTAATGGGCTAAGGTCAGAATGAACTCCCTAAACTCCTGAGGCACTAGCACTCTCCTAGTGGCACCAGGTTTGGGATCTCTTGCCTCAGTGTAAAGGAGTCCATCTTCCCAATAGACCTTGTGTGTTCCACTGACTTTTCCTTTTGTTTCCTCAGCAGCTTGCTGCCTAAGGCCGTCAAGAGAGGGACAGGTTTCTTGCCCCTTACACAGCTTTTCCCTTGTGGGTCCCCCTGGGCCTAAGAGTTCAACCTGATAAGGTTCCAACTCCATGGGCTCAGTTCCCTCAGAGGGCAGAACTTCTTCCTGGGAACAGGGGTTCTTTTTATTTTGCTGTGTTGAAGCTGGTTACCCAGTCTTCTTTCCTTTTCTCTTGGAGGGTTGGGCCATTCTTCCAGGTTCCAACACCTCTTTTTCAACCTGAGCCTTGCACTGTGCCCTTGTCTTGACACACACCAGTTCAGGGATACCCAGCATGGCTGCATGGGTTTTGAGTTCTACCTCAGCCCATGCTGAGGACTCCAGGTCATTTCCAAGCAAACAGTCTACTTGGATAGCAAAGGAGACTACCACCTGTTTCAGGCCAGTGACCCCTCCCCATTCTAAAGTTAACATAGCCATGGGATGTACATTAGTCTGATTGTCAGCATTGGTGACTGGATAAGTTTGTCCAGTCAGGTATTGTCCTGTGGAAACCAGTTTGTCTGTCACCATTGTGACACTGGCACCTGCATCCCTCAGGGCTTCTACACTAGTCCCATTAATAAAGAGTTGCTGCCTGTATGTTTGCATATTAGGGGGCCAGGCAGCTAGTGTGGCTAAGTCCACCCCACCCTCAGAAACTAATGTAGCTTCAGTGTGAACCCTGATTTGCTCTGGGCACACTTTTGATCCCACCTGGGATTTTTAGCATGTCAGTATTCTCTCTGACCCTATTTAAGTTGCTGCCACCATTGATGGGAGCTAAACCCATCTCTTGTCTTTCCCTTTCTATGGCTAGGAGCTGCCTCTCCAAAGCCAATCTTTTGGCCATCCTGGCTAACAGGAGGTCATCTTCATTGAGGCTGCCCTCAATGCTTCCAGAGCTGTTGGACTCCCCTGTGGGAGAAGCAGCATCTCTGACTATCACTTGTGGAGTCAGGGTTGGAGGAACCCTGGTCTCCCTAACTAGGAGTGGGGGTGGGAAATTATCCTCCACATCACTAGCTTCCCCCTCTGTAAGATTATCTTCAGAGGGGTTGTCTCTAGCAAACTCTGCCAAGAGCTACTGGAGCTGTACTTTGGTAGGGTTTGATCCAGTTTTTATCTTTTTGATTTTGCAGAAAGTCCATAACTCTGACATCCTAAGATGCAGGTAAGGGGTGAGGTTGAGCTCCACCACCATCTCTTCTGCAGTAGACATTATTTCTCTAAAAGTTGGGATACTTTTTAAGAATCTAAAACTATCTCTAGAACTTAATCCAAACTTTTATAAAAATAACGTCTACTGCAGAAAAGATGGTGGTGGAGCTCAGCCTCACCCCTTACCTGCACCACTTTGACCTCTGCACCTGACCATCCCATCGCTGCTGCCAATATAGGAAGTTGGCTCTATATATATTATTTCAAAGTAAGAAATAGTGTGCACAGAGTCCAAGGGTTCCTCTTAGAGGTAAGATAGTGGCAAAAAGTGATAATTCTAATGCTCTATTTTGTGGTAGTGTAGTCGAGCAGTAGGCTTATCAGAGGGTAGTGTTAAGCATTTGTTGTACACACACAGGCAATAAATGAGGAACACACTCTCAAAAGACAATTCCAGGCCAATAGGTTTTTATATAGAAAAATATATTTTCTTAGTTTATTTTAAGAACCACAGGTTCAAGATTTACAAGTAATACTTCAAATGAAAGGTATTTCACTCAGGTATTCTAGGAACTTTGAATAATCACAATAGCATGTACAGTTTTGACAAGAATGGCAATAAGCTATTTTAAAAGTGGACACTGCAAAAATCAACAGTTCCTGGGGGAGGTAAGTAATTGTTAAGTTCACAGGTAAGTAAAACACTTACAGGGTTCAAAGTTGGGTCCAAGGTAGCCCACCGTTGGGGGTTCAGCCTGGCCGCTGCATTCTGAACAGCCTGCAGACCTTAAACCAGATACTAAGTAAGTCCTAGATACAGGGAATTTCCTTAATCTAACCTAAATGTAATGAGGACATGAACTACATTTTCAAGAGAGGAAGGGGTGAGATAGTAAAGAATTTTGTCTAAATGCGTAGTGAAGTAAAGAAGGTGGCGTAAACCATAGCAATTTGTGAAATGAAGGATAAGTTTGATCAAACTTCATCTCAAGATTTTTGGCAGTTGTGGCCAGCAGTGATGGGTGCCCTAATTTAGCAGGCCACTATACATGAGACAAAATGAAGCTAGGTTGGCCAAAAATCAAGATTTCAGTTTTCTCAGAATATAATTTTGAACAGCTGTTCTGCATCCAAGACATAACCGAAGATACAGGCTTTGAAGTTCTTGGGTTTACTTAACTTAATATTTTCCACAAATGTTTATTACCATTTTGTTTTTCCTCTACCAACCCAAGCTGTGAGGGTGGGGCCATCCCTGCTGTCTAGCGGCATGGGGAGGAGTGGTGACAGCATTTTAAAGAATGCATGTCACATTAAACCTCTCCAACCCAAGCTGTCTCAGAGAAAGCACAGGCACCCAGTCCCTGAAAGAGTGCTGAGCAAGCCCGATCCTAACAATCCTGGCACTTCTCTCATGCTGATTAACAGCATGAGAGCAGCATCAGGATTTGTTAGGGGAGTTTGCTCTTGAACCATTAAGAAGAATACCAGGACCAGAGGACGTGAAGGCACTAGGTAAGTAAAAATGTTTTATTTCACTTATTTAAACAGCAACTAAATCACTGACATGCATAACATTAACATTCATTTAAAAGTGTTAATGTAATGCATGTCAGCGATTTAGTGACTGTTTGCAGCACATGAGACTCTTTAACCCACCCAGGCACTGTGAGAAACTTCCACTGCCTTCAGCCTCGTCTCCAGAGATCTCAGTCGTGGCTCGATATAAACAGTGCTTATAACAATCCATGATAAAGAGCTTTGGCAGTGAGCTTAAAGTGTCAGTTTGCTCACCCCACCACTGGACATTGTCACCAGCTGCCACTGTAATAGAACTATCAAAATGTTTAAAAGGGCTTCACTCAAAGAGGATCCCTAAAGCACACCGTATTTAAGCTGTGTCCTTGATGTATCGAGCAGAAGATAGACTATTTGTGAGAGCTGGGAACAAATACAGTTGAGGCCATTGTCACAAATGTCAGAATGTCTACAGGCGCTCCAGCAGGATATGATGTGAGACAATGTTAAAATTCTCAGAAAGGTCTAGTACTATCAGTGTGACTGAACTCCCAGGATCTAGCGTGGCTTGGATGTGTTCCGTTACTAGAAGGAGAGCAGATTCTGTTTTATGATATGGCCTAAACCCTGACTGAGATTCGTTTGGGCTACTGCTTTTCAGGTAGTTAGAAAGTTGTCTGTAGAAACCTTTTTCAAGTACTCAAAATAAATGAAAGCAGTCCCTGATACATGTATTTTGCTTTTATTATAAATCGTCAGAGAAGACATAGCGGGTCATTACGACCCTGGCGGACGGCGGTATTTTGGGGAAAGGTACTGCCAACAGGCTGGCGGTACCTTTCCCCAAACTATGACATTGGCGGTTTGGCCCAAGCCAAACCGCCAATGTACCACTCCGTCCGCCAGGGTGGTACCAGCCGCCGGGCTGAAGGATTCGGCCTCCAGCCAAGCGGCCGTCACAATCCCACCCTCAGGATTATGACCTCTCCTACCGCCATGATTTTCGTGGCAATCCTACTGCCACGAAAACCATGGTGGTGGGCACTATCAATGCCAGGGAATTCCTTCCCTGACACTGATGGGGGTCTCCCCTGCCCCCCTCTCCCTCCCCAGAGTCCTCCCCCACCCTATTCCCACTCTTCCATCCCCTGTCATCCACACACCCACACGCGCACAGATACACAGATGCATAGCCACATCCACCCACACATACACACATACATACCCACACATCGCAACACACACTAACATACATTGAAGCACACATGCATTCACAACACACACCATACACGTACACTCACATTCATTAATTCACACACACATTCCACGCGACGAACACCCGCATGCAAAGTAAGAAATAGCATGCACAGAGTCCAAGGGTTCCCCTTAGAGGTAAGATAGTGGCAAAAAGAGATAATTCTAATGCTCTATTTTGTGGTAGTGTGGTCGAGCAGTAGGCTTATCAGAGGAGTAGTGTTAAGCATTTGTTGTACATACACAGGCAATAAATGAGGAACACACACTCAGAGACAATTCCAGGCCAATAGGATTTTGTATAGAAAAATATATTTTCTAAGTTTATTTTAAGAACCACAGGTTCAAGATTTACAAGTAATACTTCAGATGAAAGGTATTGCATGTAGGAACTTTAGGAACTTTGAATTAGCAAAATAGCATATAGAGTTTTCACATAAATGACATATAGCTATTTTAAAACTAGACAGTGCAATTTTCAACAGTTCCTGGGGGAGGTAAGTGTTTGTTAGTTTTTGCAGGTAAGTAAACCACCTACAAGGTTCAAGTTTGGGTCCAAGGTAGCCCACCGTTGGGGTTCAGAGCAACCCCAAAGTTACCACACCAGCAGCTCAGGGCCGGTCAGGTGCAGAGGTCAAAGTGGTGCCCAAAACACATAGGCTTCAATGGAGAAGGGGGGTGCCCCGGTTCCAGTCTGCCAGCAGGTAAGTACCCGCGTCTTCGGAGGGTAGACCAGGGGGGTTTTGTAGGGCACTGGGGGAGACACAAGTTAGCACAAAAAGTACACCCTCAGCGGCACGGGGGCGGCCGGGTGCAGTGCACAAACAGGCGTCGGATTCGCAATAGGTTTCAAAGGGAGACCAAGGGGTCTCTTTAGCGATGCAGGCAAGGGGGGGGGGCCTGGGGTAGCCAACACCTGGGCAAGGGAGAGGGCCACCTGGGGGTCGCTCCTGCACTGGAGGTCGGATCCTTCAGGTCCTGGGGGCTGCGGGTGCACTGTCTTTACCAGGCGTCGGGTTCTTTGAAGCAGGCAGTCGCGGTCAGGGGAGCCTCTGGATTCCCTCTGCAGGCATCGCTGTGGGGGCTCAGGGGGGGTCAACTCTGGCTACTCACGGGCTCGCAGTCACCAGGGAGTCCTCCCTGTAGTGTTGTTTCTCCACAAGTCAAGCCAGGGGCGTCGGGTGCAGAGTGCAAAGTCTCACGCTTCCGGCGGGAAACGTGGTTTCTTTTAAAGTTGCTTCTTTGTTGCAAAGTTGCAGTCTTTGTCGAACAGGGCCGCTGTCCTCGGGAGTTCTTGGTCCTTTTAGATGCAGGGTAGTCCTCTGAGGCTTCAGAGGTTGCTGGACCCTGTGGAACGCGTTGCTGTTGCAGTTTTTCTTGAAGTGAGGAGACAGGCCGGTAGAGCTGGGGCCAAAGCAGTTGGTGTCTCCGTCTTCTCTGCAGGGCTTTCAGGTCAGCAGTCCTTCTTCGTCTTAGGTTGCAGGAATCTAATTTCCTAGGTTCTGGGGAGCCCCTAAATACTGAATTTAGGGGTGTGTTTAGGTCTGGGAGGGCAGTAGCCAATGGCTACTGTCCTTGAGGGTGGCTACACCCTCTTTGTGCCTCCTCCCTGAGGGGAGCGGGGCACATCCCTATTCCTATTGGGGGAATCCTCCAAAATCAAGATGGAGGATTTCTAAAGGCAGGGGTCACCTCAGCTCAGGACACCTTAGGGGCTGTCCTGACTGGTGGGTGACTCCTCCTTGTTTTTCTCATTATCTCTCCTGGACTTGCCGCCAAAAGTGGGGGCTGTGTCCAGGGGGCGGGCATCTCCACTAGCTGGAGTGCCCTGGGGCATTGTAACACGAAGCCTGAGCCTTTGAGGCTCACTGCTAGGTGTTACAGTTCCTGCAGGGGGGAGGTGTGAAGCACCTCCACCCAGAGCAGGCTTTTGTTTCTGTCCTCAGAGAGCACAAAGGCCCTCACCACACGGGGTCAGAAACTTGTCTCTCAGCAGCAGGCTGGCACAGACCAGTCAGTCCTGCACTGAACAATTGGGTAAAATACAGGGGGCATCTCTAAGATGCCCTCTGTGTGCATTTTTTAATAAATCCAAAACTGGCATCAGTGTGGGTTTATTATTCTGAGAAGTTTGATACCAAACTTCCCAGTATTCAGTGTAGCCATTATGGAGCTGTGGAGTTCGTTTTTGACAGACTCCCAGACCATATACTCTTATGGCTACCCTGCACTTACAATGTCTACGGTTTTGCTTAGACACTGTAGGGGCATAGTGCTCATGCACCTATGCCCTCACCTGTGGTATAGTGCACCCTGCCTTAGGGCTGTAAGGCCTGTTAGAGGGGTGACTTACCTATGCCATAGGGAGTGTGAGGTTGGCATGGCACCCTGAGGGGAGTGCCATGTCGACTTAGTCATTTTCTCCCCACCAGCACACACAAGCTGGCAAGCAGTGTGTCTGTGCTGAGTGAGGGGTCCCTAGGGTGGCATAAGACATGCTGCAGCCCTTAGAGACCTTCCCTGGCATCAGGGCCCTTGGTACCAGGGGTACCAGTTACAAGGGACTTACCTGGGTGCCAGGGTTGTGCCAATTGTGGAGACAATGGTACATTTTAGGTGAAAGAACACTGGTGCTGGGGCCTGGTTAGCAGGGTCCCAGCACACTTCTCAGTCAAGTCAGCATCAGTATCAGGCAAAAAGTGGGGGGTAACTGCAACAGGGAGCCATTTCCTTACACCCACACACACACAACACCCCCCTCTCCTGTCGGAGAACCCAACTTACCTGCTTGCAGGGGGTCCTACGGCAGGAGACGGGACACGGCGCTGCTGTCAGCAGCAGCGTCCACCAGCAAAACACCACCAGGCCATATCATGGAACATGATACGGTAGGCAGTGTTTTGTTGGCGTGGCCACCTTACTGCCGTCCACCGCCATGACCATCAACGGAATTCCGCCAGCCTTCTGCAGAATTCTGCCTACGGTCATAATGCGGTTGACGGCTGGTAGCCACAGTGACGGTATGTTGGCGGCCGTCGCCGTGGCTGTAGGTGGCATTTGCCGCCAATGTTATAATGAGGGCCATAGTTTTGTCCAGACAGAAGGGAACACCCAGTATATGTTAAAGAAGTCCCCTTTAAGGCTCAGAGTGCCACATGTTATACTAAAAATTAAGTAGGGAACTCTGGGTAGTTCCCTCAGTTTCAGGTGGAGAGAAGCTCCCTTAAATAAAACACACTACAACACCAACACTCTAAAACTGCTTACCTCAAAAGCATGGGATTAGCATAATGCCATCCATGCCGAGCCAGAAGAGTGACAAGGGACTACTTTTATTTATTCCATGTTGGCTTGGATGGTATTTTAGCAATTAAAGTTGTAATACTGTCCCTGGTGTGGTAAAAGGCTTTTGTCATTTTTCAGTTCAGCATGCATGGCACTAGCTATTCATATGTTTGAAGACTTTGCTGCAAAAAGGGCAAGGGACTTTGTCTCTTTTTAGCGTGGATGGCACTATGCTAATCCTATGCTTAAAAACTCTTTTCGGCTAGTAGTATGTTACTCTGGGATCCAAGGTGGATTAGTAGAGGGAAATATAAATTGTAATTGGGAGTGAGCATGTGAGCCTGTTAGTTGTATTAAAAGAATAAAGAAGGTAAGAGTTTGAAAGGGTTATGTGGGAGTCCATAGTAAAATGAGATGTGATAGACCCGTCAGCCCATGGCGTGGTCTCCCCTGTCTTTTTGGCTTCTGACCTCCTGTTTTGATCCTGTGCTGAACATCATTTTTGCTGGCTTTAGGTCTCTGGGCACTTTACCACTTCTGACGAGTGCTAAAGTGCATGTGCTATCTGTCTAAATTGTATTTGTGATTGGCTTATCCATAGATGGCATATTTAATTTACTAGTAAGTCCCTAGTAGAGTGCACCAGAGATGCTCAGGGTCAGTAAATCAAATGCTACTAATGGGCCTGCAGCGCTAATGGTGTCACCTACAGGAGTAGCCCCGTAAACCTCTCTCAGACCTACCCCAGCAGTATCTGTGCGGGCAGTTTCAAACTGCCATTTCGACCTGGCAAGGGGTACCACTTGCCAGGCCCAAACCTTCCCTTTTACGACATGTAAGTCAACCCTAAGGCAGGCCCAAGGCAGCCCCTGGGCAGGGTGCAGTGTATTTTAAAGGAAGGACATGTACTGGTGTGTTTACATGCCCTGATAGTGAAATACTGCTAAATTTGTTTTTCAGTATTGCGAGGCCTATCTCTCCCATAGAACCTGGGGATTGCCTTGAAATACATTTAAATTGTAATTTCCCATAGGGAGCAGATGGAGATATGGTTTTTGGGATGTCTGACCTCACAATTTAAAAATACACCTTTTGGTAAGTTGTTTTTTTATTGTAAATCTGAAAATGGCACATTTAGAAAGCGGGCATTTTCTTGCTTAACCGTTCTGTACCTCTGTCTGCCTGTACAATACACATCTCGGTCAGGTTGTGATTTCACTCTATACAGTAACACAAAGGGAGCTGGGGTGTGCCCTGCACACCCCGATGGGTCTTCCTGGGCTAGAGTGGTGGAAGGAGCTGAGACATGCACCCGAATAGGGCTGTTCCTGTCCTTATATAAAGCAGTCTCCAACACCCTGGAGTGTGTCTGGGGCCCGGTCAGGAAAGGCACGGTCTTGTGCACTACAAAGACTTTCCTTTGAAGTTTCCTACTTCAAAGGCAGAAATGAGTATAAGTATTGGGCCTCTGAGACCACAACTTCAGAACACTTCTGGACTGAGGACATTCTGTCAGGAAGAAGAGCTAGATGGAGTAGGAGGTGTATGAGGCTGGCTCTCCACACAGTGTGAAAAATGATGTGCATTGTGCAAAGAGTCAAAGCAACCTCACATTGGTTCACAGAGGTAAAACCAAGCCCATCTAATGCTCTAATTTTTGTGGTAGCTTGGTCAAGCAATTAGGCCAATCTTGGAGAAGTGCTAAGCATTTGTTGTACTCACAGTATCAATACATGTGGACACACACTCAAAAGAATAACTCAAGACCAATTTACAAACATACTTCAGATTCTTATAAAATTGTTAAGATCAAGATCTTCAAAATCGGGTAAGTACTTTTTAAGTTATGATTTGTTAATGTTTAGCAAAAATTGTCTTTTTGTAAATAATTACGCACCATAGGAATCAATGGGAGATAATGTTAAAAATGCATACAAAATCAAGTGATGCGTTTACCAAGATCTCCTTCTGTTTTAGGTTGAGATCATCCAGGTGTCATGTGGGCCAGCCGTATAAGTTCAGGTAGGTCCCGGTTCAAGCAGGAACAGCTGCTGAAAGTCTTGGAGATGGTGCAGGATAGGCAAGGCAGGCCACTTGGAGCCCTTAGAACCAGGGGACAGGTCACTTGCATGGTGGATTGCAGGTCAGCAGGGCCACTCTGGGGGGGAGGTTCAGGTGTCCCCCCCCTAGCTGGAAGTGCAGAGAACTACCTATTCATGGGAGTTCTCATAACTATGGTGGAGGAACCTGGAAAGGCCATCAGCATTGGAGTGTTCTGTGCCAGGGTGGTGTTCCACCATAAAGTTGATTTCCTCTAGGGAGATGGACCACCTCAATAGTTTAGGATTTTCACCTCTCATCTGCATTAACCATTTGAGGGGCCTGTGGTCTGTCTGAACCCAGAAGTGAGCCCAAACAAGGAGGGTCTTAACTTCTTCAGCGCCCACACCACAGCAAAAGCTTCCCTTTCAATTGCGCTGCACTTCTGTTCCCGGGGAAGTGACCTCCTACTGATGAAGGATACAGGCTGATCTAGGCCTTCTTTGTTTAGCTGTGAAAGCACTGCTCCCACACCATGCTCTGAAGCATCTGTCTGCACCACAAATACCTTAGAGAAGTCAGGAGCCTTGAGCATGGGTTCAGTGCACATGGCCTCCTTCAGGGTGTCAAAAGTATTCTGCCACGCCTCTGTCCAGATCACCTGACTGAGCTACTTCTTGGAAGTCAGCTCTGTCAAGGGGGCAATAATGGTTCTGTACTCCTTGAAGAATCACCTGAAGTGCCCGGTGAGACCTAAAAAGTCTCTCACCTCTGTCTGGGTCTTGGGGGGTGCCCAAGCCACAATAGCATCTATCTTGGCTTGTAGGGGCTGCTTCCTACCTTGTGTCCCAAGTATTAGTGAGGCCTGCACTCTGCAGAGCCCTCAACACTTCCTGAAGGTGGTGCAAGTGGTCCTCCCAGCTAGAGCTGAAGACTGCAATGTTGTCCAGGTAGGTGGCGCTGAAGTTCTCCAACCTAGCTAGGACCTGATTGATCAGCCTCTGGAAGGTGGACGCGACATTCTTCAAACCAAAGGGTATAACACAGAACTGGTAATGCCCCTCAGGTGTTGAGAATGCTGACCTCTCTTTGCCCCCCTCGGTTAAGGCAATCTGCCAGTACCCAGATGTTAGATCAAACATGCCGAGGAACTTGGCAGCTCCCAACCGGTCCATGAGCTCATCAGCTCTGGGGATAGGGTGCGCATCATTTTTAGTGATGGCATTGTGCGACAAGTAGTCAACGCAGTACTTCAGTTCAGGTGTAACACCGGGTGGAGCAGCCTTGAGGACAAGAACCACTGGACTGGACCAAGGACTGTTGGAGTGCTCAATCACCACTAACTCCAGCATCTTAGAGACCTCCTCCTTGATGCTGTTTCTTACTCTGTAAGTTTGTGCTTGACAGGCAGACTTTCCCCAGTGGTGAGACAGAACATAGAGGCAAACTATCCCAGCGACTGGCGACAGTCCCTCTGCTGTTCTAGGGTCAGAGTAGGGGTGAGATTCACACCCTCTACTGACCCATACTGTTCTTTGGAAGACAGGAGGTCGGGAAGAGGTGCACTCTCCTCTTCCACCCCATCATCCGTGACCAAGAGCATGGTCAACTCAGACCTTTCAAAATGTGGCTTGAGGCGGTTCACGTACAGGACCTTCAAAGGGTTCCTTGGAGTCTGCATGTTCACCAGGTAGGTGACATTAATCTTGCGCTCCTTCATCTCAAATGGCCCAGACAGATGGTCTTTGAGAGCACAAGGCTCTACAAGGACCATCACCCGCACCTTATGACCAGTCTGAAACTCAACCAGAGTGGTATTCTGGTCAAACCAACATTTCATGTCCTCCTGGCTAGCCTCCAGATTCTCCTGGGCAAGTTTCCAGAAGCAGGCTGTCTGGTTCGTGAAGGCCAGCATGTAACTGAATACATCCTGGGGTGGTTTCTTGGTAGCGTTCTCCCAGCCCTCCTTCACCAAACTGAGAGGCCATCTCACAGGGTGACCATACAGAAGTTCAAAGGGCTGATGCCAATCCCCTTCTGCAGTACCTCCCTGGAGGCAAACAACAGGCGTGGTAACAGGACGACCCACTTACGGCTTGTGGGTTCTGAGAGACCCATAATCATGCCATTCAGGGTATGGTTGAATCTTTCAACCAATCATTGCTCTGGGGGTGGTAAGGCATGATGAACCTGTAGGTACACCACACGCCTTCCACATGGCCTTCATGCACAACAACATCATATTGGTACCCCTGACAGATATCACCTCCTTGGGGAAACCCACATGGGTAAAGATCACCTCTAAAGTGGCTACTGTGTACATTTTGTAATAAATCCAATACTGGGTACCAGTTTGGATTTATTGTTGTGATACCAAGCAACCCAGGGTTCATGGTGGCCATCATGTAGCTGTGAAACTCATGCTGACGAGTGTCCAGCACATGCATTTAAAATGGCTGCTCTGTACACTTACTATGTCCCACGTTTCTGCAAAGACACAGTAATGACATATTGCTCATGCACCCATACCCAATCAACCAATCAATACATTTTTGTAGAGCGCAACTACGCACATGTGAGGGTCTCAAGGCGCTGGGGGCAGCAGCAGCCAGAGGAGCTGGGAAGGGCAGCAGACGCTGACAAGGAGGTCAGTGTTGTTGCCCTTTCACTGCGCTGCGGCAGCCATTAAGGGGAGGGGGTTGGGGGGGTCCGGTCAGCTGGGAGGCGGTACAGCGGGAGGGAAAGGCACTTATTGGGAGGGAGGGGAGTGGGACCGCAAGAGCAGGAGTGGCGCGGGAGGGAGAGGGACAGAAAAGGACAGAAAAAGAAAAATCCAAAAGTGGAAAATGAGTGAAAGAGAAGAAAAAAAAAAGGCAGAAGTATAGAAGCAGGCCAGACCACCATGCCATGTACAGTGCAGCCATAGATGCTAACCCCCAGCAGAGGCCACTGACAGCTATCAGTGCCCAGATCCACACCTTTAGCTCGATACCCACAGGGGCCAGGGCTAACTTACAGGCTTCTTTGGGTTCAGGTTGCCTGTCTGCTGTTATGGAGTGTGGGGTCTCTACATCCTGCAGATAACACCCTTATTTCACTCTCCCTTCTGTCAGCTGAGGAGCCACCAACTCAGGCTGAACAGGTGCCTGACTAGTCAGGACTTCGTGGGGGTCAAGCCTGGCTTCACCACCAGTGAAGCCAAGCTACTCCAACAGTGGAGTTGTTCCCTTGGTTTTTTGGTGCCTTAGGTAAAGGTTGCCCACCTTTCCTTTTCTTTTGCTTCTTCTTTTTCTTCAGGGGACTACTTGCACTCACAGCAGGGGGAGCACCTCCAGACTCCTTGTAAGAGGACTGGCACTGGACTAGCTCCTCTTTTGGGCTCTGACCAACCTCTAGGTGGTCATTTCCAAGGACAAGGAGACAATCAAGGGGGAGGTCTGTACTGACTGCCACCATTCTCCAGCTGACAGATCAAGCTATTTCTAGGGGCACTATGTCTACTTGCCTATCAGTGACCTTCCCTGAGATGACCCTTACCCTGGCATTCCCTCCTGGAATGTACTGGTTTGAGAGTACCAGCTTGTCATGCACACATGTGTGACTAGCACAGGTGTCTCTCAGGGAAGTGGCTGGGATTTCATTCACCAGTAGGTGGTGGATGTGTCTACTCCCCTCTGGAATCTCCAACTCACCTGTGGGGCCCACCTTCCAATTAAAGGTTAAGAGGACCTCCTTATCTGAAGAGTGCACTATGGCTACACTGCTTACCCCTGGGGGTTTACTAGTGGGTCTATGTTTGGGACATGATGTGTCCTTAGTGTGGTACCCTGTCTGTTTATGGTTATGGCACCATGCCTTAGTGGCATCCCAGTTTTTACCCTGGTATCCACTTTTGTTTTGTGACGTGTCTTGGAACCCACCCTCCTGAACAGATTTTTGAGCATCTAAGGGCTCCTTTTTTTAATTTCTAGGGTGATCCATCTTTTTCCCACACATGCATTAATAGTGCACCCTACCTTAGGGCTGTAAGGCCTGCCAGAGGGGTGGCCTATCTATATTGCATGCAGTGTGTAGTGGACAGGTCACATAGGCTGTGTGCCATGCCACGTTTGCATTTTAGGTTTGCACCACGACACTCAGCCTGCAATGGCAGTGATGAGTGCACTTGGATTCAGGGTCTCGTAGTGTGGCACAACCTGTGCAGCTGCCCTCAGGGGGTTTCCTTTAGTACTCCATGCCCTGGGTAACATAGTACCATTTAATAGGGACTTACATTGGCGGGTAAAGGTTTTGTCAACTGTGACAATATTTTTATCCATTTTAGGGGAAGAACACTGGCACTAGGGACCTGGTTAGCAGGTACCTAGTGCACTCTAGTCAAAGGTTGCATTCAGAAACCAGGCAAAAAGTGTGGGGGGGGTGGGTACTGCAACAAGGGGCCAGTTTCCCTCGGGAGGGACTGACACTCTGCCTATTTCTTTGCTGTACTGGCCGCTGCTTGCTGCTTCTGTTGAGGGAGTGAAAAGACTGGGCTTTGCTTTCTACATCCTGGTTTCCAAGTTTCTTCAAGGGCTTGAACTGAGCTTGCCTCCTGTTAGCAATCTCAGGGACATCAAAGACGTCATCTGCCAGCACCTGGGCTTTCTTGCTGAGAGTCCTGACTTGCCAAGTGGTGCCAAATCTAGTTTCTGGGCCCTTGGAAGTGAGTTCTGGTGAAACCAAGAAGAAACCAAGTGCATGGACTCCAGAGCGACTTCGGAACCGACGCCAGTGTCCAACTCTGTGCCTCTGCCGGCACCAGGAGCCGTGATTACCTGCTGAGTGCAGTGACCGAAGCCTCAGGCCCGATACCACTGCAGAGCCTCCGAAGTCTCACCACAACGTGAGTCATGAGTGCCATGTCCCCGACGTCAGGGACACCCAACTCCGACTCTGCTGCAGAACCTGTGGCACTGTGGTGTGATTGTGACACCGTGAAGTCGATGCCACACATCTTGACCTGCTGGATTCATCCACCCTGGTGGATCATAAGAAAACGACACCTTGCCACCGACGCTGCATCAGCTCCCCTGCAACCATAAGAAACCAGCGCTTCACCTCACCTGCCTCGCAGTAAGGAACCAACGCCTCACCTCCTCGGTAGCAGTAAGGAACCAATGACGCACCAGCTCCAGCGACGCCTCACCTCCCCAAATCAGTGCAACTTCTTTGCTTCCTCATCGTTTTTCAAGGTACTGTACCTGGGGGTCCGTGCGAGTCCACAACCAGATCCCCCTCCCTTGCAAGTGGTGTCAGAATGTTGAGAAGTACTCCATCAACAATGTCGAGCCCCAGAGGGACCTATTGTGTTTCTAAGCTCTTTACTGAGATTTAATATTTTAAAATGTGTATATTTGCTTGTGTATGTTGGATTTTTGTCGTTTTGCTCTTGTTTTATTCAGATAAATATTGGTTATTTTTCTAAACTGGTGTGGAGTACTTTTGTGGTGTTTTCACTGTGTTACTGTGTGTGGGTAAAAATGCTTTACACATTGCTACTGAGATAAGCCTGACTGCTTGTGCCAAGCTACCGACGGGGTGAGCAGGGGTTATCTCAGATGTGTGGCTCCCTTACCCTGACTCTACTTGGAAAGGGTAAAAACCACTGCCAACTAGGATTGGGATGAGTGAGAGAGTGAAGTTAGTTTGAAAGAGGCATAAGGTGAGCTATAAAACAGTGTTTTCGGGAGAGTTGTAATGTTTTATTCTCCACTGTGGGAGGAAGTAAACATACATAGAAATGTTAACATTAGATAATAAATATGTTCGCAGTAAAATGTATTGTCATTTGGAAAAAACAAATTTGTAAACATAAGCTCATCTACTCATATGTTATGAATATACTGACCTGAACATAAATTATATGTATAAGATCTAGTTACAGGGATATATGTAGATAAATATATATATTATATAGCACACGCGCCATAGACCTCCCATCATAAAAGTGTCTGGAAGACTCTTAAACTTTACTTGTCAAGTTTGGGTGACAATGGATCTGGACATCACTACATCTTAGTTAAATGATGCCCTATCGCCATAGGGTCTTTTCGAACAGATGGGAGGGTGTTCGCAGTTTGCACCTGCCTGTTTTGGAAAGAAGTATACACAACCATGGGGGAAACGCGTCGACCAACAGTCTGAGGAGTATTACGAATTTATGAATCAAAGCTGATGAAATAAGATTATACCGCAATAAATTATCACGAAAAGTGACCAATCAGTGGCGGTATTCATCATTACTGCTCAAACAGTGGACTGCTTTTGGAAAAGTTGATTGGTAGCCTGTAGTTTGGAACAGTGAAGGAAGATTCAAGTGTGGCATCTGTTGCACTCGGTACCTTGCTCTGGAAAATCGATATGTATAATTGGACATTGTTTTGATGTTTTGTTTATATGTGTTTTAGCGTCACGTAATGTGGCAAAATTGTGTATTACATGTTTTTATGTTTTTCACGAGGAGGAGCGGGACAAAGTGTGACAGAAATACATCTGTTGATAAAATAGCATTGGTGCTACAAGTAATATAAATATTTTCCAGTGATTAATTAAGGTTTTCACTGAGTTGTATAACATATATATATTTTTCCCTACTCTATACCAATATTGTATGATTGTGTTTTGGAAAGATGGGCGGACACTACGGGGGGAGTGGTGAACATACTCCTGGGGAGGAAGTGCTGTTAATGTACGCTGCATGATGTGCACCAGCTGGGACTGGGGTGCTGGCCCTTAGCGACACAAATTCCACTCCTTCCTACTGTTACTTGACATCTGAATTGTATGCCCACCAATTCCTTCATCATACTATGAATGGCTGTAATCCTATGAAATGACCTAGCCATTGATATTTACTGTCATATGCCTATTGGATTCAGCATGTGGCACTTTCTACATCTAGTTTATGCCACTGTATTTCATTTAAATTACAAAAAGGTAAGTGAGATAGCAGAATGCAGGGGTGTTTGTCCTTCAGGTGCACATGCAGGTCACAGACAGTGATCAGCTGAGACAACTCAGGAAGGTGATCTATTATCTGCAGAAATCTGTGAACAACTTAGCAGATTCCAATCTTTGTGGAAGAGAACAGTGAATTAAGGCACCTACTGCAGATGCCTGTGTGCACCCTGTATAGCAGAGGGCTCAGCTCTAGGGCGATAGCTCCTTCTCGGCTCTGCACTGACAGTGTAAGCGCTACATCAGGATTTCCAGCGGACTGAAAGAAGAAATGTAAAAGGCAAAGACATTGAAAGATTTGCTTGTATACTTCACGAGTGCTGCACCAAAGACTAGCTTTGACGAGGACCACTCTGTTCCCAGATCCCACTCCACAATGTGTCCAAACCTTTGTCAGTCTCGCCCATTTGGCCTTTGACCTTGAACCTAGAACTGGACGAGAAGCACATAATCCCAAAGGTAGATCTGTGGCATTGTGCACCTTCCCAAACCAGCAGGCTGGACCCAGACATGCTGCATAAGAGGACCAGAAAGAAGTCCTACAACGGGTATACAGGGGTACCACAGGGCTGTAGAGTGACAGTGTCTGGACACATTGACCAGTGGGTACCGATCTATGCACTAGAGACTGCAGATATTGGACCCGAGAATGGGTTGTATTCGTGTTTTACATAATAGAACATTATGGATACTCCATAAGCAGTATTAAGCAATTTAGGATTCTGAGGCATTGCAGATAAGTGCCTGTGGATACTGCTTCAGATACTGGAGCTTTGAGGATACCGACCTGGTTTTGTTACTTTACAAGATGGGGAAAAGTGGTGCTGGCCTGTGGACAGATGTTATTATTAATAGTACATTACATACTGGGACATGGTGGACATTGCCTTCTGGGAGGTTAGTACCTGAAGATTCTGGCCTGAGTGTACCATCTACACACTCAGGATTGCAGAACATTGATCTGGATCTGTCACTTTCTAAGATGAGGATTGTGGATGATAGTCTGTGGGTAGTAGAGTATGAGAAGGAGCATGCCACTCACTGGCATGGGTCAGTGCTTACGGGTACAAGCCTCTGGAAGCTGCCATGATGCTTCTGGATAAGACCCTGGAGGGAGCACTGAACATACTGATGCACAGTAGATCATTTCTACACTATGGAGCTTTCCATGCTGAGGCCTCGCTATGGTGATTAAATGGAGAATCAGAAAATGTCTTTAGTTCTCCCTCAGACCGTCCTGTAGAACCTATTGCTTTATGGACCGTATATGCAATAAATTGTGCCTTTTGCCAAGCTCCACGTTTTCCCCAAACTCTTCTTCTTGGGAGGGCGGATCCCCCCACACACTCATGAAAATATTGAAACTAATGCGTTACACTCCTCTCGGTGTCATTTAAGGATCATATTTAAAAAAAACTCCAGTATTATTTTGTATCCCCAGAGCTTCTTGCCCCTGCTGAGGTCGTTTCTCCTTTATTTAGAATTTCCTTCTGGTTGGAATTATATTCGACAGTCCCTCCTTCCCTGCCAAGTCATCCATGCACAATAAGGAGAGAGGCCTGTTGCAATGTTTCCATTATTTTCTGCCAATTTCAATCATGCTATTGCACCAGGGACAGGGGACAGATGCCCATCGCTCCTCTCGCTTTCTTCTTTTTCAGCCAGTTTCAGGCAGGCCTTTACCCAGGAAGGGTTCTATTAAAAAAGAGGGAAAACAGGGTAAAAACGAAAAAGAAGAGTGCATGTTTATACACCAGCATTGCAATCAGTAGCTTTAGAAGTAAAGGACAGTGATTAAGATGTCAGAGATATTTTTGAACCTTCCATTCCTTCCATTTGCTTTATGAATGCTGCTTCCACATGAGTATATAACCCCCTAGTGAAGGCAAGATGGACTGTAATACTTATTACCAAGCCCTGTGCATTCTGCAGCACACATAGAAAGAAGCCTCCATGGATTGTTTATGTGCAGGAAGTTGTCCCTTCCTGTACAGAAACAATCCTGTCTGCAGTGTAGGCATTCTTGCACCATGGTGCCAGGGTGCCTGATTTGGCTCTAGGCAGCTATTTGTGCTCCAGCACAAGAGGTGAGGACAGAAACGCACTGTATCTTGTAGATACTGCCCATATCTGCCCTTTCCCTGTGGCGCAGGGCAGCGCAGTTAGGTCACTTAGCCAAGAAACTGGAAATCTCTGCCTCTTTTTTCAAGCCGCCTGCGTTCAAAAAAAGAGCGTTGCATGGCCGGTGCAACTAGAGTTTGGAATTTACTTTCCACCAGCACTTCATACAATATCCTCTCTGTTAACCTTTAAAAATGATCTTAAATACCCCATTTCAAAGACAATTTGGCTCTGACTGGGAACACCCATTAATCCTCCGTTTGCAGACTGACGGCCACAGACTGCTCTCCACCTTCCCTTGCACCCCCTCCCACCACGCCCTGAAGTGTCACGCCTGGTGAGTGTCCTTACTCCCTTCTGCTGATTAATCAATTTTGCCCAAATTCTAGCCGTCCCTTCACCTATTTGTTCTACTCTTATCCCTAGTACTGTAAAGAAATTGATTTTAAAAACAATTGCGTGAAATTGCTGTTAAATTTTGAGAATTATCATGTATTGAAATAGTCAGTAATTTTGCAATTTTTTGACAGGACTAGCTAACTCAATATCACACCTTTACCATAACACACATCAGCAGGACAGATGACCCTGAGCATAGCAATATCATACACGTTAACACGACATGAAGCCCATAACAAGCGACATCACACATGTTATCATGACTTGAGATCCTCAACACCCATGCAATAAGACTGATGTCCTAAAGACACAGGGTAATATGACATCAAACCATTAAAATATTAACAGAACATCAGGTCCTTAACAATAAGATACACATTGACTTGACTTTAAACTCTTAAAATGACACATCTTTTAACATAATATCAGACTGTGCTAATCGACATTGGTTCTAGATGCTAAAGGGCATTGCCATGTGATGTAACATATTTCTTGAAGCACACCTTAGGATCTAGGTCCGTATCTCTGAAAGGACAAATTGATATGATACTCTACATGTCCTCAAGGACAGTTTCATGCAATGGTCTGGAAGAGCAGGACATAAAATGTGGCCGCAGGCTTGAGACGGAAATCATGCATGTTCTCTTTCTAGCTACTCCAGGTCTACTGAAACATCTACTGCTGGGAACATTGGCTAATGGATTAAGAGCTGTAAAGTGTCTCCTATTTTTCAGTCCTTTCAGCAGGTTCTTACTTCTGTCCAATACCCATACCCACAGTTAATTCCTTGCAGGGTACTACCCTGGGGTGTATTACCTCATGCTTTAGAGTTTTGTGATGAAAATGGGGAATAACCGCAAAAATCAGCTTTTCCACATTACATTTCTCCTTTTTCCCTCATATTACGAGCCATTTCCCCAAGGTTTCACCTTAAAAAATGATACTGGCTATTACCGCATGGGATACTACTGCATGTGCCATGCAGTCATACCACATGTGGTAACTATGTCAGCAGTGACTGAAAGCTCTACCCAATTAGGAATTACTGACAAACTCCACATGGAAAATTGGTGTTCTTAGGTTGTTAGCAGTTGCTTCGCTTTTCTGTTCATCTTATTTTCTTTTTCTGTGTGATTTTTATCTTTGGTAAATCTCCCCTCATTCTCAGTTACCTTTCTGACTGCAAGAATCTTTGGCTTTCCCTTTTGGTCAGTGCATTGCCCTTCTACTCTCTTTCAACGGTATCTTGTTTCACGAGGATGGTTTGCACAATGGACATATTAGACATGTTCTTTAGTGGTGCCCACTGGATGCTTAACTAGCTATAGGGGAAATACCAAAAAGGCTCAGGTGCATCCCACTGGCTCAACAACCAATGAAGACTTCCAATCTGCTGGGAGGAGGCCTTTAGCACCTCACAAGGGTGGTGTGCACACTAGACATGTTGCACGAATCCTCCCAAGGTCTTATCAATGAGCCAGTGCTGGAAATCTCCTTACACTGTTTGTGTGGCTTGCCTCTCAACAGAAGAGACTGTTCAGTTGGTTTAGGGGTGCTTTCATGCAACCTCAAGAGAAAGTTCTTTACTTTTAAAACTTTTGAAAAGTGGGTTAAAAGAACCGTATGAACCACATCTACCATAATGCATTGAGAGGACAGGTGTAAAGTGACCAGTGCCCTAATCAATTTATTTAAATAGATATGGTTATATACATATAAATACTCTCACTCACCTTCGCTCACTCGCACACATTCTACGCATCTGAAAAAGCAAGACTGGACGTCGCTCATTCTACTACATCGCTCCCAAGGCATCAAATGACCTCCCTCAACACATCCTTCCCCAAGAAGCTGAAGACCTGGCTCTTCTTATAAGCACCTTAAGGACCACAAACCTATACACCTGCCCATGAGCCTTCATATCCTCTTAGGTGATTACTGCCCTGTACAAATCAATATAACATAACACACATGTTGGCTATCCCACCATATGTGAAAGGTGATCTTCTGTCCCACATGTGATAGGTGCCATTCACTCACCACCTGTAATCTTGTGGGCAGCTAAAAAGGAATACAATGCAAAATTGTAAATGTTTATATGGACAATAGTTTACAAAATTTAACCAATATATCTGTGTTGGCTGTTTCGACCTAGATGAGATTGCGTATATTGTTGCTTGAGTCTTTAAGGCCTTGCTTTATCTGGATCTATCGAAATCTATCCAAAGTTGTTGCATCACTTGAATGAGGAAAAGATAATTTTTTCCTAGTAGAGTTGAGTCTGCTCTATTAGGCAGCATGCTACACAAGATATCGGGCAACAATATAAGATAAGAATGTATTTATTTATTTGAATCCACCTCAAGTATCCTTGACTTTGACAGTGGTGTTCTTCATGACGGGCCTCATTTGTCTCAAGCACCCACCCACAGTATATTCTGGCAAAACATCCACCCATAAATTTATGTTTAAATTCTCTAAGAATTCTTCCCATGAAAAGGAGGTTGTTTCTGATGTTTCTGATAGTATGCGAGTCTCTAGGGGTTTGATGCTCTCTTTGTGTCATTGACTGACTCAAGGGCAGTAGAAGTGATTACCTTCTGAGTGCTAAGATTTCCAGGTCCCCACCAACACCTTTGTTCTTGCTTTCAACTCATCCATGTTATTGAGAGGTGACATCTCCTGAATAACTGCAGTAGGTTGGTCCTCTTCATCTGGTGGTACCTAATGATGCTACACTCCTGAAGGTGGAGAGCTGTTGTAGAACTGGGGGGTCATCAGTCTCAAAGTGTGATAAAAAATGATTGTCTCACTGTATTTGAGGAATTGACCTAATCACCTTTGCAGGGACCTCATCCCCTCGGGATCCTCACTGCAATACTGCACTGGACTTCCTACATCATCACAGTCACAGCGTGGTGTAGGTTGAAGATGGGCCACCTCCTTTTATATATTTGGTCAACACCATCCCTCACTCACCTTTCTTAATGTTTCCATCACAAGCTATATGCTACGTAGTAGCTTTGCCATATGTAGATCTCGTCACCCTTCCTCCCTAAACCCCGATTGGCTTGATGCAAATGTTTTATAATGAGCAAATTGATTGCTAGTAACACTCAATGAGCTCTTTGCTCAGTCACTGACACCTGCTTCATCATCCTTTTACCTGTGCTCCTCAATGGAAGCAGGTAATCCCCAGGGACACGCCACAATGACACACTCAGTATCACACTCACTACCAGATGAGTCATGGTCCTCTTTGACAGTTTAATCTCAATTGTGACCTTATGTCGCAGAGGAGCAAGGGCTTGAGTAGAAAAGTATATGTGTGGGTGTTGTTTTCGTCATGTCTAAATTTATAGTTTACAGCTGAAACTCCAGGGATGTCCTTGTGCCAGAAGATACACTGTTTTATCGACTTGGCAGACATATTGGACAACAGATCCTTTTCTGGCAATCCTGAGATAACAACTATAAAGAGAAGATTCTGCTAATCACCAGATCTTCTAGATCACTACGTGTCAATTCAGCATTTACTCCAGGCATGATACTGCCTCAGCTCGGAAAGAAGTTCAGTGATCCAAAGTGCCCAGTGTGTACATCCCTCTGTCCACCACCTCCTAGCAGAAGGCCACAAGTAGAGCAGGACTCACAGCATTTGCTGTGGTGAGATTCATGGTGGTTCTAAATGCTGTGTTGTCTATGAGACTGCACCTATCTGACATGGCCATAAAACTTCAGGCTGCCTTCTGTCACTGTCAGCTGAATACAGCATCATTGTTTGAACTTTATCTGCATGCTCAGAGACCAGGAAGACTACATAGGAGGGTTCAGCCTCAACTCCACCAACTTGTCTAGGTCCATTTCAATCAGCATCTGTGTCAAACCTCTGCCCCTATATCTTATGGGTTCTGAATCCCAACATCAGGGCTCCAGACTCGGAGAAAAAAGGAATCCGAGAAGTAACATAACATATTAGGAAGTTGTATCTCCTACTTCTATCAGCGTAGAGAGGACTCCAAACCTGCCACGCCTTTTTGTAGAGATGAGATAGGGATTATTGGTAGGTTCTCAATGGTGCATTAATTATTTTATTTTTTAAGTGATTTTGGAGGCAGCACATGCCACACCACCTTTTGTGGGTGCGGTGTGAAACGAGGGCTAGCATGAGGCAAGTATAAATGGACTACACTGCCTGGTCATTTGACAGCTTTGTTGGACAAGTACTGTCACTATCTCATAAGTTAAATGGCTTCCAGAGCACCATGTGATGCTGACCCAACTACTTGACCAAACCCCCATCAGTCTACACTTGGCACTGTTCGCCATGGAAACCTGTTGACAAATACCCGATGAGTACTCTAAACAAGCTAAAAATTAGTAATTTTAATAATGGCAAAAGGAACCCCCGTGAAAATTGTATCTGAATTTATTAAATATAGAAGTTGTGTAGGCACCTAGGTGTGGCGTTCACAAGTATTATATAATTAAAACATCATATTACTTAGTGACAGGGCAGTACTAAGAGTACCTCGAAGACCCACAAAGGAATTAAAAAATCTTTGTGTAATGTTCATTGCCAGACCTGTGGGAGTTGGATTCTTTATCTGTGTGTATGGTCAGATTAAGGCTACCTGAACCCAAATGGTTGATGTTCATTAGGATTCTGTGTCCTGTGCAAGACTAGTGGAAGTGATTTCTTATGTTTACCTTGTAAACCTGTATCTGCCTTTTAGTGTGAATCAGTGCTTAATTTGTGCTTGTTGTTTCCGGTGCTGAGCACCGGCACTTATTTTTGAGGGCCGGGGCTTATGCTTCTGCCTCAAGCATTTGCTGCGAGCAAAAGACACATAAGGGAAAGAGGGAGGAAGGGAAAAACGAAAAAGCGTCACAAAGGGAGAAAGTAGAAAGCTGCAAGAGGAGCTGAAGGGGCAGGGAGTGGCTTTAAATGGATTGAAGAGGCCCTAGATGGCTTCAGGATTACACCGCCTCAGTACTCTGTGTTCGCACATTTAATTGCAGCAGCCGCGTGTTTAAGAGGAGGCTTTGGGCACCGGCACCTTCTCATTTACAAATTAAGCACTGGTGTGAATGGCTGACTAGAGATTGTGGAACAGTTGATAAATGTGGAAGCTAAGTTCTGAGCAGGCACGTGAAGATATCACACGCACGCGCGCGCACACACATACTGTAATTTCTCATCTTTTGACCTTCCACAGGTTATCTTTGCACCAGGGACACCGTGTGATCCGTACTTCCCGGCTCACACCCCCTGACATTGTGGTCCCCGGGCTGTCCTGTCCAATAAGCAGCTTGAACCTCTGTCTGGTGCAGCCATAAATCACGCCGGATCAGTTCTTTAAACAGCTGCTCGTCATTGTCAGAACAAAGCTCGAGGAGCCGTGGACCTCACGGGCGCTAGGAACAGAAATCGCATTGTTCTTCCCCAGGACTCTCAAATGTATATTACATTTCAGTACGGATTAAGGCGAAACCCCCTTCCTACCCTCCCACATGGCTCGTGTAAATGCTCCAGAAGCCACGCCATGTCGTTTTAATTTAATGTTAAAATGGTTTCTTTTTCCCCCCACAGTTCCCGACAAGACATTTCGCTGCTAGTGATTGAGAAGCCTGCCTGCTTCCAGACGGTCGAGGAATGTTTGCTGTATTCCCATGCATTGGACAGACGACAGCATATTTCCGCTCGGGACAAAAATAAACCCAGAAACCGGCTTGAGAATCGAAAAAAGTTTGTGCAATTGAACACAGGAATGCGACACACTCCACTGAAAACCTTACAACCAACCAATCGTTTTGAATTTAACGTTTCCTTTCTTGGACGCAAAAGCACTCAGACAGAGCAGATATTACATGCACTCATGCCATCGTAAGCATGCCAGTCTCATCATGGGTCCCACTGGAATACGCACTGGCATTCCAGCATCCGGAATTAGCGATGCGTCGGGCATCAATAATTGCGGGGGGTTGTTGGAATACCGGGGGTTCCTGAGTTTGCCCACGAGGGTCTCCTGAAAAATAAAGACTTACCTCAGAATATGAGAATAACACAAATTCCCAAAGTATCTTCCTTTTTTTGCGCCCATTCACACCTAGTAATGTTCTGGTGAGGTCGTGGAAGGGCTTTCTAGGAATGTAATATTCCCACATTCTTAATAATTCCTGATTCACCTGGCAATCAATTGGTAATTTTTGGTGCTACTGATCTGTACTCCCCAAGCTTGCAGTTCTGTTGCCATGTAGCGCCATAAATTGGGAAATAAAAATCTGGGTACAGAAAGAGGCAGGTTGCACAGAGATATGGCACATACAATCTTTGCACATCTGTGCATGCATGTGTGGGCACGTGTTAGCACATTAAAGCCAGACCTGTTTGCTTTGCCAGTGCTCGTCTTATCTACCGTGAAACTCGTTTTGCTGAGAGGAGTTATCTGTTGTATGTGCACACGTGACCGTCGTGGGGAGGGATGTGTCACCAAATGGTATATGGTGAATGATAAGAAGCTCTGAGAATAACCTAGAGCCAATCAATGTGCACTAGTCCCAGCATACACACAATGGGGCCCGAAGGCTCAAACTGGTTAACTTTGCTTACTAACAATATGACAATGCAAAAGTCCCTTCAAAAGTCCAAAATTATTCAGTTTATTATGCTTCACTGAATATACTGTTCATTCATCAAAACAAATATTCCTTCATATTACGAAGTCAACCATAATGTCTTGAAAAACATGAATGTTAAATCCCAATGCTTTTCGGATATACACCCTTAATCAGGGGAACTGTAAAAAATATATCCCTGGATTTCATTTACCCACACCATAAACACAATAAGGGCAGAAATCCTGCAGTAGCCATGCTGGCAGATGGTTGCGCCCTGGCGCTGCTACCACCAGCACCGCCCCATCAGTAGGACGCTGCCAGCCGTATTAAGGCCATTATTACAGCCTGGTGGTGTCCTGCTGGTGGTGGCAGCGCCCCTTCTCGTTCCCTGCCGGACGACCTCCTCGCCGGACAAGGTAAGTAGGGCATCCGACAGGGGAGGTGGGTGGGAGGATGGGGGTGTTTTGTGTGAGTGGGTGGTGTGTGCCTGTGTGTATGCATGTGTGAGTGAATCTGAGTGTTGTGGTGTATGTGTGGTAGTATGTGCATGAGTGAATTTGTGTATGTAAGTTGAAGTGAGTGCGTGTCTGCATGTCACTATGTATGCGTGCCTGAATGGGTGTTTGGATGTCGGTATGAATGCGTGTGAGTACGTCTGTATGAATTTGTGCCTGAATGCGTGTTGGTATATATGAGTGAATGCGTGCATGGAATGGGTGTATGCATGCTGTGTGTGGGTGTCTGTGTGCATGTATGCAGGGAGGGGGTATGGTGGAGGGTTGCTGTGACTGTAAGGGGTAGAGGAGGGAGGTGATGTGAGTGTGTGTGGCTGTGTGCGTGTATGGCTCTGGGGTGGGGCAGTTGTGTTGTGGGTGCGTGTCTGCGTGTGCATGAAGGGATGTCGTGTCTGCGGGTGTGTGCGTGTATGGGGTTGTTTGTGAATGAATAAGGGGTGGGGGTGTGTGTCTGAATCAGGGCATGGGGGTGTGTGTTTGAATTGGGGAGGTGGGGGGTGTGTGTTTGAATTGGGGGTGAGGGGATGAGTTTGGATGGGGGGTCGGTGGGGGTTTAGGTGCTTGCTGGGGGGGGCGGGGAGCCACCTACCGGTGACAGGGAAGGAATTCCCTGTCACTGGTAGGCCCTACCGCCATTGTTTTTGTGGCTTTGCTAACGCTGCGGAAACCATGGCCATAGGCTGGCTCATAATGCCGCCTGCGGTACTCTGTGGGCCTTCGGGTCGGAGATTAATATCTCCAGCCTGGCGGTTCATACTGCCATGAAGGTATGAGTGGTGATGTGGCGGTGTACGCTGCCAGACTGTTGGCGGTTATACTGCCACATTAACCCTGGCGGTCAAAAGACCGCCAGAGTCATAATGACCCCCATAGTCTTTACCAAAAAACCTTACAGTCATTTACTTATATTTTGTTTATATACATTTTTAATACTTATACTAGGGTGTGGAGGGTGGGATAATGTTAGCCTCTGTGTCTTTAATGAAATCCTGATTCTCTTTTCATGCTAATCTGAGAATCACAGTTTCATTACAAGACAGAGGCTACCACTATGCATGTTGAAAGCCCTTCAACACCAGAAATATAATAAATCGGCATAGAGTAATGTTTTGCAAATGTTTCCACATTTGACCAATCTGCCGCCTTTAAAATAACTTCCAATCTGCCACCAGACCAAGTGACTTTGCCTGCCATAACTCCCCTCAAAGAATGTGCTTTAAACCTTTCTATATTTACTCCCTGTTGCTCCATAAAATCTTTAATCACGCTTGAAATTGTAGCATTACTTAATGCCTTAAGTGCCTTCACATATGAAATTAACAACTAAATGTCAGCATCCTTTCTGTTCTCCACAACTCTATTCTCATAGTCTTTCAAACATTGAACCACACACAATTCCTTGCATTATTCAAACTTGGGATAAAATATTGACTTAGACAAAGGCCCTCATTACGATCTTGGCGGTTTGGCCCGCCATGCCGGCAGTGGCGGCTGAAGCCGCCAGCCGGCATGGTGGGCCAAACCGCCATATTATTAAAAAGGTGAGGCCCACCAGCGGCAGCCCTCACCCACCGCCAGGCTCCTGCCGTCAGGCAGCCTGGCGGTGAGTTGAAACACAATCCGCCAGGGTAGCAGTGCTACCCTGGCGGATAATGTTTCATTTCCCGCCAGCCTTTTCCTGGCTGGATATCCCCCCAAGAAAAGGCTGGCGGAGGGGGTGCCCCCGCACTGCCCATGCACTATGCATGGGCAGTGCTTGGGCCCTGGTGGAGAGCCCCGTCGCGCAGGTCACTGCCCGATTTTCGGGCAGTGATCTGCGCGATGGGTGCAGCTGCAGCTGTCGCACAGACCGTCAATGTCACGGCCGAGCCTTTCTGTCAGCCGGTGGGCGGAAACAGGGTTCCGGGGTTGCTGGCGGTCAGTGTTTTGACCACCAGCATTAACATGGCGGTTGTTTCCGCCGTGTTCATAATGACCACCATAGCCTTTGTTCTTTTTCATGTCTCAAAGAATACCCTGTCAGGAGTAAAAGTCTTGTTCCAACACCCTTCTGCATGAAACCGAACACAAAGGAGTGGCTATCTTGATGGTTAGATTTTTTGGAGTCAAATTTGTATTCACTGGCCAACTCAAAAATAACTTTAAAGCCAAATTCACATCCCACAACACATCATATCTAACCTTAGGAGGCCTCTTAAACTTAATGCTTTTCATTACTCTACAAACCAACACATTGCTTCCTACAGTCTTTCCTCCAACTGTAATACATCCAGCAGAAATTGCTGATCTGTAACAATTCAACATCCTATAACTTAGACACTTCTCAAACTGTTGCACTAAAAAAAGTTACTACCTCTACCACAGGGGCCTCCATGGGATCCTAACCCCTTTCCCAAATGAACCCCAAAATTTAATGTTCCTTTGTACCTCCTCCTAGTTCCTGGTGCCGAAGGGCGAAAGTACTTCAAATGCTCTAGACCCCTGATAGCTTCCTAAAAAGAAGGTCCAATACCTTGCTAATGACCAACAGATGTTCTACTCCGTCTTCTTTTGTCAACATTCCTTCCTCTGTCATAATCATTGAGGGAATCTCACATGCCATTTCCAAAATTGTTGGAAACCATGCCTGTGACACACAAAAAGGATTTATCAGTACCAATTGACATTTCCCTCTCCTCACTTTCAGAAGCACCCTCTGAATCATTAAAAAAGGAGGGAAAGCATACCCCTTACTCTCTGACTGCTTATGCTGAAATGCATCAATCGCCAACGCCCCTGGATCTGGTAACCAACTGAAGTATTTCAGAACCTGAACTGTCAATCTCATCACAAAAAGATCCACCTCCACTGGACAACAAATCTTATCTATGCTCTTGAAAAGAGCCTGATCTAGCTTCCCATTGCTGAAGTCCTTTAGATGCCTTGAGTACCAGTCCACCACTGAATTCTTCTGCCCCGGCAGATACTCTGCCCTCAAACTTATGTTGTGTTCCAGACAAAAGAACCACAACTCCTTTGATACATCTGAAAGATTTCGGGATCTGCTCCCTCCAAACTATTTATGTAAGACACTGCCGATATATTGTCCATTTTCATCAAAACTGTCTGTCCCTGCAACATAATCTTGAAACTACTCAAAGCATGTTGCCCGGCCATCAATTCCAAGCAATTTATGTGATGGCCCTTTTCGCAGAGTGATCAAACACTGCCTGCCTCCTGCTCTCCCATCCAAGCTCCCCACCCTAAAAAGACAGGTGTCTGTCCCCAACACAAAATCCAGAGCACATTCTAATAGTGCTCTGCCATTCAATGCCTCCAGATTGTACATCCACGAAAGAAAAAAATCCTCTCTCACTTCTTGATTCAGAGAAATCTTGTTGCCATACCATAATCACTTCCTTTAAGCCTCTGCCTTCACCCTCAGTAAAGCCAAATAATGCAATGGCCCAGAGAATACAGTTTAGATTGAAGAAGAGAATTAGCCTACTAATCTTGCCAAATCCATCACGGTTAAATTGTCTCTTCTCAACACATGTCACTTCCTTCTTTATCAACTTCATTTTCCCTTCTGGTAACAACAACTGTATTCCAACAGTGAATATCTGAAAACCTAAAAAGTCTATCTTCAGGGCTGGAGTCACAAATGACTTCTCCCCATTTATCAGAAATCCTAAATCCTCCAGAAGGTTTCTCACAACTCCCAATTAAAATTACCAACTTTTCCACATCCCGTGACATAATCAGAATGTCGTCCAAATAAACAAACATTCAAAATTCCCTCTCTCTTTCAAAAGAGCTATCACTGCACACATCACTTTTGTAAAGCACCACTGTGCTGAAGACAGGTCAAACGTCAGACAAAGAAATTGATATAGCTGATTCCTCAATTTGAACTGTAAGTATTTTTGACTTTCCTTCTCCATAGGCACTGTAAAATAAGCGTCTTTCAAATCCACCTTTACTAGCCAATCTCCTGGTGAAAGCATGCCCGCTAACAGGTGAATTCCCTCCATCTTGAAATGCCTATAAGTCAAGAACTGAGTTAAAAATCTTAGGTTTATTACTGGCCTCCATTCTTTTTCCTTTTTTTCCACTAAAGATGATGTGCTCACAAACCATATTAGATGCATTGCGCCCTTTTCCAACATTGCATGTATTTCCCCATCTGTCATATTCTTTTGTTCTTGTGATAAAACTATTTCCCTCTGTTCTTTTTCTTGAACTGGTAACTCCACAAACTCTATCTCGAACTCCCTGGTCATTTTTAAAACACAGGGATCCTTTGTTAGTGGTTTCCACTTGTCTACAAAATGTTTTAGGTGTCCACTGACACTTTTTTTGGGAGGAACCACTACAAATCCCCATACTCTCCAGGGGATCCTGAAGACATTTGACCTATTCCTCTGTTATTTCTGGATCACCCTGAATGGCCTCTTTGAGGAAAGAAACCTGCTGAACCCTGTAAACATATTCCAACTCCTCGGTAACTTTGTACTGGGACTTTTGGAATCCACGGCCAGCATAAGGTCTTCGTCTATTGGCCCTCCCAAAAACACCTCCAAAAACCTTCCTCATTTTAGTTTGCAATTTATCGAATGCATTAAAAATAGAATCATACCTTCCGAAACTTTTCACCATATCCTCACCAAAGAACATCACTTTAGCATCCTCCAAAGCCTCCCTATAAGCCAACTCTCCTAATTTTGGGCTAATTCTCATTAAAATAGTTTTTCTACACTCTGCCAGCAAAACTGCATTGAACAATCTCGCGCTCATCACAAACTTCAACCAATACAGCATGTGAGTGTATAACGTAAATCACCTTGCGATCCCAACCCACCTCTTCAAAATTTAAGGCCCCAATTTTAAGCGCTATGAATCTACACAAGCAATCAAAGTTGTCGGCAAAAGCACTTGAAACATTTTTCTTTCCTGTTCCCCTTTACCGCTTTAAACATTGAATATACAAACAATGAGTGAAAATAATCTAATTAAACCTTCAAACAACACACACTCTCTGCTTCTGAAAATTAAAATTAGAAGCTGTTTTTTCTTAACACAGACACATTCAACCACTGTCATTAAATACTTAAATTAGTTAGTAAAGTACTTATCTGAACAGGAGCAGCATTTAAAAGAAGAATGTTCTATAGCTGTGTAATTTATGGATTGTTGGAATTCCGATTCTGAAATTTTACTTTTTTATGAACATTCTTTAAAGGTGCTACAAGAGTGGCAATTAAAATGTTTATGCTTAATGGTAGCCTCCGGTCTTGCAATGAAATCCAATAGGAACCAAGATGGTAATACTAGCTCAGACTCCGGTTGGTCTGAGTCAAGTGACTCCTAGAGAACCTAGGCTGGCCCAGAACCCATGGTAGGCCAGCTTGGATGCACAGGAGTTACATCAGGAGGTAGATGAAGGGCACTGATGGAACATTACAGACATTCAGGATGTCACACCCTTAATTAAAATAAGCATTGGCAGAGCCCACTGGTCTGGCCTAGGCTTTTTACTTTGTCATGGTTTTGCTAAACTATATTTTTAGGGTCACTGCCAGGTCCTCAGCAATCTAGAAAAAATAAAAAACAGTGCCTAAAAGCAAATAGTGTGGTCTCAAAAAACACACATTGCCATACTAGTAAGTGTCACTCAATGGAACTACTTTGTGAGTTGATATCCACCTTGCGAGAGAGCAGAATGCCATTATTCAGTGAAGTCAGCAAATGATTAAAGTGGGATGAACCTCTGCCCCATGCTGTATGTTATAATGGGTGGGAGAAAATGCAAATGGCACAATTACAGAGCGATGAAGAGGAAGGCTTTGTGAGAGACCTTATAAGTAAATATGCTATATAAGTAATTTCAGTAAACTCAAAGGGTCTTGACTAAGTGCCAGACCTAATAATAAGGAGGTCTGTTTAAAATTTCCATTAACCTGTTGCACTCTAACATAATTTCAGCAATTTCACATTACGCTTGTTACACAAAATTCCCAAAATGACACTGTTATGCCACAACACGTCATTATATACTGTTCACATCAAAATTTACCAGCAGCACACATGTACAACAAGAATGACTAGATCGGGAGTGGCACCCCTAATAATAAGCTGCCACCATTTTATTGTGGAGGTATCTGTGAGGACTACAGGATCTGTTACACTATTACTTTTCTTGATCCACCTTTGGTTACCAGTTTCATCAATTGAGGTTGATGTTCTTTCCGTGATTAATTGAGCTACGTGGACTGGGTGCTATGGTAACATAACAACATAATAAGGTTGTGTGGTTCTTTCAGCAGCTTCACAAACAGTGTTATGCTAAGTTATGTAAAATTGTCATTTATTTAAGCGGTTGGAAACTAAAAAAGTTTCTTTGGAACTATGTCGACAGGAGCACAAATATTCACATTGTTTGCTCTTCCCTGACATGTCAGCACTAGGGCAAGATATGAACAGGAAAAGCAAAACATCAACTGATGCATGCAAATACCTTAAGATTGTCTTCTTGAAAGCTAGTCCGAGGGCTCTTACACATTCTGCTTTATAGAATCGTTAAATCCACTTTTAGGATTGCTCAACAACTGACTCGTGTTTCGCTCCTTTATGTGTGGCTATTGCAAAGCAATGGTTTAAGAGCAAGATGCCTATCAAATCTTTAGAGAACCCCAATTCATAATTTACAAGTAATATGTCTGTAATTGAAATTACGCAAAGTGGTTTTGTTATAGCTGATTTTATTAATGAATATTCATGTATTTAATATAATGTCTGCTTAGAGAATTAAATTGTGATTTTCCACTGTACTGTCCATGTAGCTAAAAGTCTTTCTCATGAGAACTGCTTGCTAGAAGATGCTGCACTTGCTAATGTAACAATGTTTAATGTAATGTGTGTAAGGCTGACCTTCCCAGGAGGAGACAATGGACCCACTGACTAGAATATAAGCAGCAACAATATTGATACCTGACGAGCGGATGATGAGAACAGAACGAAAGGAGCCAATCACTGACATGTGAACTATGTGCTAGTAAAGTTATAGATTTGAAGTTTTAGTTTTATTGGACAAAGTGTGAACATGTGATCCCCTGACCAATTAGGATGTGGGAAATAGTTTTAGGAAATCTAACTTAGCCAGACTGCACACAGAAGAGACAGACTATTTGTCCATTTTCTATCTTGCCGTTAAGACTGCTATTACTTTCTTAGTCATCTTGAAAAGAGACGTGCTTAACTTTTCTGCTTAAAGAGACTTTGCCTTTTCTGAATTCTGATGCTGAATCCTGATACATCGCTGACCAGACTGATGTCCTAATGACGATGACTATCTTAGCTTGCCGATCCAATTGGGGAGAGGTATATTATCACTGATGATGTTTGCTATGTCTATTCGCTTTTGTTTCTAGGTACTAACCGCTATTTCGATAGAGCCATAGTTAGATGTTTTTCCAAATTTGTGTTGACTAAGTTGTTTTGCATGAAGCCCAAACATGCTATTCTAATCTGGTGCTAGATAGGCAGCTCACTGATGAAGTGTTCTATATGAAATAACAGCTGAAACTAAATGTATTTAATATTGTTTGCGCAGTTATTCTTGCCATTAATTTGTACTGTAACTTTGTAGTAGCTCAAGCTTTGATTAGATTGTGTTTCTTTCTCCGCTTTGGACAGTCAGTGTTGTTTCTGTATGTTTATCAACTGATTTTGAGATTGACTTAAGTTACATTAGCATTGTTAATATAGGGAAATAAATATTCTAACTGTTACATGAAGGTGTGGTTATTCATGACTGCAATGTCATGGTGTGTGACAATTTCTGACTCCTATTGATTACTGATGTTATTAATTGTTATTGATTATTGATCTGCATGTACGGGATATATGGTGAGAACACCTCGAAGCGAGTCAAAAGGTTCATCGACCTATTCGCGTTTCCCTTATAAGTTTACTTATTAAGGTCTGACGTGCCAACAGTTTGTTTCCCATTCCTACTTGGTTGCAGCACTGGAGCAAGATGGCGGCAGGGCTATTATTAGCTTGCTAATTGTTGCTGCACTGAAGACTGTCTGATTGGTGGACCACTGGTCCTCATTGTCAATGTTTCTTGAAGAGCAGCGATTGGCCTTCTGGATGGCTAATTTTGAACCATTCTAATTGGCAGACTCATATACTATCAAATCTGTGCAGCCAAGTCATAAAAGCCTTGTGAAGGAACATATTGAAGCAAGACCCTGAAGTCAACGATATTGTATATCTTTGACAAGGCTCGTTGGCTGAACATTTAGGGTCCTTTTGACAAATTTTGCAAGACGGGATGCATTTTTATTTTAGTTATGTCACCTCACCAGCCATCTACTCCCAAGTGTCGGTTTCATTCAAATACATTTCTGGTTGTTCACAAATGGAAGCAGACAAGACCAGATATGCCGATAGCAACAGGATGGAGTGAAATTGCTGAAGCTGAGTCCCAAAATGGCTACCAACACTTCTCCTTTGAAGTGTTGGCAGCCAATCAGTTCTCAGCAGGAGATCTCAATGGATCCGTGGAGCCTGGATATACACATTTCTTCTCCCTTTAATATCTCAAAAAATGCTAAAAGGATTTACATTTAAAAGAAGGGTGATCTGCAGACCAAAAGCTACCTTTTTTGCCAAATTTGGTGTAATTCCTTCCAGCAGTTCCGGCTGCAGGTGCGTCTAAAGAGTCTAAGGAAATTAACATGGGAAACACACTTTTTTTACCCCCCCCCCCTTTTTCCTTGGTCCCCCACTTGACGGATCATCCCCAAACTTTCCATGCACAGCAATATCTTTAGGCATACTTTTTTGGGAAATTTTGTGAAGATTCATTAAACAGTGCCAAAGATATATATAAGTCGAAAAACGCTTTTTTCTCTGGAAACTAGGTCCTAACTGTAAGTACCTACTGGCGACCGCCAGTAGGTAATATATATGTATTGGCGTGGCGAAAATTATAGTTACCTTAGGGCATGAGTTATAGTTACTTGAAATAACTCTAACTATAACAGCTGAATTGCTATGGTTTGCCACATGTAGATTCTTATCATAACTATAACGTCCCTGTAATCTTTCGTCTTTTTAGTGAATATATATATACATATATATATTCACTAAAAATGAAATATTACAGGGACGTTAAAGTTAGGATCAGAATCTACATATATATTAACTTAAAAGACCAAAGGTTACAGGGCCATTATAGTTAGGCTCAGATTTTAAACGTACAAAACCATAGAAATTCACCTGTTATAGTTAGAGTTACCTCAAGTAACTATAACTTGTGCCCTAAGGTAACTATAACTCACACTCTCACCAATCACAGATTTCTTATCAATAATTGTGTTGCCAATGTTGCAGTGATAATATCAAAGATGCAATAAAAGATTTCATCAGTGATATAATATGTGGAGTAATTAGCTGTGCATGGTGAAGGCACGACTAGTTACCTTAGGGTATGAGTTATAGTTACATGAAGGAACTCTAGCTATGACTGCTAAGTTTTTATGGTTTTTACGAGTAAATTCAGAACCTAACTATAATGTTCCTATAACTTTTGGGTTTTCTTCAGTGAATTTCTATGTTGTCATAACGTAATTCTAATTACTATACGTTATTTTAAATCCCGCTGCGCACGGCCTCTGGCTGTGCGCGGCGGGGGCTGGTCCCAAGACCTAGCTTGCAGCCAGGCCTAGCAGTCAAGCCCTTATAACCACCCAACCCCACGCCTTTGGCTGTGCATGACGCAGGCTGGCCACAGGGCCTGTCTCTGTCAGTGAATCTGTGAGTGGCTGAGTGGGTCTGAAAATGGGTGTGTGAGTCTATGAGTGGGTCTGAGTGGGTGCATGATTCTCTGAGTGCATGTATGAGTGAATAAATTACTGTATGAATGAGTCTGTGATGTTTCTTTTAAATTTTTTCATATTTGCGAATATTTTGCGAAAACCTCGCATGGAAACACAAAATTATTTGAAACCCAGAATTTTCCCCTAAACCACACCTATATCACACCCTAGAGTCAGGGTACCTGACACCTTTCTATTAAGATTTTCACCCCTGGGGATGGTGTCCCATGAAATAAAATGGCAGCTACAACTTTCTAGCTAGGTGGCAGTCAGCCAATTACAGAGCTTCCTTTCGCACACGCATTTGTGAAAAATTTGCAAAAATTTGCAAATTTTGCATATTATTCACGAAGGCGCTGCGTCCAGAGATATACAAATTTGGATTTCCCTAAATTTCTCAGTAACCACTGTACAGATTTACACCAAATAAACAGATGATCAATCTGCATACCAACAGCTAGTTTTCTGCCAAATTTGGTGTAATTGTGTCCAGTGGCTTTTCCTATGGAAACATGGCCCTAACTATAACTACCTAGAGACGACCAAAGAATACAGGAACATTATAGTTAGGCTCACATTTTAAACATTAGAATTTATGTTTTGAATTTCCTTACATTGTGCTTCACATTTAAAATTTGATTAATAACAATACACATTGTTGCATAAAATATATTTTAAATAATAGCATATTGCCCTAACAAAACAAGCATTTCTAAAAACATTGACAGCAATATCTAAAATGAATTCTAAACAGATGATGCTCAAATACTTTAAATACTTTAAATACTTCTAAAGAATATTGAAATAAAGTATTAAATTGTGTAATATAAATAGGTATATGGTGTAATATGGTCTAATGTGCTTTTCTTTTGTAGTATGTCAACAGTATAGAGTAAAATTATTAAGTCATCTATAAACATAGAAATTAAAGTGCAATATGGGGC
Source organism: Pleurodeles waltl (assembly GCF_031143425.1). Classification (NCBI taxonomy): domain Eukaryota; kingdom Metazoa; phylum Chordata; class Amphibia; order Caudata; family Salamandridae; genus Pleurodeles; species Pleurodeles waltl. Next base: position 1,121,356,739 of record NC_090448.1, read on the forward strand.
GCTGTAACTTTTGCTGAGTTCTGCATTTATGTGTTTATTTTCATATAATGCAGAGGATTCATTTGGTAGAAGCCGGCATTAAGGATGAATCTGCAAGGTGTGTTGATTATTGATCTAAGAGCAGCACTATTGTTACGAATAATTTTTACCAGTAAAAGAAAGATGAGGGTTTGGTTGTCGGACTGGTCAGAAGCAAGGCCCTCCAGTAAATTCCACTGCAGCTGTACGTAGCTAAAATGGCTTCCCTGCACTTACAAAGTCCAGGGAATTGGGAATGGAGTTCGCAGGGGCACCTCTACTCATGCAGGTGTGCCCACCCTTCCCTTTGGCCTGGAAGAGCCTACCATAGGGGTGACTTACAGTGACCTAGTCTAGTGACCAGCAGTGAAAGGGTGCATGCACCTTTTCACACAGGCTGCGAATGGCAGGCCTACAGAGACAGTTTGCATGAGCTCCCAGTGGGTGGCACAATACATGCTGCAGCCCCTGGGGGACCCTGGTGTACCAATGCCCTGGGTACCTAAGTACCATATACGAGGGACTTACAGGAGTACATCAGTATGCCAATTGTGGGGTGTAAAGGGTACCAACGCAACCAAATTTAGAGGAGAGAGCACCATCACTGGAGTCCTAGTTAGCAGGGTTCCAGTAAAAACAGTCTAAGCACACTGACAACAGGCACAAAATGGGGGTAGCCATGCCAAAAAAGAGTGACTTTCCTACAGGTATGAAAACTGAAAGGATGCATGTGGGGCTCTGCAGCTTGTTACAGCTCACGGACTAAGAGAAAGCTGAACTGCAGAAGCATGGAAGAGACGGGAGCGCAGACCCCTGAAAGATCTGTTTGATCACACTTGAAATTAACGTTATGAAGCAAGGGGGTCCTGCCAGAGACCTTTTAAGGTATGTGCGATGTGGGCTCTAACACAGGGCCCCAGCTTTTCAGGGGGTTCCCCTGATACAGCCAGCTCTGTTCTGCAGAGAGTCTTGCCTTGATGGCTTTCAATAATTCTTAAACAGATTGTTTTAAATACCGTTTTCCTTTAATTTATTCTTCATGTGGGTGATGTTGCAAAGTCTATTACAGACATTTTGCAGCGAAATGGGTTAATATATTTCATGTAAGATCCATAGAAAAAGTGAATTTTAGAACAAAACAGGACCTCATATTTGCAGAAATACTAGTGAGCTGCTGCTGTGAAAGCACACCCCACTATTCCTGAATATTAGATGTAATTTGAAATTCTTATACCGTTTCCAGAAGCCATTCTAAGATGTCTACAACTGTTGCGGATTTACTGCATTCACAGCTGTAATCGGACAAGTGAAATTTTATCAATATTTCTGGAATCCTGAAAATTCAGCAAGAGTCCTGACTGGGTTTAAGTTGATCACCCTGGGATAGGGGAAACCTCCTAATACAGCCACGTGCAAGTACGGCTGGGAGCAGTGGCATGATGCAAAATAATGTCTCCTCCCCCCGCCCACTATAGAATGTTGTGTGGGTCCTTGGACTCCCATATGTTACAGATATTCATAGTTCTAAGGTTGAATGGGCACCCCAAGAATGATGGAGACCCGTGTACACCACAGAAAGGCAGGGCAGGGGCAGCTCCTCCGCTATGGCGGAGGAGCGTCGCCCCCCACCAGCAGTTGCAAACATTTAAAAATAAAAACGATAATGTTTATTATCGTTTTATTTTTAAAGGGGCGGGGCCATGGGGGGATGACAGCCATGGAGGGGAGTGCTCAGAGCACCCTTCTCAGTGCGGATGTATGTTTGGCCACCTGTCTCGGGGCTCCCATTCTGCCTTTGCCAGGGCACTCCAGCCAATCATAACGCTGCTCTGAACAGCATCATGATTGGTGGCAGGGCAGGCTGGGAGCCTGTGCCTGGAGGATGGTGGAGATCGACCGTGTGGTGGTGAGCTTCAGGTAAGTTTTTTAAAAATATATATTTTTTATTTATTTTTGTTTTATTCCCCCCACCCCACCACTCTGCCCAGTCGCCAGCTGCGACTGAGGCAGGGTCCTGAGTTATGCCCCTGGAAGTGGTGAACGTGTCTTTGCCTTCCTGCCCTGCCAGACTACTTTTGAAAGCACTAGTCTCTCACTGCTACACTGCTACCTTTGCTACGGTATGTCTTCTCCAAAGACCGCAGAGGGAGTGCAGTTGTTTGGGTGGTCGATAGCAAGGAAGGATTCAAGGCAGACTGTATCTAGTTTGTCAGTTTTTCCTATTTACTCTTCAAAGTGTGCAGTTGGTCATCAGATGCGCCTCTGCTATGAAACTAGAATTACTCCCCTATATCTGTTCGGATCTTTTTGGATTGGAGCGATAGAGATCTGATACACTAAAGGACATTCATTGCAGGATTAGAAAAAGTGATTTGTTTGCACTCTGTTTTCCTCTGGTTGCCATGGAGCCCAGACTTGAGAAGATGAGGGGACAAAGGGCAGAGCTGCTTATCTGCAGTCAAATGCTCCTTGTAGATTGCACTGGCTGGGGTGACTGAAAATATTACAAATCTCCTTCTGCTCAGAGCCAGAGTTAATAAAGAATTCCATTTCAGAAGACTTGCCAAAGGACTTTGTTTCGTCTTTTAACTGGGGTACTTGATGGAACACCCACTGATCAGTTTCCAGCAGTTTTAATCTGTCAGCTCCCATTATAGTTCTCTTGCAGTCCCATGAATGTTCAGGCACCTGTGGTCAGGTTCTGAAGAACAGCTATCTTTGAGAATGTGAAGAACTAAGAGTCATATTTACAAAGACCTGGCACCGTGCTGCGTCAGTTCTGAAACGCAGGGATGCGCATTTACAGAAATACGGCACATCCCTGTGTTTCCCAGCACTAAATTAGCAGCCACCCTTGTTCCATGGTGCAAGGATGGCTGCGTTGCAGAGGAGATTGTTTTTGTGCAGGAAGGGAAGCCTTCCTGCACAAAAACAATCTTCAATGGTGATTTACTCTTTCAATGTGTCCTGCAGAATGCAGCACACATCGAAAGAGCAAAAAATGAGGAGATATAAAAACATTTCTCCTCATTGCATCATGCTCTAAATCTGGGGCAGTGTCAAAATGCAATGGGTGTTGCTGTGGTGCGCTGCGTGTTAGGGGGCCGTGTTTACAAGGTGGCGTTAAGCCACAAAAAGTGGCTTAACGCCACCTTGTAAATAAGGTGAAGTGCACAGCGCCACCGGAGCGTCACAAAAAGAGACGCTCTGGTGGTGCTACGGGCTTGTAAACATTCCCCTAAGATTCACAATGCCCAAATGTTCATTGTGATCAACAATTATTCCTGCGAATCAAAATGCACAAATCGCAATCCCTTGTGGGTCACAAAGTGCAAAGAACATTAAAAGGGGTTCCTCCCCCTTTGCAACTTGCAAGGTGATGTACAAACGACTTGCGTCATCTCCTTTAAGCACAAAGCAATTAATGTTACCTACCAGCAAACAGCAAGAGGTAACCACTCACACAGTGTACACCCTTCATCTCTGAGAGCACACTCCCTACCTGTGCAAGCAGCAGGAATCAGAAGGGGCAATCCGAAATTCCCACCGACCCACTGCTTGTTCTACCTTCAATCCATTGGACAATGTGGCACTTTTTGTGGGAGTGAGGCCTCTGCCCCATTAGTGGTAAGTGGTCTCTATGCCAACACATTGCAAATTCAAAAACCATGCGAGCCACTGTTTCAGCACTCAATACTGTGTGCAATGAGGGACACTTTCAATTCCTACTCCATTGCTAGTTGCCTCACTGGACTCAGTGCCATAGCACAGCCAAGGATTAGTCAACTTTTTTCAGTGTGGAAAGGGTGAGGCAGCGTGCATTGCAATACAGATCATTGCACTCTGAGTACCCTCTTTGTGAATCAAACCCTAGTAGTTCCTTAGATCTCCAGCACGCTTTTAAGGGAAATGATTTAAGAGAATTCCGTGAATGTCAACCACTGTGCCTTGTGTTGTGGGTGACGGAATTTGGTTTTCATGTAGGCTGGGGTGGCGGAAATGCTTCTTGAGCTCTACGATTCAGTGATATCAATGTCAATAACCTGGAACTCTGTTCCAACACAGACCCAACAAACATCTTCCCTCTTCCAGGTAATGAAAAAGTCACAAACACCTTACTTGGAAGAATGCCTTGTGCTGAAGTAGCCTTTTCAATAGCTTACCCTCAAATGGACACCAATAAAGATTTCTTCCATTTCTCTCATTTCTGAGAAGGCCTCACTTGCCCTCGCTTTGTAGCTTCGACCACACTCCTGTAGGACAGCTCTCTTGGTTTGTATGAAGGTTTATGCTATGTAAAAACACCCCACAAACCCACAAACACTCACACATCCCCCCAAACCCCGCCACACACACACACACACACACACACACACACATATATATATGCATATATATATATATATGTTCGATGGCATCTGTTGCTGCAGATACACATGTTGTGCACAGTCCGCCATCTGGTGTTGGGTCGGAGTGTTACAAGTTGTTTTTCTTCGAAGAAGTCTTTCGAGTCACGAGACCGAGAGACTCCTCCTCTTTGCTTCCATTGCGCATGGGAGTCGGCTCCATCTTAGATTGTTTTTTTTCCGCCCTCGGGTTCGGACGTGTTCCTTTTCACTCCGGGTTTCGGGACGGAAAGATAGTCAAAACTTCGAAAAACTACGTCGGTATTGTTTCGCTCGGGATCGGGATAGTTAGAATCGACACCGAATCGTGAAGAGCTCCGGTAGCCCTTCGGGGTAATTTCGATCCCCCGTCGGGGCCTGGTCGGCCCGACCGCGTGTAACATCGACACCGATGGAACGGACCCCGTTCCGATTCTGTCCTAAATGCCACAATAAATATCCATATACGGACCAACATTTGGTCTGTAACTTGTGCCTGTCACCCGAGCACAAAGAAGAAACTTGTGAGGCCTGTCATGCGTTCCGGTCCCGAAAAACGCTCCGTGACCGTCGAGCCAGAAGACTACAGATGGCGTCCACGCCGACAGAACACCGAGAGTTTGAGGAACAAGGAGAAGAGGAGGAAGCCTTCTCCATCCATGAATCGGACTCGGATGAATTCGACGTCGAGGAAACTGTGAGTAAGACGTCGAAAAGCACACAGCACAAGAAAACAGACAAGGCCCAGGGGACGCCACTCCCAACTGGCCATGGCTCAACCCATAAAGGTGACCGTCCATCGGCACCGAAAAAGGCCGAACTGGTGCCCAGATCGTCCGACTCGGGTCGAGACACAGGCACGCAACATTCTCGGGACCGAGAAAGTGTTGCCAAAAAAGATCGACGCCGAGAAAGCGGAGCCGACGCTGCTCGACGCAGAGACAGCGGCACCGAGGATGATTGACGCCGAGAAGGCTCGACTCCGAAAAAGAAGAGATTCACCTCGGAGCCGAAAACAAAAAAAGACACAGTTTCGGTGCCAAAACAACCAGCAACCGAACCCACTACCAGCTCATATTCAGAGGAACAATCATTGTCCTCTCAAATGCGTAAACACAGCTTTGAAGAGGAGTTACAGACTACTGATGTAGACCATACACAAAAGAGGATCTTCATCCAGAGTGGAACAGGGAAGATTAGCACTCTCCCACCAATCAAGAGAAAAAGGAGACTAGAGTTCCAAACTGAACAACTGACACCACAAGCAAAGGTGGCAAAGAAAGCAACTCCGCCACCCTCTCCTCCACCTGTAACTCAGATATCACCGGCACAAACTCCGTCACATTCACCGGCTCACACCACCATGAGCCAAGATGACCAAGATGCTTGGGACCTATACGACGCCCCAGTGTCAGACAATAGCCCAGAGTCATACCCTACGAAGCCCTCACCACCCGAGGACAGCACAGCGTATGCGCAGGTGGTAGCTAGGGCAGCAGAATTCCACAACGTGTCGTTACACACAGAACCTGTCGAGGATGACTTCCTTTTTAACACCCTCTCCTCCACCCATAGCAACTACCAAAGCCTGCCTATGCTTCCAGGAATGCTAAGGCACGCGAAGCAAATCTTCAAAGACCCTGTCAAGAGTAGAGCGATCACTCCAAGGGTAGAGAAAAAATATAAAGCACCTCCCACAGACCCTGCTTATATCACCTCTCAACTGCCACCAGACTCAGTCGTAGTAGGAGCAGCTCGCAAAAGAGCCAATTCACACACATCGGGCGATGCACCACCCCCGGATAAGGAAAGCCGAAAATTCGACGCAGCTGCCCAAAGAATTTCAAAAGCGGGCAAAACAAGTGGTTGAGGAGGGACAAAACATCTCCAATAACCAAATACGCTCCTCTATGGATGCAGCGGACACAGCTGCAAGAACAATAAACACTGCAGTAACCATCAGAAGGCACGCATGGTTACACACATCTGGCTTTAAACCAGAAATACAGCAAGCAGTACTCAATATGCCGTTCAACGAACAACAATTGTTCGGACCAGAGGTTGACACGCCGATTGAGAAGCTGAAAAAGGACACTGACACAGCCAAGGCCATGGGCGCGCTCTACTCCCCGCAGAGCAGAGGCACTTTCGGCACCTTCCGTAAAACAACCTTCAGAGGGGGGTTTCGGGGTCAGGCCACACAAGCCAGCACCTCACAATCAACACCGTCTACCTACCAGGGACAGTACCAAAGGGGAGGTTTTCGGGGCCAGTACAGAGGGGGACAATTCCCGAGAAACCGGGGGAAATTTCAAAGCCCCAAAACCCCAACAACCAAACAGTGACTTACAAGTCACTCAACCCATCCACATAACACCAGTGGGGGGAAGACTAAGTCAGTTTTATCAATCGTGGGTGGATATAACAACAGACACTTGGGTCTTAGCAATTATCCAACATGGTTATTGCATAGAATTTCTACAGATCCCTCCAAATATCCCACCAAAAACACAAAAAATGTCAAAACAGGATTTAGACCTCCTAGAAATAGAAGTTCAAGCACTACTGCAAAAAGAAGCAATAGAACTGGTACCATGTACAGAAATAAACACAGGAGTCTATTCACTGTACTTTCTAATACCCAAAAAGGACAAAACACTGAGGCCAATCTTAGATCTCAGAATACTAAACACCTACATCAAATCAGACCACTTTCACATGGTCACGCTACAGGAGGTGTTACCACTGCTAAAGCAACAAGATTACATGACAACCTTAGATCTCAAAGACGCGTATTTCCACATACCGATACATCCTTCGCAAAGGAAATACCTAAGGTTTGTATTCAAGGGAATACACTATCAATTCAAAGTCTTACCGTTCGGTATAACAACCGCACCAAGAGTATTTACCAAATGCCTAGCAGTAGTAGCCGCACACATCAGAAGGCAGCAAATACACGTATTCCAGTATCTAGACGATTGGCTAATCAAGACCAACTCGCTAACAAAGTGTTCACAACACACAGAGTATGTCATACAAACCCTCTACAAACTCGGGTTCTCCCTCAACTACACAAAATCACACATTGTGCCGTGCAAAATACAGCACTACTTAAGAGCGGTAATCAACACAACAAAAGGATTAGCCACTCCGAGTCCACAAAGGGTTCAAAATTTTCACAAGGTCATACAGGCCATGTATCCAACACTAAAAATACAGGCAAAAGTGGTTTTAAAACTCTTAGGCATGATGTCCTCATGCATAGCCATTGTCCCAAACGCAAGACTGCACATGAGGCCCTTACAACAGTGCCTAGCATCACAATGGTCACATGCACAGGGTCACCTTCTAGATCTGGTGTTGATAGACCGCCAAACATACATCTCGCTTCTATGGTGGAACAGTACAAATTTAAACAAAGGGCGGCCGTTCCAAGACCCAGTGCCACAATACGTAATAACAACAGATGCTTCCATGACAGGGTGGGGAGCACACCTCGATCACCACAGCATCCAAGGACAATGGGACGTACATCAAACAAAACTGCATATAAATCACCTCGAATTACTAGCAGTATTCCTGGCACTAAAAGCATTTCAACCCATCATCACCCACAAATACGTTCTTGACAAAACAGACAACATGACAACAATGTACTACCTAAACAAGCAAGGGGGAACACACTCGACACAGCTATGTCTCCTAGCACAAAAGATATGGCAATGGGCAATTCACAACCACATTCGCCTAATAGCACAGTTTATTCCAGGGATCCAAAATCAACTAGCAGACAATCTCTCTCGAGATCACCAACAGGTCCACGAATGGGAGATTCACCCCCAAACCCTAAACACTTACTTCAAAATTTGGGGTACACCGCAAATAGACCTATTTGCAACAAAAGAGAACGCAAAATGCCAAAACTTCGCATCCAGGTACCCACACAGACAGTCTCAAGGCAATGCCCTATGGATGAACTGGTCAGGGAAATTTGCATACGCTTTTCCCCCTCTCCCTCTCCTTCCATATCTAGTAAACAAATTGAGTCAAAACAAACTCAAACTCATATTAATAGCACCAACATGGGCAAGACAACCTTGGTACACAACACTACTAGACCTGTCAGTAGTACCACACGTCAAGTTACCCAACAGGCCAGATCTGTTAACACAACACAAACAGCAGATCAGGCATCCAAACCCAGCATCGCTCAATCTAGCAATCTGGCTCCTGAAATCCTAGAATTCGGACATTTAAACCTCACTCAAGAATGTATGGAAGTCATAAAACAAGCTAGAAGACCATCCACTAGACACTGCTATGCAAGCAAATGGAAAAGGTTTGTTTGCTACTGCCATAATAATCAAGTTCATCCATTACACGCATCCCCAAAAGATGTAGTGGGATACTTACTACACTTACAAAAGTCAAATTTAGCCTTCTCTTCCATTAAAATACACCTTGCTGCAATATCTGCATACCTGCAGATTACCCATTCAACTTCACTGTTTAGGATACCCGTCATTAAAGCATTTATGGAAGGCCTAAGAAGAATAATACCACCAAGAACACCACCTGTTCCTTCATGGAACCTTAACATCGTCTTGACAAGACTCATGGGACCACCTTTTGAACCCATGCATTCTTGCGAAATACAATTCTTAACCTGGAAAGTTGCATTTCTCATTGCCATCACATCTCTAAGAAGAGTAAGTGAAATTCAGGCATTTACAATACAAGAACCTTTTATCCAAATACACAAAAATAAGGTTGTACTAAGAACCAATCCTAAATTCCTACCAAAGGTTATTTCACCGTTCCACTTAAATCAAACGGTAGAGTTACCAGTGTTCTTCCCACAGCCAGACTCAGTAGCTGAAAGGGCACTACATACATTAGATGTCAAAAGAGCACTAATGTACTACATCGACAGAACAAAGGAGGTTAGGAAAACAAAACAACTGTTTATTGCATTTCAAAAACCTCATACAGGAAACCCAATATCAAAACAAGGTATAGCCAGATGGATAGTTAAGTGCATCCAAACCTGCTATCTTAAAGCAAAGAGACAACTGCCCATTACACCAAGGGCACACTCAACCAGAAAAAAAGGCGCTACCATGGCATTCCTAGGAAACATTCCAATGCACGAAATATGTAAGGCAGCCACATGGTCCACGCCTCACACATTTACTAAACACTACTGTGTAGACGTGCTATCCGCACAACAGGCCACAGTAGGTCAAGCCGTACTGAGAACTTTGTTTCAGACTACTTCCACTCCTACAGGCTGAGCCACCGCTTTTGGGGAGATAACTGCTTACTAGTCTATGCACAGCATGTGTATCTGCAGCAACAGATGCCATCGAACTGAAAATGTCACTTACACAGTGTACATCTGTTCGTGGCATTGGTCGCTGCAGATTCACATGTGCCCACCCGCCTCCCCGGGAGCCTGTAGCCGTTGGAAGTTATCTTCAACATTTGTACATTTGTGTATATTGTATATATATTACTTAACCTTAATTTGTACATACTTATTCATTCCATTGCATGGGCACTATTACTAACACACACAACTCCTACCTCACCCTCTGCGGGGAAAACAATCTAAGATGGAGCCGACGACCATGCGCAATGGAAGCAAAGAGGAAGAGTCCCTCGTTCTCGTGACTCGAAAGACTTCTTCGAAGAAAAACAACTTGTAACACTCCGACCCAACACCAGATGGCGGACTGTGCACAACATGTGAATCTGCAGCGACCAATGCCACGAACAGATGTACACTGGGTAAGTGACATTTTCAATATGTATATACATATATATATATATATATATATATATATATATATATATATATATATATATATATATATATAAATATATATATATATATATGTATATATATATATAGACAGTTGAGTTTTGAGATTTGTACCGATTTCAGAAGAGGTAGCGTATCATTCCTTGGCCTGAGTGCAAGAATGACAAGCAGGTTACTTCCTAAGGTATGACTTTTCTAACGTGAAGTTGTGTTCGAATATTAGGATGCCATTGTAAATGTGCAATTTGGATCACATGATTTGAAACTGAAATTCCTCTTAACACTCTCTAGGGAACAGTGAGGTCTTCTCAAGAGGTTGTGTACTAACTTCATTATTGGTTTCTAATCGACCTCAATCATCACTTTCAATCACCAGCAGATTTCCCCAGCTTTCACCTGGCAGAGATAGATGTTGCGCCACTCATATATCATCAGACATCTGCTTCTTCTATGTCAAGCAGAAGTCCTCCCATGCCTCTCTGCCACATTTCACATCTCCCCTTCTATTTCTCACCCACACACACAACCAAGGAGCACATCTCTGCTGCTACACGCAGTGAGTAGATATGTGCACAATGCCACTCAATTTTCCACTACTTTATTCCACTTCCACCACCACTTAAGTAAAGAGTTGAAAAGGGGGTCACTTTGCATCTTGTCCTCCTCTGAAAAGTCCACACTTTACTCCGCAAGCAGCACTGGATAGAACTTACACAAGACTTGTTGATGGTTCGTCTAGTTGCAATATTCTTTACACCAGGCTCCCAACCAGGCAGCCAGATTGTTTCACTTCCAGGCCTAGCTTTGAAGGCCCTACAGTTGTAGCCAGAGAATGTCAAGATTACATTAAAAGTTCTCTACATTGTCCAAAAAACCTACTGGGCTAAAAAACCTGCTTACCTCAGGCAACTTGCGAACTATGCTCCCAATAGGACCCTATGTCAAGTAATGAAACATATTATTTTCTAGCAAACTTTTAAATGGCTGAAACACGGAAAAGGTCCCTCAGGACTCCTGGAACCCCTGTCCTGGTGTATAACGCTGTAAACCCAAGCCTGAGAAAAGTTATGCATGTTTCAGAAAAGTCCAGCACTGTTCCTACAACTAAAGTTAGGCATAAGGGGGTTCGAAGAATATCAGACAGAGGCTTCCTACCACTGATAGGACACAACAAGATGCTTTGGTTATGCACAGTGCTGAGAAGCAACCATAAAACGACTGGAAGCTCTATAAAAACATTAGATTCAATAATAAACGTTTATGAGGATCCTCTCGGTGATTGGTTGATATCCAGCTCTGTGTACAGTTTCAGATGGACACTGACCATGCACAGCTGTGCCTTACAATCACGTCTGACACCCCCGCGTGCCCCAATGCCACATTACAAGCGTAGGTACGCTGGCAGACTATGGGCTGCACAAAAACAGAGCTTCTACCATTGAGATCAAAACACAGCTACAAACCAATCGGACCTTTCCGTAGCACGATCACAATTAACAGAGAGACAGAATGCTATAAAAAAACAAATCATGGAACTGTCAAGCTTTTATCAGACTTTGCCATCACAGAGCTATTTTGCCAGAAAGCACATCTGGTAGCAATAGGTCAAGTAATCACAGCAGCTAAATTAAATTACTGAAATGTTCATATACGCAGCACAGCATTTGGAAACATTGATTCAATGTGACCACAAAAATCACAATGCTGTGTTAAGCATAGTTACAGAGCACAGCAAATTATTTCGGTTTTGAGGATGATATATCTTAACTCAGCATGAATAATGTTCAGGGGGTTCTCAGTTCTTGGTGGAGTTTCCTTGGCCTCTCCACTCTCTCATCCTCCCGTGGGCACCTTCACAGGTTGGTGATACCTCTAGATTGGAAAACGTGGCGTCATTTATCTTTTGCCATGTGCCCACCTCGACAGTGAAGGACCGCCCACCACATTTAGAGATCTCAGCATCCCTGTAGTATGTATCTGTGATAAAATACCCACATGTTTGCCCTTTGTAATGATGTACTACCTTCCAAAGCTTTGTCCACCACCCACAAAATTCCACCAACCTTTACAGACACTCAAAACATCCCCAAATAAATATTTGACTAAATTTTCTTGAAGCTAAAAACCTTACAACCTGAAACAACTCACGCGCCATCCCTGTTAAACAGCCCATACTTCCTGGTGGTCTAGACATTCTTGCGTTTGTAAAATTTCTTAATTCTAAAGAATGCATTAAAGTACTTAACAAGTGGTTCAATGAGGAATTTGCCAAAACAATGGAATGCATCCAATCTACGCTTTTGCATCAATTATGTGAATTTAAATCCATAGAGGACAAAACCTACTGCCCGATATATCAGAAACGCTACCACAGGGAAATCTGAAGAGCCAAAATGTCCTACGTCAATAAATGTATCAATGAGACATCCTACAAAACAAAGGACATCTTCAACATTTCCAGCAAGTAATCCCAATGCTCTGTAGAGCAACCCTTAGGCGACCCATTATGACTGCAAAGTCTTACTTGACTTCTTCAAATCCTAAATCTCTAAAATAGGCAAAAACATACCCTGGAAAGTAGACTCATTGTCAAACCAAAAATTACGCCAACTTTATTGCGACGTGCACTCACTTCCTTCAAATCCTAGAGACTGGTGAGTTGCTTAGACAGGATGCCAAGAAAAAAATTGCTCTACTCACATAAACACCTCTACTCAGAGGCGAGCACTAACAATTCCACCCTGACCTTGAATCGGATATTAAAAACATGATGATCATCTCCCTCCAGTTAGGAGCCATATCTAAACTTTCAAATGATGCTCCCATCACCCCACGTCCAATCAAATGCAAACCCCAAAAATGCTGGAAAATTGCAGGCTCATTTTTAAGCCACCTTTCCTAAGCAGAACCCTGAAAAGGAAGGAGACGAGTCAGCTCCAACAAATTACAGAAATAAACCTTTTCTTACACGACCACCAGACTGTGATTACATGCAATAGTCACTAGCACAGTCTTGGTCAACATAACCAAGAAACTCCATTTCCTAATGAATGATGATAAGAAAACAATTCTCATACTCCTTTATCTGTCCACAGCATACTGCTCAACACACAATTTTGATTGAAAAAGCTGCAAAAGAGAGCACAAATGTTTGTAATTTGGAATACTAAGTATGGAGTATTGAATTACCAGAATATCGTAGTCAAATATCGAGGCCGTAAATGCTTTTAGGGAAGTGTAGTTATACTATTCTTAAGTCCACGTCGACCCACCTTGAAGACATATACAGAGCCAAGGTATGTATATGTGGAGTTAAGTACATTTAACCTACACATACCTATAAACTCTTACCTTCCTGGAAATTTTGGGAATGATATTCTGGTAATTTGATGTATCCAATTCAATACCTCAACCAGCAGAATGAGAGGGCACTGCCCTATCTTTCAACCATTCTTTCTTTCCAACCAGTCAAAAAGTCAGGAAAGAAACAGCTGAATTTTCCACTCGCCTGGGATCCTGAAGAATCCGCCCCCATTGATTTCCAGACTGATGTTCAGTATATGATTTCACCGTCTGGCACAGCTTTATCAGCAACGTCAACTGACCTACCAAATATTCACAAATGAGGCCCAGAATAATTTCCGGGTAGACAACGCTACAAACATACTCATTGTATTGGGAGAAAGTGAGCACATTTCACTGCAATTACAACGTGGCTGCTACCCCGAATAGCCTTTACCACGCATGCGTTACAATGCATGCGTCATTACCCCAAATAGCCTTTACCACGCATACCATTACAACAAATGACTGTGTAAAGGTATGCATGGTAAAGCATGGTAATGGAGGTAGAGGCTATCGACGAAGTTAGTGGAAATGGAGAGGTCCTTCCTTTTCCTAGAAACGACCTGCGCTACACATCAGAGCAGCTGGCTCTTTGTCTTGGAGAAGGAGGTGAGGGGGATTGGGCTGGGGGGGGTACTATTTTAGGGCTTGGGCAGCTTGGTATGGGTTTAGGGAGGGGTGGGGACAAATTTAAGGAGGGGACTGGGAGGGTTAAGGGCTTGGAGCTGGGGTACGGTTTTAGGGTGTGGCAGGGGGGTGGTTTTCAGGCTTGGGGTGGGGACGGGGGCACAGAGGGTGATTTTATGGCAGAGGGACAGGGGGTGGGGACGGTTTTAGAGCTTGGAGTGGGGGGCGGTCTCAAAGCGGGCGGGTGGATGATTTTCAGGCTTGGGGCAGGGGGGACAGTTTTAGGGCTCTGGGTGGGGGCCGGGGGTACTGTTTTAGGGTTCAGGGCAGGGGACGGGTATTTTTTTACAAGGGCTGGGGAAGTGTCATCCTGGGGTCCGGTTTTAGGGCTTAGGGAAGGGGTCAGGTAGTTCTTAGACAGGCTAGAGCCTGGGGGGTGTCGCGCTGGGGTCTGGTTTTACGGCTTAGGGTGGGGGTCGGATAGTTTTTAGAAGGATTGGGGGCCTCGGAGGTCGTTCCGGGGACCACATTTGGGACTTAGGGCAGAGGTCAGGGAAAACCTTTACCACACATATACCTCACGCTTTTACAATGTATTTCATTGTAAAGGCATGCATGGTAAAGGTTATGCATGGTAATGGCATTCTCATTGTAATGCATGCGTGGTAATAGCATGCGTTGCAATGGAATGCGTTGTTCCGTCATACAACCCCCTTTGATTGCCCTGCAGGACTTGCTACCCCTCTCTCCCTGCCCTTCCACCTCTCCAAAAGCCAGGAATCGGGGATAGTTTTTGAATCAGAGGTGTCAGTCGTTCCCCACGCCAATGTAGTAATGAATTTTGAGCTATCCGAACTCCACAAAAATCCCTTTACTCTAGGCCAACCATCAGGTGAGCCTAACCACAACCTGTGCCATGTCATACTTAGATTGCTGCATTATCATCTACACTGGCCTCCTCAAACACCGCCACCAGACTACAAAGACTAAAATGTGCCGCATTAATCCTAGGTTGATAGCTCTCCATTGGCTACCGTTCAAAGCCATAATCAAAGACAAGGTTCTCTACACCGTTTACAAAACCTACAACAAAAAGGCCCAAACTACTTGTAAACTCTAGCACCACACTACACCCCAGCCAGAAGCCTCTTCTTTTCAGCAGGCTTTAAGCCAAGCTGCTTAAGGAAATAAAACACAGAGGCAGAATAATGGAAGTAAAAGGCATGGAAAATCTTGAAAACAGAACTACTCAGATTTGCTTTCTAAACTGACTCTGCAGACTCTCCACTGCAAAACACACCTACAGACACTACCTGAGGGGATATGTTCTCTCCCTACATAACCTCCTTTAGATTGGGCACTCCTTCTGCCTCCCTTGTCCTTTGGAATAGCAAAAAGATTACACATAGTAAATTATAAAACTGATAAATGCATAAACATGTAAAAGGGTGAGTAAAGGAGCAAGGACATTTATAAAGTGCCTAGCAATCAAATTCTGCTAAATTTCTCATCCAAAAGCATTGCCTGGGGGCGTGTCTATGATGGCAGAGCGCTAGGACGTGTCCGCTGGTGCTCCGCCGCCTCGATCCTGCAAAGTGCCTCGCGGCCCGTGGGGGGGAAGCCTGGAGGCTCCCCCTGCACTGTGAGGCGTCCCCAGGTGTTTTGCTCCGCTCGGCTGCGGCCGGGTTCAGGTTGTGCCGCTCCCGCGAGAAGAGCTGGGCTCGGCCCGTAGTCGGGGCGGGCCGCGGAGCGGCGCGGGAGGGGGCGGTTCTGCCGGCGGGGGCTCTCCTCGTTGGCGGAGAAAAGAGAAGAAAAGAAAGCTGCAGCGCCCGACGGCCTCGGAGTTGAGGTCGGAGAGAGAGGCCGCTTTGAACAATGTGGCCGCCGGAACCTCGACCTAGTTTGGACATCCGGGGGCGACCAGGATTGCTACTGGCCGCATCACTAACAATATGCTGACTGTTGAAGAGGGTCGGGGTGGCGGGGGCTGTGGACCTGCTCACCTGATCTGGTTGGATATACTGCCCCGTGGAAACTGCACCTCGCGAGTATTGACAACCGAGGACTTCTGTGTTCTATGCACCTGTTGTGCTTATTAGTTATCTGTTGTTGGGTTTCCCTGCGATGCTGGCTTTTTGTGGAGATACTCTTGGGCCTGATTGCTCTAGGTGGTCTAGATATTAATGTAGGGGGTAGTCCTCTGCTGTGCCCCTGCCTTCTCTGCTTGCTCCCCTCAATATAGGCTATGACCATTAAATGTTTAAGTTTAAATGTGAGGGGGCTCAATAACCCTACTAAGAGGCTAGCCATCTTATCAGCTCTAGAGAGATCGGGGATTCATATATGTCTCTTGCAGGAGACGAACCTTGTCTTTAAAGATACCTACCGTATGCGCTCTAAGTGGTTCCCCAGGCAGTTCTGGTCCTCGTTACCGTCAAAGCATGCAGGGGTGGCGATACTTCTGTCACGTTCATTTCCGGGGGAAGTGATATCAAAACTGCACGAGATCCCAGGGAGGCTTTTGGCCATGAGGCTTAGACTGGAGTTTTTTTCCTTCACGATCGCTTCCCTTTATGCACCTAATTCCCAACAAGAAATCTTCCTGAGACAGTCTTGGACTCCGCTGTTCCAATCCCCCGATGGTGCTGTATTGCTGGGGGGCGACTTTAATTTGGTGATGGACGGGGACTTGGATCGCTCAGGTCATCGGTATGGGCAGATGGGGTCTTTGTCGGATGCATGGCGGCAATGGTTGAGTGAGTGTGGTCTAGTGGATGTGTGGAGGAGTGCGCACCCCTCGCTGAGGGACTACTCCTTTTACTCATCAGCAACCAAAACATACGCTATGTTGGACCTCTTTCTGGCTTCCCAGGTGCTTCTCTCCAGGGTTAGAGGCTCAGTGATTGAGCCGCGGGCCCTCTCAGATCACGCCCCAATTACAGTTGAGATCCACATGGACATGGAGGGGGTTGGTACATCGGGATGGCGATTTAGGGATTTGATGCTTCAGAATGCTGCAACGGTAGAGGCGATTCGAAGGGCAATAACAGACTACCTTAGTTTTAACGATGATGGGATAGTAAGCATTGCAACACTGTGGGAGGCACTGAAGGCTGTTTTGAGGGGTGAGGTGATGTCCCTTTCTTCTAGGGACAATAAGGCAAGGAGTCGACTTAGGGGGGACCTAGAGCAGCGAGTGAGGGTTTTAGAGCGCTCACATAAATACACCGGTGCTCCTAGAATATGGCGAGAGCTCGAGAAGGTGCGAAAGCAGCTGAGGAGATTGGACTGGGACATGGCAGAGTACGCTGTAGTCCGCCTCAAACATAAGTACTATGTAGGAAGCAATAAGTGTGGGAAGTTGCTGGCACATAGGTTGAGAGCGCAGCGTGCAGCATCAATGTTAAAAACGGTGCGTTCCCCTTCTGGAACAGAAGCACACACGAGTGACCAAATAGCACAGGCTTTTGTGGAATTCTATCGAAATCTATACAGGGCTGAGGAGCCCGGTACCTTAACTCCAGAATCCTTCTTAGAGGACATAGCAATCACCCCTTGTCTTTGAGAGAGGCAACCGCGTTAGATTTACCTATAAGGGCGGAAGAGGTTATATCAGCGATCGCTCGGCTGCAGACCGGGAAGTCACCTGGCCCTGATGGATTCTCAGCGCTTTTTTAATAAATCCTTCAGTGTGGAACTTGTTCCCGTTTTGGTGCGACTTTTTAACTCCTTTTGTCAAACGGGCGCTCTTACGCCTAGTATGTTAGATGCTACCATTGTGGTTATCCCGAAACCGGGGAACGATCCTGAGGAATGTGCCTCGTATAGGCCGATCTCCCTTCTGAATATTGACGCTAAATTATTCACTGGCATTTTGGCACATCGTCTCAACTACTATATGCCGGGGCTTGTGGATCCCGACCAGGCGGGATTTATACCACATAGGCAGTGTAGCGATAATACGAAGCGATTGCTTCACCTCTTGTATAAAACCGAACGCTCTCGTAGGGCGGCGCTCTTCCTATCTATCGACGCTGAAAAGGCGTTCGATAGGGTTTACTGTCCATACCTGTTCAAGGTGCTTGAGCGCTTCGGACTGGGATCGGGCTTTATGGCATGGTTTTGCTGCATTAAACAAGCGCCTCGGGCGGCAGTTCGGTTCAACGGGACACTTTCCTTGCCGTTTGCAGTCCAAAGAGGCACCAGACAGGGGTGTCCGCTTTCGCCCCTCCTTTTTGCACTCTACATGGAGCCTATGGCGCAGAGGCTCCGGGATAACCCTCAGATTAAGAGCGTGAAGTTTGGGGGAGATGAACATCTCATATCACTATATGCGGACGACGTCATCCTTACTCTGGCTGGGCCTATGACCTCACTACCGGCGCTAATGGGTGTCTTAGAAGAATTTGGGCGGGTCTCGGGGTTTCGATGAATATGCTTAAATCGCAGGTCATGGGCAAGTTTATTAGTGCGGAACACGAACGGGACCTGAAGGCCTGATTCCACTTCACATGGTCTTCCTCGGGGCTCCCATATTTGGGGATCGAGCTGGGCTCCACAGTCGCCCGCACAGTGACGTTGAATTATGCGAAACTAACTCGGGAGGTGCATCGCGACTTAGAGGCTTGGGGGAAACCTTAACTGTCCTGGTCGAGTAGGGTCGCGGCAGTGAAGATGACCATCCTACCACGTATAAAACTATATATAAACTATATCTGTTTCAGGCGCTCCCGTTGGAGTCTCCGCCGCGGACGATAGCGACCCTCCAAACAGCGGTTCTAAGATTTATATGGGAAGGGAAGACGGCGCGGTTATCGCGGCAGATCTTGTATCGCCCCAAGAGGGAGGGGGGACTGGCGGTCCCCTGTCTCCTTCGATACTTCCAAGCAGCACAGCTGCGTTTCCTTTTGGAATGGAGCCGACCGTCTTCCGAGAAGCATTGGTGTTTTATGGACCAGGCAGTGGCGGGCTCTCACATATGGAAGGAACCCTGGCTTAAGCGCTGTCACAGGGCGCAGGGATTGTATATATCCCCGGTCAAGGAGGTTTCGATGAGAGTGTGGGATCGGGTGGCCGACGGTGTGGGTTTGACGACCTTCCCGTCTCCAATGACTCCTCTGGGCGCGAACCCCGATTTTGGCCCGGGCCTACAGTTTGAAGCATTGCGTCGGTGGTATGAAGGGGGTTGCAAAAGGGTGGGATATTTATTTCATGAGCAGGGGCTTATCCCTTTTGACCGGATGAGGGAGCTATATATGGCCTAACTGAAGCTGACAGGATGATGTACTATCAAATAAGACACTGGGCCCTGCTTCCAGCCAATAGGATATTAATAGATAGACCGTTAACACCGTTTGAAAAATGGATTCTAACGAAAAAGGTTGATAAGCGCGTGGTTTCTGAGCTTTATGTCCTTCTACAGGTGGAGGCCCGCTCGACCAAGACTAAGGGGCAATTGAGATGGGAGAAGGAACTTGAGAGAGAGCTATTGGAAGATGAGCGGGAGAGTGTCTTTTTTAGGATGCACCATACAGCCTATCACTCAGCAGGTACAGAGACAGCCTATAAAGTAGCCTCCTCCTGGTATTACACCCCAAATAGGATCCACGCTTGGGATCATAACAAATCTAGTCTTTGCTGGAGGGGTTGTGGGGGTGGAGGTTCCCTTGTGCATTTGCTATGACATTGTCCCAAACTACACCGGTATTGGAAGGACATATTAGACACGGTGGACAGGGCTTTTGACACTCAGATCCCTAGATTTCCTGCCTATGTCTTACTGGGCCTTCACAATTCTCTCACCTTTCCCCTGAGATCATTGAAGGGTCGGCAGATGGCTTTAGCCTTTAATGCAGCAGTACAGCTGTTGCTATCTGTCTCGGGGACAGGCCGGATCCCGACAACAGTCTCGTGGCTGCATAAACTCTGGTTTATCCTCGCCATGGAAAAGCTCACCCTGATTTCTCAGCAGCGCAGTGGGGACTTTAAAGAACTTTGGCAACCATTTTTATGTATTCTGTCTGGGGAGTTTTCAGAGCTGACATGCCCAACTTATCTGAGGGTTCTGAATTTGAATTGAGTGAAGGGGATTGTACCTGTAATGAGATGTGTATATAGGACTAGATTTATATGGTATTAGAGCCTGGGAGTGTTTGATCATTGAATTGCTAGCCAGAAGTGGGGAAACGTAGTTGTATTAAATCACTAACCTTATTTTTCTATTGTTTCGCATTAAGGGGGTCATTCTGACCTCGGCGGTAAAAGGCCCTTACCGCGGTCAGAAGTCCGCCAGTCTACCGCCGCGGCTGCGGTAAACCGCCACGGTCATTCTGACCACCAACTGTGAAACCGCCAAAAATCCGACATCCAAGGAAGGCCGCCACATCAGCGGGCCGCGGAAAACTGGAGATGACCAAACCTCCACCGTCACGCCAACACAAACACGCCCATGCCATTCTGACCCACGAATCCACGCGGCGGTCTTTCAACCGCGGTATTCCATTGGCGGTACACACCGCCGCGGTCAAAATACACACCCAGCTCCAAAACACTGCCACATTGGACATTTTGAAATACGCACACCTGAGACACATACAAACAACACTCCCACACATCCAATCAACTATAAAACACACACCCACATCACCCACAAACCCCCACTATTTGGAAATCGTAGCAAAGGCGAGAGCGAGAGAGATAGAGATAGAGAGAGCGAGCACAGCAATAGAAAACCCCAACACACACAGGAACCCAACTTCATCACCCACACCACATCTACGCACACATCACCACGTATCACCACGCACATCACCACAAACACCACCCCACACCTCATCCACACCACCCCATGGCACCCCAAAGACACCCAAGGTTTTCGGACCAAGAACTCCGGGTCATGGTGGAGGAAATCATGAGGGTTGAGCCCCAGCTCTTCGGCACACAGGTGCAGCACACCACCATAGCAAGGAAGGCTGAGCTATGGCAAAGGATCGTAGACAGGGTCAACGCTGTGGGACAGCATCCCAGAAATCGGGAAGATATCAGAAAGCGATGGAACGACCTACGGGGGAAGGTGCGCTCGATGATCTCCAGGCACAACATCGCTGTGCAGAAGACTGGCGGCGGACCCCCACCCACTCCACCCCAATTCACAGCATGGGAGCAAGAGGTTGTAAACATCCTGCATCCTGATGGCCTCGCTGGAGTACACGGAGGAATGGACTCTGGTAAGTCGAATCTCAACTACTTCACCCCCCCCAACCACCAGCATGCCAACCCCCCCACCCCCAATATCACCCCCCAGCACATAACCTCCCTGCCAATGTCTCACCAGCACAACCCACCCTAAACAACACCAACCCCTGAATGCCAACACAAACCATAGACAGCCACCACCAAAGCATGACCATTGCACATACCCATACACCCCCACCCCAAACCCTCACAACACCTCCCACAAGGGAATGCCAGCACTGGGGGACAATGGCACTCAAAATGCACGCCATGGCACACACAGAAACAATAACCATACTCCTTTACCCCTGCAGGGCCCGAACGCCAACACACCACCACGGAGGGTCCAGATTTGTCCATCCCACCCCCAGAACAGGCCCCCAGCGAGGACAGCAGCTCTGTAGACCTAGAACCTGACGACCAGCCCGGACCATCGGGGACCTCTGGACAGTCGGTTCCCCACACACAGACACAGGCCACAGCAGACCCAAACCCCTCTGGGAACACCAGCACAGCTCCCACCCAGCGGGCCCATGCCTCTGTCTCGCGGACGCGTCAATCAGCGGTGTGTCCGCCACTACGGGGCACCCAGGTTGACCCAACACCCCAACAACAACAGGGACCTGGGGGCAGTGGTAGTGGGCACACCGTCCAGGGGACAGAGGCCCGGGGAAACAGGGCAACTGGGAGGGCTGCTGTGCGACAGGGGGGGGAGGACAGGCCCAGGGAACCGACTCTCCAAGAGGCCCTCACCACCATCATGGGAGCATATCATCACTCCCAGGAGACGATGGCGACGGTACTGGCCAGGTTCACCGAGATCCAGGCACAGCAGGAGGAACGGTACATGGGGTTCAGCAAGAACTCCGAGACATCGCTACCGCTATGGGGACCATAGTCCAGGCCCTCAACCGGATAGAAACCACATTGCGGGACCATGTGGCACCGCAAAGGGCCCCTGTCACGAGCCAGGAACAGCCTACCACCTCCGCCGGCGCTAGTGGTCAGGAGGCCCCCACAGAATGACGGGCCACCAGAACCCCACCTCCTGCTGAAGAACAACCACCCGCAAGAGGAACCTGAGATCTCAAAGGAAGAGAGAGTAGGATGCCAAGACCCCCGCCAGCCTAATATCCCCCCGGATGTCATTCCACTGTCCCACAGTGTCACCCTGTCCAACCTTGAACTGCCCCTGCTCCATCCTTCCACAGCCATATGAACAATGCACCTGTGCGACCGAGAACTGGACTCTGCCATGGACATAACTCCACCCTTACCCATCACCGTTTTAATATCATGTACCAATATATAGCACTAAAAATAAATCACTCATTGCACTGAAATCATTCTGGAGTCAGCCTGTATTAATTACAAATGTATAACACATTACTTATCAATAATGTTCTGTTATTTATGTGTGGACAACATACCGATGTCAATAAGCATTAGTCCATGGGCTAACCAAGCAGAAGTCACGCAGTGGGTCATACAGCACTGAAAAGGGAAGGGAAAAGTAAACTTCAGTTTAAAAGAACTGGGGGGAAATACACAAAGTAAAGATGCAGGGGGCATTCAGTAAATGTTAAATGGCGTGGGTGATTCCTACCTGTGTGCTACTGAAAATACTGTTAGATAACTCTGTCCATGTTGTCTGGGTCGTCCTCTTCGTCTTCCTCCTCTTCACTCTCCGCAGGCTCCACAGCTGCTTCAACACCACCATCTGGACCATCCTCCTGCAGGAAGGGCACCTGACGTCGCAATGCCAGATTGTGAAGCATACAGCAGGCCACGATGATCTGGCACACCTTCTTTGGTGAGTACATCAGGGATCCCCCTGTCATATGTAGGCACCTAAACCTGGCCTTCAGGAGGCCAAACTTCTTTCTATGATCCTCCTAGTTCGCCCATGGGCCTCATTGTACCGTTCCTCTGCCCTGGTCCGGGGATTCCTCACTGGGGTCAATAGCCAAGGCAGGTTGGGGTAACCAGAGTCACCAATTAGCCACACACGTTGTCTCTGTAGCTGTTCCATCACATAAGGGATGCTGCTATTTCGCATCACATACGCGTCATGCACTGACCCAGGGAACATGGCATTCACATGGGAGATGTACTGGTCAGCCAAACAGACCACCTGGACGTTCATCGAATGGTAACTTTTCCTGTTTCTGTACACCTGCTCATCGTCTTTTGGGGGTACTAAAGCCACATGGGTCCCATCAATGGCACCAATTATGTTGGGGATATGTCCAAGGGCATAAAAATCACCCTTCACAGTGGCCAAATCAACCTCCTCAGGGAATACAATGTAGCGCCGCATGTGTTTCGTCAGGGCAGACAACACTCTAGACAAGATTTTTGAAAACATAGGCTGAGACATTCCAGATGACATGGCCACTGTTGTCTGGAATGAGCCACTTGCCAAAAAATGGAGGACTGACAGAACCTGCACTAGAGGGGGAATTCCTGTGGGTTGGCGGATGGGGGACATCAGGGCTGGCTCCAGCTGGGCACACAGTTCATGTATAGTGGCTCGGTCAAGTCGGTATCGTAGTATGATGTGGCGTTCTTCCATTGTCGACAGGTCCACCAGCGGTCGGTACACGCGAGGATTCATCCTTCTCCTCGCAAGTCCCAGCGGACGGTGCCTAGGAAGGACAACATGGAGCACAGAGTCAAGCAAGTCACAGGTACGTTCACCACTGCATGCATAGCACACGATTATCTATGTATTGAAAGGCGTGTATGTGTGGCAATGCAAGGCCTAGGCCTGTGTGACGCAGTACAAATAATGCCATGTGGGCCCTTGAAATGGCGGCTGCCTGACCTGTGAAGTGGGACAATGGGATGTGAGGTCAATGCGCTGGCGTGGCACACCGTGGCGGTAGGCGGTCGAAGACCGCTATACGAAGCCGCATTGGCTAACATTGAGGCCTATGGGTTTCAGGAGCCAATGACGAGGTGCGCCGGCGGTCGCGGTACGCACCGCCGCGGTACGCACCGCCGCGGGCGTGACCGCCATTTTCTATCTGCTTAATCACTCGAGACCTGATCATCCACAGGAGAGGACCTATACTGCAAGTGCTGCTGTGACCTCGGTCTGGAAGTGACAATGGCTGCTGCGACTGGGGAAAGGGCCCCTGCCTTCACGTCTGAGGAGTTGGACAAACTTGTGGATTGGGTCCTCCCCCAGTATGCGTTACTCTACGGTCCTCCAGACCAACAGGTAAGTACACTGGGTGCACATTGAATGGGCTATGCCTGTGTGGAGTGGGGTGGATGCTAAGTTGGTGGGGTGGGGGGCGAATGAGGAGTGCAACGCACGACAGATGAGAGCATGTGCCATATGGCAAGGTTGGGGAGGGGGGGCCAATCGCATCTAACATGCAGTAAAATGATGATTTTTCTTTCCCACCCTGTACATGTCAAATAGGTCAGCGCCCATCAGAAAGTGGACATTTGGCGTGCCATCGCCAAGGAAGTCCGGGCCCTGGGGGTCCACGTCAGACGGGGCACCCACTGCCGCAAGAGGTGGGAGGACATCCGCCGCGGGACCAGGAAGACCGCCGAGTCACTGCTGGGGATGGCCTCCCAACCTAGGAGGGGTGCCAGTCGTACCCTGACCCCCCTGATGTCCCGGATCCTGGCGGTGGCCTACCTTGATTTGGATGGGCGCTTGACATCACAGCAGACACAAGGGGGTGAGTATCAGCACATTCTGCTATCTCTCTGCGCAGTGGAGGCGTCTGGGTGGGGGAGGAGGGTTGGGGGTGACATTAGGCCAGGGCGCTTTCTGTAGTGTAGTCCTCTCCTTTAGGCATGGCCCTGTGCTCCCGGCCCCCACCTCTGTAGGGTGACAAGTACAGCTATCGATGGTCCAGCATCACACATGTGCGCCTTTGTCGTCTCTAGACCTGTTGTCCTAGTCAGAAGTACTGAGTTGTGTACCCCGAATGCACGGCTTAGTGCATGAGGCTCCTGTGTCTGTCCTCTCCGCCAACGGTGTTGACATTGCATGCACTCAACCTGGTCTTCGTTTTTCTCCCCCCACCCTTCTTCTTCGTCTTCTTGTGCATCTGTGCATTAGCATCATCAGGCGGAGGAGAATTGGCATCGGAGCACGAGGGAGCTGCAAGTCACAAGGCCCCGGTGGGACCAGGAACAGACACCGAGGGCACCAGTGATCCGGAGGGCGAGGGGAGCACCACAACGGGGACCGGTGGTGACACCAGCGTCAGCGACACGTCCTCGGATGGGAGCTCCCTAGCGGTGGCGGCAACATCCGGGCCCCCGCCTCTACAGGTACAGCCGCCACCCAGCGCACCAGCCCCGCCCTCCCAGCAGCCCCTCAGCCTACGCTCCGTGCCCGCTCGCCCAGGAAGGCGGGCGTCTCCTTCGCCCCAGGCACCTCAGCCCCTGCCCCTGTTACCCCTGCTGCCCTCAGTGAGGAGGTCATTGACCTCCTGCGGACCATCATTGTTGGGCAGACTACCCTTTTGAATGCCATCCAGGGGGTAGAAAGGGAGGTGCATCGGAGCAATGCCTACCTGGAGGGCATTCATTCGGGTCAGGCTGCCCATCAACGATCGTTCAATGCTCTGGCCTCAGCACTGACGGCAGCCATTGTTCCTGTCTCAAGCCTCCCTCTTCTGACTGCCTCCAGCCTGTCTCTGTCTCCTGTTCCTCAGCCTATCCCATCCACACCATCAGACCAGCCTGCACACACCTCAACACCCAAGGGCAGCTCATCCAGACACAAGCACCACAGAACCCACAAGCATTCACGCAAGCAACACCCAGATGCAGACATTCCAACAGTCACTACCACCTCTGTGTCCCCCTCCTCCTCGTCTCCCTCCTCCCTCCCTGTGACGTCTACACTCACACCTGCATGCACACCACCATCAGCCAGTGCTTCCATCACCAGCACACCCTCCAGTCCAGTCCGCACACGTGCAGTCACCACCCCCACTACCATTTACACGTCCCCTGTGTCCTCTCCCACTGTGTCTGTCACCCCCTCTTCCAAGACACACAAACGCAGGCAGACACCCACCCAACAGCCATCCACCTCACGACAGCCTCCAGCACAAGCACCTGCACCCAAAGACAGCACACCTGACTCTCCTACAACCACATCCTCTTCCTCCACTTCCATCACCACTTCTCCTACCTTTTACCTTGGTCCTAAGAAAGTTTTCCTTGCTAATCTTGACCTCTTTCCCTCCACTGACCCACCCCCTCCATCTGCAAAGAGTCCCAAGAGCACCTCAGCCACCACCAGCCCAGCTTCGAGTGTCACTGTGGTGCATGGGTTCTGGAGCCCACCCTTTGCCAGCAGTGACACTTCAATCAGCAGCAAGGGGACAGCCAGCCCCCCACCAGGCAAGAAGACCAGGAAGCTAAAGGGCCGCCGTGAGAGGACTGACACGGCTGCCCCCAAGGAGCAAAGTTCGCCCACTTCACCAGCCACAACATCTAGGGGAGGCAAGGGCCCGAGAGCCCCATCTAAGGAGCGAAAGGGCAGCAGGGCGGAAAAGTCAGCCAGCAGGAGCGCGGAGCAGGAGGGGCCCACAATCCCCATCCCGGGTGTTAGGAAGGACACCAAAAGGCCCAGGACTCCGTCACCGAAGGGTCCAGCAACAGCACGGTCGGAGGGCGACTGAGCAGGGAGTCCAGGCCAGGTCTGGCTCCCTTGACCTACTGGACGAGCACCGCTGAACAGGGCCCCGCCGTGGAGAGGAGCACCGCTGAACAGGGCCCCGCCGTGGCGAGGAGCACCGCTGAACAGGGCCCCGCCGTGCAGAAGAGCACCGCTGAACAGGGCCCCGCCGTGCAGAAGAGCACCGCTGAACAGGGCCCCGCCGTGCAGAAGAGCACCGCTGAACAGGGCCCCGCCGTGCAGAAGAGCACCGCTGAACAGGGCCCCGCTGTGCAGAAGAGCACTGCTGAACAGGGCCCGCCGTGCAGAAGAGCACCGCTGAACAGGGCCCCGCCGTCTCAAGCACCGCTCCGCTGGGCCCCGCCGTCTCAAGCACCGCTCCGCTGGGCCCTTCCTGTCAAGCACCGCTCCGCTGGGCCCCGCCGTCTCAAGCACCGCTCCGCTGGGCCCCGCCGTCACAAGCACCGCTCCGCTGGGCCCCGCCATCTCAAGCACCGCTCCGCTGGGCCCCGCCGTCTCAAGCACCGCTCCGCTGGGCCCCGCCGTCTCAAGCACCGCTCCGCTGGGCCCTTCATCTCAAGCACCGCTCCGCTGGGCCCCGCCGTCTCAAGCACCGCTCCGCTGGGCCCTTCCTGTCAAGCACCACTCCGCTGGGCCCCGCCGTCTCAAGCACCGCTCCGCTGGGCCCCGCCGTCTCAAGCACCGCTCCGCTGGGCCCCGCCGTCTCAAGCACCGCTCCGCTGGGCCCTTCATCTCAAGCACCGCTCCGCTGGGCCCCGCCGTCTCAAGCACCGCTCCGCTGGGCCCTTCCTGTCAAGCACCGCTCCGCTGGGCCCCGCCGTCTCAAGCACCGCTCCGCTGGGCCCCGCCGTCTCAAGCACCGCTCCGCTGGGCCCTTCATCTCAAGCACCGCTCCGCTGGGCCCCGCCGTCTCAAGCACCGCTCCGCTGGGCCCTTCATCTCAAGCACCGCTCCGCTGGGCCCTTCCTGTCAAGCACCGCTCCGCTGGGCCCTGCCGTCTCAAGCACCGCTCCGCTGGGCCCCGCCGTCTCAAGCACCGCTCCGCTGGGCCCTTCATCTCAAGCACCGCTCCGCTGGGCCCCGCCGTCTCAAGCACCGCTCCGCTGGGCCCTTCATCTCAAGCACTGCTCCGCCGGCCCCTTCCTGTTAAGCACCGCTCCGCTGGGCCCCGCTGTCTCAAGCACCGCTCCGCTGGGCCCCGCCGTCTCAAGCACCGCTCCGCTGGGCCCCGCCATCTCAAGCACGGCTCCACTGGGCCCCGCCGTCTCAAGCACCGCTCCGCTGGGCCCTTCATCTCAAGCACCGCTCCGCTGGGCCCCGCCGTCTCAAGCACCGCTCCGCTGGGCCCTTCATCTCAAGCACCGCTCCGCTGGCCCCTTCCTGTCAAGCACCGCTCCGCTGGGCCCCGCCGTCTCAAGCACCGCTCCGCTGGGCCCCGCCGTCTCAAGCACCGCTCCGCTGGGCCCCGCCGTCTCAAGCACCGCTCCGCTGGGCCCCGCCATCTCAAGCACCGCTCCGCTGGGCCCCGCCGTCTCAAGCACCGCTCCGCTGGGCCCCGCCGTCTCAAGCACCGCTCCGCTGGGCCCTTCATCTCAAGCACCGCTCCGCTGGGCCCCGCCTTCTCAAGCACCGCTCCGCTGGGCCCTTCCTGTCAAGCACCACTCCGCTGGGCCCCGCCGTCTCAAGCACCGCTCCGCTGGGCCCCGCCGTTTCAAGCACGGCTCCGCTGGGCCCCGCCGTCTCAAGCACCGCTCCGCTGGGCCCTTCATCTCAAGCACCGCTCCGCTGGGCCCCGCCGTCTCAAGCACCGCTCCGCTGGGCCCTTCCTGTCAAGCACCGCTCCGCTGGGCCCCGCCGTCTCAAGCACCGCTCCGCTGGGCCCCGCCGTCTCAAGCACCGCTCCGCTGGGCCCTTCATCTCAAGCACCGCTCCGCAGGGCCCCGCCGTCTCAAGCACCGCTCCGCTGGGCCCTTCATCTCAAGCACCGCTCCGCTGGGCCCTTCCTGTCAAGCACCGCTCCGCTGGGCCCCGCCGTCTCAAGCACCGCTCCGCTGGGCCCCGCCGTCTCAAGCACCGCTCCGCTGGGCCCTTCATCTCAAGCACCGCTCCGCTGGGCCCCGCCGTCTCAAGCACCGCTCCGCTGGGCCCTTCCTGTCAAGCACCGCTCCGCTGGGCCCTGCCGTCTCAAGCACCGCTCCGCTGGGCCCCGCCGTCTCAAGCACCGCTCCGCTGGGCCCTTCATCTCAAGCACCGCTCCGCTGGGCCCCGCCGTCTCAAGCACCGCTCCGCTGGGCCCTTCATCTCAAGCACTGCTCCGCCGGCCCCTTCCTGTTAAGCACCGCTCCGCTGGGCCCCGCTGTCTCAAGCACCGCTCCGCTGGGCCCCGCCGTCTCAAGCACCGCTCCGCTGGGCCCCGCCATCTCAAGCACGGCTCCACTGGGCCCCGCCGTCTCAAGCACCGCTCCGCTGGGCCCTTCATCTCAAGCACCGCTCCGCTGGGCCCCGCCGTCTCAAGCACCGCTCCGCTGGGCCCTTCATCTCAAGCACCGCTCCGCTGGCCCCTTCCTGTCAAGCACCGCTCCGCTGGGCCCCGCCGTCTCAAGCACCGCTCCGCTGGGCCCCGCCGTCTCAAGCACCGCTCCGCTGGGCCCCGCCGTCTCAAGCACCGCTCCGCTGGGCCCTTCCTGTCAAGCACCGCTCCGCTGGGCCCCGCCGTCTCAAGCACCGCTCCGCTGGGCCCCGCCGTCTCAATCACCGCTCCGCTGGGCCCTTCATCTCAAGCACCGCTCCGCTGGGCCCCGCCGTCTCAAGCACCGCTCCGCTGGGCCCTTCATCACAAGCACCGCTCCGCTGGGCCCTTCCTGTCAAGCACCGCTCCGCTGGGCCCCGCCGTCTCAAGCACCGCTCCGCTGGGCCCCGCCGTCTCAAGCACCGCTCCCCTGGGCCCCGCCGTCTCAAGCACCGCTCCGCTGGGCCCCGCCGTCTCAAGCACCGCTCCGCTGGGCCCTTCATCTCAAGCACCGCTCCGCTGGGCCCCGCCGTCTCAAGCACTGCTCCGCTGGGCCCTTCCTGTCAAGCACCGCTCCGCTGGGCCCCACCGTCTCAAGCACCGCTCCGCTGGGCCCCGCCGTCTCAAGCACCGCTCCGCTGGGCCCTTCATCTCAAGCACCGCTCCGCTGGGCCCCGCCGTCTCAAGCACCGCTCCGCTGGGCCCTTCATCTCAAGCACCGCTCCGCTGGGCCCCGCCGTCTCAAGCACCGCTCCGCTGGGCCCCGCCGTCTCAAGCACCGCTCCGCTGGGCCCCGCCGTCTCAAGCACCGCTCCGCTGGGCCCTTCATCTCAAGCACCGCTCCGCTGGGCCCCGCCGTCTCAAGCACCGCTCCGCTGGGCCCTCCATCTCAAGCACCGCTCCGCTGGGCCCTTCCTGTCAAGCACCGCTCCGCTGGGCCCCGCCGTCTCAAGCACCGCTCCGCTGGGCCCTTCCTGTCAAGCACCGCTCCGCCCCGCCGTCTCAAGCACCACTCCGCTGGGCCCCACCGTCTCAAGCACCGCTCCGCTGGGCCCCGCCGTCTCAAGCACCGCTCCGCTGGGCCCTTCATCTCAAGCACCGCTCCGCTGGTCCCTTCCTGTCAAGCACCGCTCCGCTGGGCCCCGCCGTCTCGAGCACCGCTCCGCTGGGCCCTTCCTGTCAAGTACCGCTCCGCTGGGCCCCGCCGTCTCAAGCACCGCTCCGCTGGGCCCTTCCTGTCAAGCACCGCTCCGCTGGGCCCCGCCGTCTCAAGCACCGCTCCGCTGGGCCCTTCATCTCAAGCACCGCTCCGCTGGGCCCCGCCGTCTCAAGCACCGCTCCGCTGGGCCCTCCATCTCAAGCACCGCTCCGCTGGGCCCTTCCTGTCAAGCACCGCTCCGCTGGGCCCCGCCGTCTCAAGCACCGCTCCGCTGGGCCCTTCCTGTCAAGCACCGCTCCGCCCCGCCGTCTCAAGCACCACTCCGCTGGGCCCCACCGTCTCAAGCACCGCTCCGCTGGGCCCCGCCGTCTCAAGCACCGCTCCGCTGGGCCCTTCATCTCAAGCACCGCTCCGCTGGGCCCTTCCTGTCAAGCACCGCTCCGCTGGGCCCCGCCGTCTCGAGCACCGC
Organism: Pleurodeles waltl; assembly: GCF_031143425.1. NCBI lineage: Eukaryota > Metazoa > Chordata > Amphibia > Caudata > Salamandridae > Pleurodeles > Pleurodeles waltl. The sequence goes on from NC_090448.1 coordinate 1,121,387,994, forward strand.
TCCGCTGGGCCCTTCCTGTCAAGTACCGCTCCGCTGGGCCCCGCCGTCTCAAGCACCGCTCCGCTGGGCCCTTCCTGTCAAGCACCGCTCCGCTGGGCCCCGCCGTCTCAAGCACCGCTCCGCTGGGCCCTTCATCTCAAGCACCGCTCCGCTGGGCCCCGCCGTCTCAAGCACCGCTCCGTTGGGCCCTTCATCTCAAGCACGCTCCGCTGGGCCCCGCCGTCTCAAGCACCGCTCCGCTGGGCCCTTCATCTCAAGCACCGCTCCGCTGGGCCCCGCCGTCTCAAGCACCACTGGCACAATGACAGTGCCGGATCTGTCTCGAGCTACTGTTCACGGTTCACTGTGCCCACCATGCCTCCTCCTTGACCGGTGGAGACTGTTATCCACCTGATGGACTGTGGCTTTGCAATCCCCAGGATGGCCGAGTGGGCAACCCACCCACTGTAGAGACTTGAGAGACTGTGGCTTTGCACTCCCCAGGATGGCCGAGTGGCCAAGCCACCCACTGTAGAGACTTGAGAGACTGTGGCTTTGCACTCCCCAGGATGGCCGAGTGGCCAAGCCACCCACTGTAGAGACTTGAGAGACTGTGGCTTTGCACTCCCCAGGATGGCCGAGTGGCCAAGCCACCCACTGTAGAGACTTGAGAGACTGTGGCTTTGCACTCCCCAGGATGGCCGAGTGGGCATGGTGGCCCCTTCGTGGATCTGGCGTCGTGGAATCATGTGGCTGTGGTGCCCCCCCCTTCCCCCTGAGGTGCCTGTGTTTTTTGTCATCAGATGCCCCTGCAGTGTTCTCTCCAAAGGTCTCAGGTCTCCTGTGTGGGCTTTGCCCTTGTGTTGCTACACTTTGGCCCACGGACACTTGGAATCTCGTTAGATGTGCAGGACTTATTGCCTCGGTTTATCGTATGCACTGGATATTGAATTTAGATTTTTGATTTGTTATTGCTATTTGACCGTGACTTATCAGTGGTTTTTATTTCCCATAAATTTCGAGTCACTATTTAATTATGTCCTTGTTTTTTTTACGGGGGTTTGGGTGGTTTCACTGTGACTTGTTGCTCTGCATTGGTGTGTACATGGTTTGGGGGGGTGGGTGTATCGCGTATGTGTGTGCACGTAACCTTTCGTCCTCCCCCCTCCCCTGTGTCGTAGGTGCAGTACTCACCGTTGTCGTCTGCGCCGGCGTTCGTACTCGTGGTAGATGAGCAGGTAGACGAGAGCAGGTAGGATGTTTAATTCGGGTTCCATGCTGTCCTCCTTCCTCGTGGAGTGCGTAGAGGTGCGCGTTTTCCCGTTCGTAGTCTGTTTCCGCCGTGTTTTTATCGGCGGGGCTCCCGCCCCGGAAAAGGTGGCGGATTGGCCGGTCATGATAGTGTGGGCGGTACATTGTTTGCCGCCTGGCTGTTGGCGGTGACCGCCGCGCTGTTTGTCGGTCCCGCCGTGGCGGTCGGAGTGTTAATGTGGCGGGCTGTGTTGGCGGTTCCCGCCAGGGTCAGAATTCCATTTTTTGGACCGCCGGCCTGTTGGCAGGTTGGCCACCGCTTTATCACCGACCGCCAGGGTTAGAATCACCCCCTAAGTAAGCTAATAATGAGCCTTGTGGCAATATTGTGATGTATTGCATATGCAATGTTCGATAATTGAAAACTAATAAACAGATTTGATCCATAAAAGCATTGCCTGAGGAACTCCTTAGTTCAAATATGACACACAGAGTTGAAGTTAACTGTTGAAATGTTTGCTTGTGCCAGTGTCACATGGTGATTGGAACCCTTAAGTGGGTGTTAAAATGTTTGTAAATAGCATTTGTGTCAATTTTAGCACTTGCTCAAATTAGGATCAGAGTAATAAAGTGGTCAAACCCGGACCAAACCCCGTTTGCTCTTGTCATTTCTCACTACTTGCCTGCAATATCTTAATCAGGTACACCCGATAGTCTTGCTAATGTTGTTTGCACCAGGGTGTGTTTGTACCTCTTATTACCGCAAAGGTGCTAATTTTTCTGATGGTCCTTTAGAACTTTGCAGAAATTCCCGAGAGCCTGGCACACTTGGGCAGATAACATGTCTCATACATGTGTGCTCCAAACTGAAAATCTCCTATCCCCTTTTTTAAAACATTTAGGGCCTGATTTAGAGTTTGGCAGAGGGATTTACTCTCACAAATCTGACTGATATCTCGTCCTCAGTATTGCAACTTCATTATAGCCTATGGCAGTGGTTCCCAATCTGTGGTAGGGGGACCCCCAACGGTCCGCGAAGCCTCCTCAGGGGGTCCGAGGCTGCTTAGGAAATTAAATAATACTAACAGATTAATAAAGTGTATATGGATAAAATGGCAAAATGTATAACTGAAAATTTTTCAATATACTGTAAATGTCAAGGAATTTGAACTTGGAGGCTAAAAATTAAATTAGTATCCTCAGCTTGATTTGTGGGAGCAGTGCAGCTGCATCAAACAGAATATAGTATAGACGATGTGTGGCTTCAAATGAATTTAGAAAAACTCCAACCTTTCTATTAAAATTATTTTTTTATTTACATTTGTTTGCAAATTAAATAAAATGTGTTATCATTTGTGTATGCATTTGATGAATGGTTGTTTCTGTATTTTTTGTAGACTGTTTTGCATTTCAAATCATCAACAATGTTTAGGCCAGGGTCCCCGGCTTCCAGTAATGACTAAGTGGGGGGTCTCCAAATTCCATTAATGATTCAGTGGGGTCCCCAGGTTTCAGTAATGATAAAGTGGTGCTATGGAACTTGTAATATGGCAGACTCAATATCCGTCACGTTTGTGACAAAGTAACCCAACTGCCAAACTTTAAATCAGGCCCTTAGTCTTTGGGATGTTTTAATCTATGTTCTCACTAGAGCTCAATGCCCTGAAGGGAAAGGACCCTTTAATGGGCTGAACGCCTTCTATGTCAAGCAAGTGGTTGTATGTGATGTAAAAAATTGACTCTTTATGAATCTCCAGCTTGTTGAAGCCACTCTGAGGTATTCATTTCCAACAAATGTTTTGAATGGAATGTGTGATCTAATAGCTGCATTTGTGCCCTTCCAGTAAACAATTGGTGGTAATATCTATAGAGGGAACACCCTTAAACCTTTTTCCTTGTTTGTTCCTGCCCTTGTCTGCCTTCATTGACTTCATAAGGCGAAGTGGGAAGCCTATGTAGCCTCAGGATTTCATGTAATGTTTCACATGCCCTCCTCTTTCCATGCAGGCCTTCCTCTCCCTGTGCATTCCCCTCTCCATTCTGTCTCCTATGCTTTGCTTCCTCTTCCCTCCTTTAATGCCTTGGTGTTCTGAACCTCCATTGCAGAGCTATAGCTTTTTCCCATCATTTTTCTCATGTTCTTCCAGCCTCCTCTGAACAACGTCTTTCTTCATGCAATCCACTTCCATCCTTCTTTGATACCCCTCTCCAGATCCTTTTTGCTCATTCCCTGTTTTTTGTCTTATCTCCTCTGTCCTCTCCTCTATTAAGTTCTTTCTACTTTTTCTCCATCCTGTTTGGGTTGCATAATCCTGAAAACAAACTACCGAAATTTATTTATTTTGAGGAGACTCCCTGTATTTAGTTTGTATCATAAATTGTGACGCTTTATCCCTTGTTTTAGCCTGAACCTGGCATTTGATACTTATTGTGTTTCATATTTGTTGAAAAAATAATCACAAACGATTTTCATAAACTTTGATTTCACCAAAGTGAATGTCAGGATGCTGTCATCAGATCTTGGTCAGGTCTTGGATTGCGTCAGTTTTTTGGTGGTCTTGAATAACAGTTTCATGACCCTAAAAAGGATTGTATCCTTGACTGGCATCCAGTAGATATAATTATATTTCCTCATCCTCACAACAAGATTACCTTCACCTTTTGTAGTTGGTGAAACAGACTTTCGAAATATGCCCTGAAAGGGCATTATAAAAGTCCAGCCTTGAGCTGACACACAAGTAATTGGGTTGCTTTCCATATTGATGAAAGAGCGGGTCCTTCTTCTGAAATTACTAGTAAAGAATTGGCCTGAGTAAAAAGAGCAGTCTCTACTCTGTGGTTCTGGTGACCCCGATCACAGGGAATGCAGAATTTTATTTTAGTCCACGTGGTGTTGACGGAGCATGTTCTTGTTAAAAGGGGAAAAAAATCATATTTAGAAGTATTATTACAGCCACCTCTTACCCTCTGGCAACACCTAGGGCCTCATCGCGAGGCTGGCGGTCTTCAGACCACCAGCCCGATGGTGGCTGTCGGGACCGCCGCTGCTGTGGCAGTCCGACTACCACATTAAGACCCTGGCCGCCAGGGTTCCACCAGCACCGCCGGGATCGGTGATCGCCATGGCCTGGCGGTGGCAGATATCGCAATCTGCCAGGGCAGCGCTGCAGGCAGCACTGCCCTGTGGATTACGACCTCGTACTCTGCCAGCCTTGTCATGGGGGTTTCACCGCCAGAAAAAGAATGGTGGAGAACAGGTGTAGGGGGCGACAGGGGTCCCCCTGTCCAGCACCGTCGCAATGTTCTTTGTCTTCTGTGCAGACAGTGAACGTTGCCAGGTGCCTGCCGGCCTAGCTGGAAACTCCTAATAGGTCCGGAGGGATAGTCGCCACTACAGCGGCGGCCCCCTTGTTGGGATTTTGGCGGATGAACGTTCCCGTCCACCAAACTCATAATGAGGCTCCTAATGTCTATTTAAATGTGGGTAAGTAAACATCTGAATGCCTATGTGACTGGGACAGTTTAGTGTCTTTCAGTCTCTGCTTGTCTCTGGTCACATTTCACACAAAAAAGTGCAAAAAACAGAAGTATCACAAACAGAACCTGCTCGCATCCTGTTTATTTGCTGCTAACCCAGATCGGCTATATTACTTTGACACTGGCACACTGGTCACAAACTCCTAACACCCCGAGAGGGTTACCAATTACACACTCAATCCCAATTAGACAGATCACTATTACCGTTGGGAAACATGCAACCAACCAAGGTGGCACTAGGATTTGCGAAATGGGTGTTGGATTGGGGATGCCATATTTATGGAAATTAAATCATACTACCAACTGAAAGTACTCCTTTTATTCCCCTATGCACGACTTGCATGTTTATCTTGATAGGTTGCTAAGCTCTCACTCGATCTCAGTATTGGTTCACAAACTGAATACTAAGGAGGGACAATCACAATCACCCACTCTAAAGATCCGCTGTTATATCCTGCTTCCACTACTTCTGACTTTGCATCTCCAGATCGTTATGTTAGAGGATCTCTTTTCCAAATAATCACTTGAGGACGATACATTGATTTTTTTATTGAAAACCAGGGGCAGCCGCTGATGTGAACATTGAATGAGAAGCCTTCAGAGTAGTGGTGATGGGAATGCATATCTAGAGCAGTAGGTGAGAAGTGACGTATTTCTAGCACCCTAGTCAATTAGATCGCTCTTTTGGCGGACTTGAGCAGGAAGTGGCCATTTCCCCACATAGGAAGCAGGAGGTATGCAGAGCTGGCAGAACAGCTAATATGCTTTGACTATTAGTCTTATGTAGCCAGAACACAAGTAGAAGTTGACAGGTCTGGACGCTTATTAAGCCAGACATGGGAAGAGTCCCCATCACAAGATTCTCTTGGACCAGGCCAAGAGGTTTGCAATCAAACTTTCAACAATATAGAGTCCTAGGAATACTGGACTACTACCAGACGCTGTATTGAACTGAGGACTAAGCAGGTGCTCAGATTTTCAGCAGTTCTGGGATTATCAGAGAGATCAACTCAAAGCTCCCTTCACTGAAGGTGAGATCAAGGTTCCCCAATGTTTCTGCCGAAGGGGAATACCCCAAGAACAGGCGGTTTGCCCACTGACACATACCTAAATCCTATGGGATTTATGTTTCGACAGCTGGGATATCTGCCACCACTGTGACGGAGCGACTCATCTGCCAATATCTAAATCAGGCCCTTAGCTCTAGAGCAGTGGAATACATTTATAGCTTTAGTACAAAAATTTAAAAGTTGAGGTACAAAATTTGTATAGTCTTTGCCATCAAGGCTTGCAGCAAAAAGTGCATGCATAATAAAGTGCAAAGTCAAAAGAATCCTAAATCCCAAATGAGCAGCAAATCAAAAAAGAAATGGGCAGCATTTCTAGTGGCATTTCAGAAATCTCTGGCTCATCCCCAAGATCAAGAGTTTATGTAGGAAATCTTCTCAAAGGGCAGAGTAGAAAGTGCAAATGCATCATGGTACAAACAAAAGTTTTAAAACTTCAGCAAATCAGAGCACAGTTTTATGAAAAGTCTCATTACCTTAGCAACTAAGCACTGTCCCACCTCATCAACATTGATTCCACCCACTCTATGCAAATGTCATCCGAAAATTGTAGAACAAACTAGATACATGAACAACGTCAAACTATTATGAATAAATAGGGCACTGTGAGCTAGTAGGAGAAAGTTGGAAAAAGAAGTGTCTTAGGGTCATGCTATAAAGATTTCATCAAGGACAGCAAAAACACCACAAATAAAAAAGACGAACATGGCTCTGCTTGACTATGTGCTGCAGCAATAATGAACAGTGAAATATACAGGGGAAAGACATCCATTTTGAAAAAAACAAGGACACTAGGCCCAAATTGAAGACTAATTAACAGGGATCAGAAAGCACACTTCTCTATTTCATAAGTGTGGATATGTAGTACTGAGAGAAAATCCACATTCGTGACGTTGTTTGTGATGCACAAAATATATATACACAAACATCATACACCAGTGCATGTGTCTAATGCACAGATAGCTAATACTGCACACAATGTCTAAGTGGAGTCTGCAAAGTAATGATAATGACAAATGTGAACAATAATAAACAGAATTAAGCACACAAAAAATTGGAGCATTTTATTTGACTTTATCCCTTACATTTCATATTTTTCTAAAGACGGTCTTTTTAACAATGGCCCATTATTTGCATTTATTGTTTTAGTAAGTAATGTTTTGTGCTGTTTGAACTAGGTTTTAGCTGTATTTCAAAATATATTTGGATTTTCTCGATTTTAGTACTCCTTTTGCTACAGAGCATTTTCTCAAAAGTGTAATGTTCCGGATCCTAATAAATGGACTTGTGTCCCAGGAGTTGTATTTCGTCGGAATGGTCCTTTATCCTCCAGTGATTCAAATGAAGTGTTACTGAGTTTCTGACGTTCATGGAAAATTGAAGGTACCAAGGGACATTGGTTCCTTCCGTTCTATCTGTGGTTTGAGCTCCATGTGCATGAAATTAGCCCGGAGCCGCTGCACAGCGATGGGACAAGCCGGGATAGGCTCTAGCAGCTGGAAGCTTTTATCCTGAGGTCTTTAAAAGGGCATACTTCTACAAATGTTCTTAGCTACTTGTGCCCTAAGGAGATATCTCCATGCCCGCCTTTAGACCCGGCCACCTTACATACCTTAGCGCTCCGTCTTGGATATCCACTGGAGGCAGCCTTGAGCGTGTCCCTACCAGGCATGGCGTGTGAAGTCCACGTAGCGGTGGTCCCTGGAGAAATGAGTTGACACACAGGACAATTTCCTTATAGGGCTTTTAGCCAGGGGTGTAGCTTGGTCAGTATGATTGGGGGGCGGGGCTTCAGATTTCCCAACAATTACGCCTGGGCCTTGTGTTAAAACACATTATGTACAAAGCAGAGGAGGTTTAACGGGCAGTGGAAAGAGAGGAATGCAATTGTTAAAACGCAATATTTTTTTAAACTAATCAACATTTTTAAGGTCTTCAATATATAGACGTAGGAGTGTGTGTTTTTGTCGATGTGGGCATGTAAAAATTCCTGGTGAAATTCGACAGACACTTCACATTATCCGACTGAAAGCACTTATTCCCAACCATTTACCACAGAATACATTTTTAGGGGGGTGTCACACCCCACAAACACTCCCTGGAGCGACACCCCTGCTCATAGCCTGCCAATATTAAGAGCCTATGATGCCTCCTTAGGAGCCTTTCTACAAAAACGACAAAGAGTCACTCTGGAATATCAGAAGCATAGAGCTGTCACGCAAGCGTTGGACGTGCATCTGTTGAATGCGCCAGCAGATGTAAAACGTGGGTAGGTTAGCACAAGTGTGACAATATTCACCAATACTTGTGCCAGTATTGCTTTCCAAATTCGAACTTGCAAAAAGACCTAGAGTGGATACATTAGCATGACTCTGGGACTTGTGGGCATCAGTGCTTTTCCAAAGCTTTCACCAAGTTTTGTGGCTTGATGAATACATTGCCGGACACAAGCCCCACATCTGTGCAAAAGCAGTCAATAACCCAATCATGGTGGAACTGCATAGGTTGACCCCTATCTTCCTCCCCTTGTGTCCCTGAGCTTGGTCCAGAAATAAAGCCTCACGTCCTACAGATTTCAATTATTTTTAAATTATTGATTTGTGTAATTGATTTGCTTATTTTTTTATCGGTTTTATGTAGCACAGAGAACTGAAAGGTATAGGAGTACCATGCATTCTACAATGAACATCATCTGAAGACATAACAGGACAAGAGGTGAGCAAGTATCAGTTAAAAAAGAGCTAGACCAGTCTACAGGCAGCATCATCTGAGGACAGTCGCATCAAGGCAGCAAGGTAGGTCTCAGATGGAAGAGCTAAGACAGCATGCTTGGAGGGAGGAGCGCAGCAGGATAAGTAGCCATGAGGCAGAGTTCCTTAGTCTGACATGAGCAGCCCTAAGAGGAGAGATGAGATTTCTGGGGCCCTATTACGCATCAGGCACACTTTATCGGTTTGCACCACGGTGCGCCTTAAAGAAGTTGTGCCAGGTGCAAACAGAGAAAGTGCCCCCTATTGCATTGAATGAGCTGCCTGCAAAGCAGCATTCAAGTGAAAAAACTAGCGGCTTTGAAGCAGCTGATCCATGTTTCACTCTGCAGGCAGCAACCCGTCTACACTTTTAAGAGAGGATAGAGATCCCTCGCAGGCGGGTGCAGTGAGTGACCGCACCATCTGCAAGGGGATGTCTTGGGTTCCATAGGCCCCCCTTTCCCACTTTGAGAGGGCTGCCATCAGGGGGCGCACTGTCAGTGCACCTCCTGACAGGTTCTTTGCCTCTGCCCCCTCATCTATAATACGGCACCCGCGCAGAGGCAACGGGATTTCCTCATTTGCATGGGGCCGCTCCCCCATGCAAATGATTGAATACCCTCTGTTGACAGCGCTACCAGTATTACAGAAAGGGCCACACAAACGTCTGTGGCCCTTTCTGTATAAAAAGTTTCACAGGGTACTCATAGCGGGTGCACATGCCCGTTGCTCCCCCAGGGCACTTTGTTTAATACGGCCCCAGGTGTTTGCAGAGGGACACCCGGATGGGTTTTACTCTTAGGTCTCCAATGGGAACCAATGTAACTCAGTCAGGATAGGCATAGTTAATTCAAAGTATTTGGCGGATGACACAAGCCTTGCTGTGGCATGAAGAGCAGGTTTTAATTGTAGGGGGCACATTGTGAAATGCCAGCCAGAACAGCATTGCCAAAGTCAGGCCTGAAGTGAGTGTTGGCATGAGCAACAGATATTAGAAGAGGATGGAATAATAGAGGTTTTCATTTCTTTAAAGTGTGCAGGTAGAACTTAGCTGGATTGGCAAGTTTATCGACATGGGGAATGACGGAGAGTTTTGTGTCTAAGGCAATCCCTAGAGAGGAGAGGGTGGAATATCAGCCTATCACACCTCAATCCTTTCAAATCCTACCAGCCAGGAAGAGCAGTGGACCTATGTCTGCCTCCCTTGTCTGTGCAGAAAATTTTAGGGAAGGAGGAAGTTTCTGCTTCTAGTCTGGAAATGCATGATGAACCTCATAGTGTGTTAAGTCTTGTTGTTCACCAGGGATCTGCTCATTCCTCTACAGTGTAGGTTTGTGTCTGTTTGACTGCAAGAATCAGTAACAAATTAGTAATAGTGCTTGAACACATTTAAATTCCAAATACATTGTCAGCTCCAGAAAATGTTGAAAAGGCCATATGCGTTCAACTTTTAGACTTAAACAGTGGGGGTTGGTAATTTTAGGCGGGAGAAAGGTAGACAGGACACACATATACACACTCACTGACAACCATTCATTGCACACACACGGACACACACACACACTCATTACCAAATATTCAAGCATGCATGCACACACGCACCAAACATTGATTTAAAAAAAAAATCACACTTACCAACAGATCTGCCTCGGAGATCCCATGAGGGTTGGGACTGCTGCTTTCCCTCATTGGCTGATCTATGTCAGCCAATGAGGGAAGGCAGCAAACCCAACCTCGTCACAGAGTGGGATGGGGTCAGTGAGACTGGTGACCCCACCCCACTCTGTGATGAGATGTCACTGATTGACACTCAGCCCTGGGCACTTCAGGGCTTAAAGCTGAAGAGCCCAGGTCTGAGGCAATGAGCGACGCTACCCTTGTCACTGAGGTGGAGGACCTCGACGACCTTTGCTGAGCTAAGCAGGTCACACCCAAAGGAGTTATGACATCCTCACCCCAGCAAAGCTCAGCTCGGGCAGCCAGGAGTCTGCGTATTTAGCGCATGTCTATCTCCTGGCTGCCTGACCTGAACCAGAAGAATGTCTGTCAGGCTGACCTTTCATCAGCCTGACAGACACTCTTCTTGAGGGGCAAAAAGTGAGGGTACGTGGCCCCTCACCCCCAATGAACGGGTCATAGCTGGGCTTGAAATATGGGAATTATTTATAATGATGCGTGGTTTTCCTTAAGGTGTAATACACCAGTTAGCTGTTGACAGTACGCATAAGAACCCTTGCACACTCTTGCCCTAAAGACCTATTCAGAACACTCTGAAGTGTGAACCTTTTTTCCACATTTTCAGTGGGATCCATGACTGTCAGACCCTACAGTAAGTTCTCATTCCTTGACACTCTTTTACCTAATGTAACCAGGCGCGCTAATAGATGAGCCCAGTCTAGCCAGTACAATGTGTAGGATGGAGATGCCGAAATTAATCATACCTTATGGATAGCATTACATTGCATTGTTTTGTACCTTGACTGCACCATTACAGAAAGGTCCTATGCATGCAAATCATTCTTGGTCCCACCCAGAAAGGACAGTTCCCCTCATCTGCTAGGTCATGTCCCTTCTCTATGAGAACACAAGCAATCCCAGACTCCTTTTCATCTTCTTGGGGCTCATCAGTGAAGCGCCCTCAGTCTTTGAAGCTCAAATGTATCTATCATATCAGAACAAAGGGCTGCCCAGGGCAGCTAATTACATCTGATTAAGATCCATTCAAGCATTCCATTTAGCACTTTTTGCTGTGTACTAAAGGGAAGCAGAACCGTGGTTAAAGTACATGAAATATGTTTTTATGTGACCTACATGCCACCCCTCTTATTAAGGCACATTCCTTAAAAACGTTTAATTGTTTATGTAAGCTATAATTTTCGGTTATCTGATCTAATATCCATTACAGTCTTTTATTACAGAGTTATATTTTAAACTCTATAGATAAGAAATAATTTGAAATACTTGATATGCATACTAAGCACTCCGGATGCAAAGTATTCCAGTATTACTTTACAAAATGTCGCCAGATTCAATAATAAAAAAAATATCTAAACTAACAAGCCTCAATCTGTATTATCGTGCACTATACCAAAAAAAAAGTATGACAGATCACATAAACAAATAAGAAATATATTAAAGTGCAGGGCTTGCATTGTAATACATCCTGTCTTGGGGTCAGGGCGCTTCTATTCAGTGTTGTCTCTTGACAACTCTCCACCTTGGGCTCTCGTCTCTCAGACACCTTTGTTATTACTTCCATAAATTTAATGTATGGACCCAATGCATTAAACACCACTCCAGCTCCATTCCACCAACTCATCCGCTCTCCCTAGCCTGACTTTAACTGGAAAATCAATGGTAAAGTCCATTACCAGCTTGGAAACAGGAACAATGCTGAGTGGCAACCTCTGCTCCATGATGGCTCTCGGCGGCTGGGATCTAGGACCCACCTCTGATGAGCCCAGCTGGCTCCCCCCACCTCCTGAACCCATATGAAATTGCAGCATCAAAAGATAAAGGATCTTCCTGCAGAGTGATGGTGACAGAGTGGGAGCTGCTAGTTGCAAACAGGACTGAGACATACAGGCCAAGATATGCAAAGGGGACCAAAGTCGCTGACTAGTTTCACTCTGTAATCAAAGGCAAGGGCAGGACAGACTTGCTATTCTACATATGAGGTTCTTGCATCACATTTACATATTTTCTAAACACTTTTAGATGACAAACTCTTCCGTAGGAAGGGCAGTCTGTCTGTACGCAATGCATCCTTCATGATATTGGCACATTGATTATCTAAACTAATGATGATAACCTGAAAGAGTTCAACCAACGTGTGCAGTCCTTCAACTCATTCAAGAATATCAGTCCACTGAACTACCCACACCTTTCAACCCTATTCCTGGCGGGTAAGCAGGAATTCATCACTGACTAAAGCAATGCTGCTCCCCCAACACCTGCGGGCAACCTGTGAGCGATTCCTACTTTCAGTACCCCGACTACTAGTCAATGTAATCATGAGCCTTTTTTGGAAGCTGACCTGGCTGGCAGAGATTGCAAGGGGGTGTGGGGGTCAGGAAAAATCTTTTGGACTAGTAGAGAATATTAAAAGGGCTAAAATGAACACACATGGGAGTTGAGGGCAATCTTACAGGAGGTATTGTTGTCCTAATGACCAGGAAGAAGCTCTGCAGTGCTGGTGGACGACTCCAAAGGGCTCTGAGAGCAGCTATGGGGATGAGGGTCTCTTCAGGTGTCAGTTGACTACTTAAGGTGCTTTTAGAAACCTATAGAGTGATGACGACCTCTAGAAGACTTGTTCTTAGGGATAGTTGAGAGCAACTGGGTGACACCTGTATACCGTAGGGCCAGCCAAGGATTTTTGATGAAGACGTGCAGGTCTCTGAGAGCCAACAGAAGGCATTTGCTGGCCAGGAGAATGTATATGAGAACCATCAGCAGGTCTCTGAGGATAGGTGAAGGTGGATTAAAAATACCTTAAGGTTGGCTCAGGGCTAGTTTGGGATCTCTTGATATTGGTTAATTTTCCGTCAGCTAGCACCACTATGTTTAGTGTGCAAAGCATCAATTCCACACATAAAGAGATTGTGCTTCGTGGAGAACCGGTGCACTAGAACAATGTCAGAGTGCCTGGTCTGATAAAGCATCCCTCAGGTCTCTAGCATAACCTTGTACATCTATGAAACAAATAGCAGCCAGTGGTGGGGCTTATTCTCACATTCCTGGTGTGACTGATGGTCCTGGGCCTGCAACTTATCAAATCACTATGCAGTAAAATCATTGTGAATGTCTGTGCCACATGTCCGCCACCCTGTGTGTGAGTGTGTCATTGATGAATGCATACTGGAGTTGGAGCAGAGCTGCACAGAGTGATGAAGTGTGAAAGTACTGCAGACAGAGGCAAGTACAAAATCAATCTTGGGGCCTGATTTAAATTTCGTCTGACAGGTTACTATGTCACAACGGTGATGGATATCCCGTCCACCAAAATATAAATCCCATAGGAAATAATGGGATTTATATTTCTGTCACCATTGTGACGAAGTAACCCGTCCACTGAAATCTAAATCATGCCCTTCATTTCTTTGGCAGTCTGGCCTATGGTCTGTGCCCTTCCCTTGTTGTCTCCCGAACAGTAGCACGTTTCCAATGGCTTCTGTTGCCCTTAACACGTGGGGACCATCTCTGCCATGACAGGGCCCACCTGTGCATGATGTTAGCATTCTTGTCATCACAGTGCTATCCTGAGTATTAAACTGATTCAGGCATAACAGTGGTTATTCCTGTCATCTGTGAGGCATGCCTGGGGGCGTGGCCAAGGTCTCGGAGATGGCGCACGCCTAAATTCCGAGCTCCGGAGGGGCCGGTGAAGAATTGAGCGAAAAAGCGCCTCTGCCGGGCCGACCGAAGTCCGGACTGAGGGGTAGACTCACAGGAGGGGGCTAGGCGAGAGAGTGCCCCTCTGGTGACGGCGAAGTGAGCCCGGTGCCGAAATCGGCCTCCTGGACGGCTCGGGGGTCGAGAGGCCTGGGCGCACGACTGCATCCGCGGCCTCGCGCTGGGCTGTGGCCGGGCCCGCCGGAGAGGGAAGGAGGCGACGGGACGTGAAGGTGCGGGGCCCTGGGCGTGGCCTTATCAGACGGTGAGAGAGCAGGGGGCGGCCGTGCCCGCGGGAGAAGTCGCGCCCAGTCGGGGCGTTGCAGGACGGAGTGGCTGAACGCGGGCGGCCCCAGGAGCAGACGGGCGCCGACCCGGGCGAGAGACTGCGGCCCCTACAGCGGCCCTTGAGGGTGTCGGGTGGCGGAGCTGACCGGCCGGCGTGCCCAGAAGCGGGCGGCTCCAGCGGAAGACGGCGGCACCATCCCGCGGTAGGAGCGGGCAATGCGAGGCGCGAGGGGGGATAGTATGGAGTCCCCTCCTCATAGCGGCACAGGTGCTGGAGGGGCCTGAGAGCCCATGAGCTCCCGCACCGGAACGGGTGCGGCGGGGCAGCGCCCCGGGAGGCGAGCGGCCCCGGGTGGACTCGGAGACCTGCTCGAGGCAGTGATTGAGACCCGGGTAGGGCTGCAGGCCGGGGCTGTGATCAAGCGTCTGGTCATTGGACCCCAGGGGACAACGGAGGAGTTCTCCTCCATCGCGACGGTGCAGCCGAAGAGCGCCCAGCGGCGAAGAGTTATCGGGAGGCTGTAAGAGGGGACCAGTGCAGCGAAAGGCCGGAGTGATAAGGGAACACATGGAGAGGTCACTGGAACGGAGACGGAACCCGGGGCCCTGACATTCCCTATGGCGGCGTAACGTGCAGTAAAATCGGTCCCTTGAGGACTGCTGTGGACATTGACGAGCCTGCGTGGGACTGGTAGGCTGTTTGGGGCAAAAGTTGAAAAAGAACGATCTGGACCCGCACCAACGTGGGGCCCCTGGGGGGCTGATCTGATCCCTGGGACGGGGGGACCCATTTGTCTGGACTGCAATAGGGGAGCAAAGGCGCGGAGCACCCAACGGAGAGACTCAGAAACAGTGGACCCTGAAAGGTACGGGGACCCGGCTGAGGAAAAGCCTGGGGCAAGGCAGCGGCTCATGGAGGGGAGGGAGTGACGTCTTGGAGAAGATAGACAAACACCGCCGAGGCTGCTGTCAGGGGTCCCTGGGGCGGGGCCTGCGGCCGCGCTGATGCCCTTTAAGGCTCGCCCCAAGGCCAGAAATATGGAGTCCAAGGCTCAGGCCGAGTGCGAAGAGTCGGGCGCGCAGGACCACACACAGGTCAAGGTCCAGGACACGCTAGATAAAATTCTTGGAGCGATAGAGGACACCAAAACAACGCTGCAGCGAGAGATCAGCCAGGTTGCGGTTGAGGTGAGCTTGCTGAGAGCGGAACACCACAAATTGGTAGATAGAGTCAAAGAAACAGAAACTGCCCTGGCGGACATAGCACCGAAGCAGGAAAACCTGACAGCTGAAGTGTCCTCCCTGGTTGACAGAGTGACGCGCCTCGAAAGGAGAGTTGAAGACGCAGAGGGGAGGAACAGAAGGAATAACGTACGTGTGGTGGGTCTCCCGGAGGGGACCGAGGGTACGAACATGGTTGAATTTTTGGAGAAGTGGTTCAGTGAGACGGTGGCTCCGGGGCGCCTGACCCCCTTCTACACGTTGGAGCGGGCGCATCGGGTACCGGCGAGGCCGCTGGCCCCGGGCAGGCCCCCCCGGGCCGTGATAGCTAAACTGTTACATTATAGTGACAGGGACACCCTCCTGCAGAGGGCCAGGGAATCGGGCCCTTTTAAAGTCGGAAACGGGGAGGTGACATTATTCCCGGATTACACTCTGGAGGTACAAAACAAGCGAGCTTCGTTTCTGGCAGTCAAGAGAGCCCTAAGGGAGGAGGGAATCCAATATTCGCTACTCTACCCAGCCAGATTGAGAGTGATTCTGGAAGGGAAGACATCGTTCCTTCAGTCACCTGAGGAAGCCTGGGAATGGCTAGAGTCACACAGCTCCCGGGCAGGAGGGTCCACAGGAAGGGTCGCGCTTGGGAACGGGGCGCGCCGAGCGCTGATGGGAAGGAAGCCCAGAAACCGCAGACGTATGGTACCTACCCAAACACAGAAAGAGAAAGGAAGGAAGGAGGCATTGGAGGCAGCGGCACGCATGAGCGGAGAGGAGTCACCCCAGGAGGAATCCGGGAACGAGTCTGGCGACACGATGGTTTCATCTGCAGGTGAAGCGGATCATTCAACCCGAGCCCCGAAAGTAACCCCGCAAACAGCTGACGAACTTGGCTAGCCTGGACGCACGGAAGGCCCTGGAGACAGGGCGCGTATTGGGATCGACCGGCCCCTCCGGGCAAGGCCACCCCCCCAGACCAGTACTCTGCCGTTTGACAATAATGGCGGGTACTGCTAATCAGAGACTGAACAAGTTGCACTGTTGCACAATTTGCTGGGCGACCTACAAGTTCGGAGGCGCCCTGGGGACTGGGAGTTGGGTCATACAGTTAAAAGTTAATAAGGCAATGTGGGAATTGGAATTGGAATGTGACAAAGTTATAGATAAAGGGAGAGGAGGCTCCGAGGCTTGGGAGGGCCGGGACAGAGCCACCAAACCGAAAATGGGCAATGGCAGATTACAATCTCATGACCTGGAATGTTAGAGGGATGGGCACTCCGGCTAAAAGGCACAAGATACTCTCCTATCTTAAGAGAAGGGGTGTACAGGTGGCTCTATTGCAGGAAACTCACCTGGCGCCTGGAGAGGGAGAGAAGTTGAGACGTAGGTGGAGGGGGCAGGTATTCGCAACGGAATACTCTGCCAACGCTAGAGGTGTATTGGTATGGATCAGGGCGGGGGTCCCCTTCACGACGATCTCTTCCAATATTGACAAGGAGGGTAGATTTGTGATACTGGAGGGGAGGCTGCATGGTGTACCGATAGTCTTGAGTTGCATCTATGCCCCTAACCAAGACCAGGTAGCCTTCATGTCAGGGTTATCGAGTCACCTTACACGCCAATGCACCGGAGAGCTATTAGTAGGTGGGGATTTTAATGCGGTGCTAGACACTGAACTGGACAGGTCTACCCCTCCTATACAGGGGGCTGCGGCAATAAAAACAGCCAAAAGGGTAGGGGAGTGGTTGGACGGGTGGGGGCTATCGGATGTCTGGCGAGTGCATCACCCAACTGACAGAGATTATTCTTATTACTCGGGTCTTCACCAGGTACATACAAGAATCGATAGAGTAGTATGCACTGCAGGCCTGTTAATTAACATGACACGCTCGGAATACTTGGCCCGCACCTTGTCTGACCACAATCCCTTGTTAATAACGATGAGGGTGCCGGAGGACAGACCCCCCATACCGTCTTGGAGGATGTCCCCCTCAACACTTGAGGACCAGTCGTACAGAGAAGCCTTACGCTGTCATTTGACAGAATACATCGAGACAAACAACGGGTCCACCCCCACTAGGGCCCTGGAATGGGAGGCACTTAAGGTGGTGACGAGGGGCTTTTGCTTGGGGCAGTCGTCGGGGGTTAGACGTACACTTGAAAGGGAGCTAAATGCTCTGGAGAAAGACATACACGAAGGGGAGTTGGGACAGGGGAGAACTGCGCAGGAGAAGGAGGATTACAGTCGAGCCCGCAGGGAACACTCCCGCATTGAAGAGCAGCTTAGATGCCATGATAGACAAAAGTACACAGCATCCCTGCAGGCGGAGGAGGGTAGATCGGGGAGAATGTTGGCGTGGTTGGTCCGCTCCGGGGGGCAGGGTGAGCCTATCACATGTGTACTAGATGGGGAGGGTTCACGCAAGCTCAGCCCGGCCCAAATAAACAATGCATTCAGGGAATATTATATGCAGTTGTACGGGAAACCCAGTGATCTGCGGACAGAGTCCTTCGACGAGTACCTACAGCAAATCCCGCTACCAACTCTGAACGCAGTGGATAAAGAGGCCCTGGGGGGCCCAGTGTCAGTGGAGGAAGTAAACGAAGCCATAGCACAGCTAGCGCCAGGGAAGACTCCGGGAACAGACGGGCTCCCCATGGACTTTTACAAAAAATATAGGTCACTGCTGGCTCCCCAACTGACTGAGATGTACGCGGAGGCACGGCGACAGGGTGAACTGCCACAAACGTTGCGGGAGGCTGTGGTGGTCCCTCTCCCCAAAACTAAAGACAGGGAAGCACGGGTGATGGAGTTTAGGCCTTTATCAATGCTAAACAGTGATTTCAAAATTCTTAGCAAGATCATGGCTGCTCGATTGCTGCCCCATATGACCAAGCTAGTGCATACTGATCAGAATGGCTTTATTCCTGCCCGAAGCACCTCGTTGAATTTAAGACGGGTTTTCTCGGTGCTGCATATGCCCAGGGCTTTGAGACCGCCAGCTGGGGTTTTGTTGGCGGTGGACTTCGAGAAGGCCTTCGACTCAATCAGGTGGGATTACTTAAGGAAGGTGATGCTCAAAATGGGACTAGGGGAGGAATGGGTGAAGTGGGTGGACCTACTGTACGCTTCCCCCCTGGCTAGAGTTAAGACCGGAAAGTCGATCTCCAGTGCATACCCAATATACCGCAGAACTAGGCAGGGCTGCCCCCTATCACCGATGTTGTTTGCCCTGGCAATTGAGCCCCTGGCGGCACAGTTGCGGCGAGAAGGAGTGGGCAAGGGAATTATCTGGGGTCCGGCTGAGCATATCGTTTCTCTATATGCCGACGATATACTCCTTTACCTGAGGGACGGGCGGGAGGTGTCGGGTGGGCGCTGGGGATTCTGGAGGAATTCAGGAGTCTATCTGGACTCAGACTTAACAGGAGAAAAACATTTGTATTCCCTGTTCTGGCAGGCTGCGCTCGTCCGGACTCGTGCCCTGCGGACATAAACTGGGCCCGCGGACTTTTAAATATTTGGGCATACAAATATTTCACGAACTGAGCGATCTTAGGGACGGCAATCTCGGCAGGACACTTAGATCCCTGCGCACCTCGGTGGAGTTCTGGAGGTCATTGAAACTATCAATAATGGCCAGAGTGGCGCTCTCCAAAATGGTCATGCTGCCACGTCTACTCTATTACTTTGCGAACCTGCCAGTGCAGGTCCCTCCTACATGGTTCCGAGAGTTAAATGCACTGCTTAGAGAGTTGATATGGGATGTGGGTCACAGGAGAACGGCGCTAACAACCGTCTGTAGACCGGCGCGTCTGGGGGGACTGGGTGCCCCTGACTTCGAGGCGTATTATTTGGCATCTCAGCTCCAGTGGGTGGCCGGCTGGATGGCGGGCAGGGGACAGCTAGACCTGGCAACAGCGCAAGGAATAACAGACACAGCTCGTATAGCGGCAAATATGGCGGGTAGGAAGGTCGCCCTCATAGGTGACAGCATAATGTGTAACGTGGCGTTGAAATGGTGGAAGCGTTGCGTGAAAAGGACCGGGGTCGGGCCGCCATACTCTCCCGCTTTACCACTGGAGGTAGTCGCCCTAGAACTACGGGGGCGTGAGCGAGGGGGGCTAGGATTGGGGCCATGGGTGGGAGCGGGGCTGGGGGCAGTGGGGGAACTATTCAAGGAGGGGTTGCTGAAGAGCTTCGATGACTTAGTAGTAGGAGGGGTACCGCAAGGTCAATTCCTATTCTTCAGGAAGCTGATGCACACCCTAAAAGAGCACTGGAGTACAATTAATGCAGAACCCACAATCCATGGGGTGCTGCACCTCTTGTTGACGGCAGGAGAGGAACCTCACATGATCACAAAAATATACCGTGCCCAAATAGAGTCAGCTGTGGACCCCCTGCACTCCCTAAGAGAAAAATGGGAGAAGACAGCCGGGCGAGACCTGTCCGAGTCGGAATGGGCCAGGGCTCTAGCTTATCCTAGAACGATCTCACGCAACACGAGGCTCAGATATATTCAATACAATTACTTACACAGAACTTACCTCACCCCACATCGGTTGCACCGCATATATGGGGGGGCTCCCAAGGTATGCCCCAGATGTGAGGGCGGGGAAGCTGACTTTGACCACATGATGTGGGTATGCCCGAGAATCCAGGTGGGTTGGTTCGAGATGATGGCTACCCTCACGAAGTTATTCGGCTTGGAGCTCCGGCCAACCCCTGATTTGTGCCTACTGGGTCTTCGAACCGGGATTAGGTGGGGCAAGGTTGGGAATCGTTTCCTTGACCTGTCTCTGGCTCTATTTAAAAGACTGATCACGAAGGGATGGAAGTCCCCAACCCACCCATCACTAACAGAATGGAGGAACGATGTCACAAGGTGGTCCAGGGCAGAGCTTCAGGTCCTTAGGGCTGAGGAGGCGAGGGGGGTCCTTCAGACCCCAATCGCGGCGGAGTGGGAAAACCTGGTGTCTAACTGGGAAGATTTAACAAAGAGTCCGATGGAGCCTGAGGGAGTGGGATGAGCTAATGGACACGGTCAGAAGATCCCAACATAGGGGAAGTTCACTGTAACTAAGACTGAATGACTACTAAGAATCAGTTTGATCCGGATGCGGTATGAGTGTGAGGGGGAGAGCGGGATGGTATAATAAAAAGGATAATGGAGGGTAATGACGGAACGCAGGGCAATAAAACACGACAAGCAATACCCGGGCAAGCTATCTCCCTTTTTAGTAATTCAGCAATTAAACAGTTCCTCCCACATAGGCCTAAAAGTTCATATACAGTTTGAAGTTGAGTTAAGTCTGTTAACAGGTCACAGAATACAACAGTAACGTAGGATAATGAAAATGTGAATGCCATTATAAAGTTTCAATTGGGCGAAGAAATAACTGTTGATAAGTTAAGTAAATGCATGGTAAAGGCTAACCAAATGCGTAACGTACTGCATGGACCGCAAAGCCCGGAAATGGTATAATTAGCAGAAATGTATAATCACGACAATACGTTACTGTAAGAAGAATTACACTTGTAAAAACAGCAAGTAGTTGATAACAATAAAAACAAATTTAAAAAAAAAATCTGTGAGGCATGCCTGGCCTGAAAGTGACCACCCTGGCTATATTTATGAGTCCTGTGCTGAGCACATCCCTGGCATAGGCTGGCCCTGGCATTATTGGCATGACTGAGTCCACCTCTGTCATAAGACTGTCCAGGGCATCTTTGTGCATAACCTTGACATCATCCAGCTTATCCCTCGGACATTGTGTTTATCCTTCGTGTATTGTCAAAAAGTTCAACACAGTGGTGTAAACCAATGGTATGTGATGGGTATACATGGGAAAGCAAGGCAGAATCTGTGTGCCAGAAGTACATGTGAGTACGCAATAAAAAGTAAAAGCTAATGTTTCTGGAACAAACATACTTACTAACTATGAAAACCCGATACCCAGGGACAAAATATGTTCTTTTAATGAAAATCACATGCGTTTCTTGGGGGAATAGAATTATTATTTTTTCAAAATCTAACACTTGCATTCGATAGCACAGTGTATAGATTTTCAGAAACCTGCCTGAAAGTGTGTGAGTTAAATTGATTACAATAAAAAAAGTATTGAACACTAATAATTGAGTGATAATTCGTGCTGAGTTTAAAATACTTATTGGTGATGTTGCGTTTTGTTGCCTCTGCATATTGTGGCGTGGGTGGTCTGTTATTTTGTGGCTTGTGTGGAGGCTTGTTATGGTGCCATTATTAATGGGGGTTTTTACATTATCACTACTGCTGTGAACTGAGGCCATAGCTGGTCTAACGTTGCTCTGATCCTTCAAGGTCTCTATAAGCTGCGCAGTAGCATGGCTCTTTGATCCTGGAAGAGTGTGACATCCGTAGACCCTCTATGTTTTCCAGCATGTACCTTTCAAATAGGTTCTCATTTATAAACTACACCTGAGTCTGTCCATGGAAAGAGTGGGCATGTCGACATGAAAGAAAAAGAAATACAGAAGAGAAGAAAGATGCCTTATATATTTTGAAAAGTGATAGGCCACGTGAAACTCCATACCCAGGATTGCCTTGTGTTTTTTTGCAAATGTTGGAGAAATCAGGCTAGACCATGTGTTATTTAACTTTTGCAAGATTTAATGGGAAGGCAAGGCTTGTTTGGCACACCACAACAGTACTGGGGTATTTCAACAGCACCCCTTCAGAGCCTGTTAACTTACTTATGTGTTTAGACTCACTTTCAAAGCTCTCCAGCCACAAGAGGCACATCATGCGAGCTCTGTGCGTGTCAATGTCATGGTAGTAGGAAGTGTTGTTTCTTCAGGAATATATGGGTATAATTACAGTTCTAAAAGTTTTCCAATACTGGGAATCACTGAAGAATAACAAAAACAAAAATATCATGTGGACAGAATTTTATGTCAAAAATATGAAGGACCTAAATATCGACAAGGTAAATGCGAATAGCTAAGTGTAGATTTAGTATTCTTAACTCCAAATCTACAAGCCTTGTAGGTATATATAATGTTGATGTACATATATATGCAGAATTATGTATTGAAAAAATGTGCTTACCAATAGAACTGTACTTTCACAATATTTTTGTTCTCGATATTCTTGACACAATATTTTGTCCACACAATATTTTTTCTCTGAACAGCAATACAGGTACATCAGTGCAGTGTGCTAAACAAAATATCATCTTTGTAAAAGCTGGGAGGAATAGAAGTGCATGGTACAGGTCAGTACAGATGCATTGTGGGGTACTGTTCATTTCTCAGTACAGGGATATCAGTTTGGTCAGTGTATTGAGGTATATGGTGATCCATGTCCTTCCAGTGGGATAAAGCGTATTTGAAGCTCTTCAGTGACACTAATGTATATGTCATCTATGCCCCCAGTATTTTTTTATTAAGTACACAGTGGCCTCCTAGAGACGTGCTGCTGCTGATAAATTGTGCTGCCGTGCAAGACTCTAATTTAATAGAATAGTTCATTATTTGCCCTTCAGAACTCATTGTTAAGACCATAGCTTTGATCCAACACAATGTGAAAGATGTGCTGTAAAATTCACAGATGGCTTCAGTTTCTCCAAACCTTTCTAGGTTACAGACCCCCCCTTCACAAACCGGGTCCTTTCTCTGGAAATGTTTGTTCCCCATGGTGCAAGGTGGGGTGCTATGCAAGTTTTTGCCAGGGTTGCTTTTGGCACCTAGTATCTCCGTGATTGGTGAGTGAAGTAAGCTGTAGAGCAGAGGATCTGAAAACATTTAAACAATACGCCTGGCCCATGCACAATTTAATAAATAGGCAATAAACGTGCAGTGTAATGAGGGACATCTGCGAAAGAAAATCACAAACCCAAAAAAGTGCATTTATGCTAGCCAAAAGTAAGAGAAATGTGTTGTATTTTTGAGTATGTGTCTGCTTGTGACTACATGCTTCTCTGCATCAGTTGATGATGAGCCAAAGGATTCCAGGAAGGTAATTTTATCTTGGAAGCCCTAGCTGATGGTTGGTGGTCCTGTAACAACACATTGCACAGAAATAATGTTACTACAAAGCACCTGGAGTCTGCTGCCTTTGTATGCTGTTCAACTTAACAATGGCGATGAATGCAACCTCTACACGTGTGGACCACCAACGGAGAAGCTCAATGACGCTATAGAAGTTAATTGAGAGCGCTACTATCTCATAGAGGCTTATCTATTAATATTCATCTTTTCACTCTAAAGCCCAGTGGAATATTGATTTAACTTGCTAGTAAAACTACTGAACCTTGAAACCTCAGATGGAAGAGGATCAGTTGAATCTGTCTGCTCGTCATGTCTACAACTGGAGGTTTATCCGACTCTCACTGGATTCCGAAGAGGCTCGAAATATTTATGGATTTTGTGGATGGTGTGGTTGCAAGTCTGGATTCTATGCCAATGAGCAGTGAGGATCATCACAAAATCCAAACAATGATCATGTTGATATTTGAACTTTTACCTTGAGCAACCACTGCATAGTTCTAATTCATTCACACATTCAGCAAACTTTCTCCTGTAGCTTGTGCTGATTGTGATGCACCAACATCCATACTCATTTCACCCTAAAGTTTCATACCTGCATCAGAACGCTTCTGTTGATGCACCTGCATTATGCATCAAGCACCAAGTGATGTCATTATGCATCAATGTCATACTTTTTTATCCTTGACGCCATTGTAGTTTGGGAAATACCAGGATTACAAGTAAACACAGCATAGGTATGCACATCGGTATAAATTGTATGTTTTTTCCCTCTTACAGCTGTGAGGGTTATGTACAGATTAAGGTTGGATATATCGTCCAGCATATGATTTTTGTTATCATCTGCCACATGCAATGACATTTGACAATTATATCATTCATATTGTACAGGGCCATTCTTTGGTGAACTCCATTGACTTTACTGGGACTGTTCTGTGCAGGAGTATACGCTTATTTTCCTATTGTTTTATTTACAAGAAACTGAACTGGATTATTTATTTTGTTGTATTTTCTTGGAGTGTGCCTACTGCTAATATGGCTCAGCCCCCTATCTTTTCATCTGAAAGGCCAGAACCAAATGCTTCCATGAAAAAGAGAAAAAAGTCATTTGATTCCAATTTGGTTGCCATGGGTGGGGAACGATTCTCAGCAACAATGAAACAAGTAGCATTGCTGCATAATTTAGCGTTGGAAGGGAGAAATGTTTATGAGAATCTGGAGGAGTTAACTCTAGGCTCAACAATTGGGGAGCCAAGGGATTTTTTGAAAAAGCCTATGATTATGTTAGAAAATCATTTTTGTACCAGGATAAACATTGTGGCTTTTCTTCGTAAGATTTTTTCAAGGACACAAGGGAAAACAGAGAAGGTGGGGAACTACTTAGCATCATTATGAACATTAGCGTGTGCATGTGAATTTGGGGTGTTAACTGATTTTTGCCTTAGAGATCAGTTAGTAAGGTGTTCTAATGATCATACAGCATTGATGAAACTTTTGAACAAAAATGACAGCCTTACAGGAGCACTAGCAATTGCATAAGCTATGGAGAAAACATCAGCCTCAGTGTGAGAATTTCAGGAGATGGAAAGTGTGTATCCCATAAGTTCGGTTGGGATGGTGAATGAGGTGATTGGGAAGGGTAATGACTTAAGTGACAAAAAAACCTAAGAACATCTCTAGGTCTTCTTCAACATACTTAAAAATAGAGATACAATTTTAAAAGGTTATAGATATGGTAGCAAAGTGCATCTTTCAAATAGTCCTCGGTGCTATGCTACATGCACAAAATGAGGTAAAAAGGGGCATTATGCCAGAGCATATAGAGTGAAAAAGTACACATGGTAGAAAAAGTATCACATATTGGAAGTAAATTAGTTCGACAGTGGCAGGGAATGGAGAAATTGATGGTGTTTTTTGCAAGCACCTGAAGGTGAAGTGATTGTTGGTTGTTAGAAATGAATAGCTCTGATGGATTGGGGTTCTCCATACACCATGGTAGGTGGCCAACATTTGAATGAATGTTTTGGAAGTGAGAACAACTATTACCTTCAGATATTAATCCTGTTGGTTATGGGGTATCTAAGATTGATGCTGCCTGGTGATGAAGACTCAATTATGTGACAGAGAGACAGTGGGTAAGATTTATGTGGCCAAATGTGGGGGCACCTTGTTGGATTGACCAAATATTCCTGAACCAATTCTATTGGTGGCAAACACTGGAGATTACCATAAAATGGCGTGAGAGCTTCCCAAAGTATTCAGTGCTGAATTAGGGTTGCTAAGTGGCTTTGAGCACAAAGTTGTATTAAAGTAAAGAAAAATGCCGAGCCATGTGTATAAGGTCAGGATACTGTCGAATTTAATGATGGGACCTCTCAAAGGTGACCTTCAAAAGTTGCAGGACTTAGATGTTATTGAGGACACAGAGACTTTGGAGTGATTGACTCCAATGGTTATTGCTCTTAAGGGCAGAAGGAGGAGTGATAGGATGTGTGTAGTCCTCAGAGGTCTCAATCAACATATTTGGGTGGATCACCAGCCTTTCCCAATATTTCAGTGACTGTGACAGTTCTTAAGGGTGCTAAATTGTTCAGCAGCATGAATTTGTCCTCCTGGTATCATCAAGTTCTAATACATGCAGAGTCCAGGCACCTCACATTGTTTGTAACGTCCTTAAAAGCTTACAGGTATTTGAGAATACCTTTTGGTTGGGCATCAGCTGCCACTTGTTTTTAGAGGGTGATTAAAAAGATGTTGGAAGGTATTCCTCAGGTTATCTTCTTCCAGGGTGATATTTTGGTGTATGGGAAAGATAAATTGGACCATGATGGAATATTCAGGCAAAAACTAAATAAAAAATGCAATCCTCTGGCTTAACATGAAAAAAAATGTTGATTTGGAGTTACAAATGTTACGAATTTAGAACACACAATTTCAGGTGAGCATAAAAAACCCGAAGTTAGAACTTGCCAAAAGTATCATAGAGGCGTCCACTCCCATAGCTCATAACCAAGTGAAAATGAAATGAAATGAGAACAGGTTTAAAGAGCAAACTAAACCAAATGGTGTCAAAGCACTGAGCCAAAAATAACCGTCCCATACACAAATAAGAGAAACACTAAGGTGGCACCTCCAAAGAGAAGAACCACATTTTAAGAAATTTTTTAAACGGAGAGAAAGAATCTCTTTCCGAAATGTTAGCATGCAGAGTGTTCCAAATCTTAGCTGCGGCAACCAAGACCGAGCGTCCTCCACACGTGACTTTTCAATACCAAGGAATAATCACCTTCCTGCAGAGAGATGACCTAAGAGGTCTGCATAGTATATACAATTGGAAAAGAGAGTTAAGTTGCCTGGGTCCTTTATGGTTCAATGCAAGAAAAACTATCAGGAGAGCTTTGAAAGTTATCCAATTTTTAACTGTAAGCCAGTGGAGGACACAAATCCCATCTCTGACAGAGAGCTGCTCAGGAACATTCAGAATGAGGTGGGCAGCCGGATTCTGAACCACTTGAAGCTTGTTAAGAGAAGAACTGTTGATATTCAGATACAGTGCTTTACAATAGTATGATCTCAATGTAATCTCAGCAATGAATACAGATTGGCGCATTTCCAAAGGAATGAAAGGAAATATTTTTTTTAAAGTCCTAATGATGTGAAACAAGTACTGGT
Organism: Pleurodeles waltl; assembly: GCF_031143425.1. Taxonomy (NCBI): domain Eukaryota; kingdom Metazoa; phylum Chordata; class Amphibia; order Caudata; family Salamandridae; genus Pleurodeles; species Pleurodeles waltl. Next base: position 1,121,415,179 of record NC_090448.1, read on the forward strand.
GGTATGACTGACCTGTGAGTCCAAATTAAGAGTGCTAACAAAGATAATTCTAAAATCTTTTGCAGACTTCACAGAGGTTTGTAACGGGCCACAGATCTCCAGCCACCAGATATCAGACCAGATGGACTCCTGAGTTCCAAACACCAGCACCTCCATTTTGTTAGCATTTAGTTTTTAAAAAATTGTCTTTCATTCAGACACTGATGCTGGACATACACTGATTTAATTTGTCCGCTACAAAAGCCAGATTATCAGAAATAGACACAATCATTTTTTGTGTTGTCTGCATAGGATAAAACTTGAAAACCGAAGGGTCGCACTAACTCCACAAGAGGGGTTACATACAAATTAAAACGTGAGATCTTTCTTTGTGTTGGTGGTGTTTTAATCAAAGTTCAAAGCAAATTTTGCAAGTGTAGTTCAACCACTGAGGTTTCTATTCAGGAAAGGAACATAATTTTTGTGTTCTGAAGAGTGTGAGGCAGCTCGCCGGTCTTTTGGAGCATCTATTAGTGTACAACCATGTTAGGACATTATGACACTTGCAAGAAAAGTGTACTGATGACAGATGTCAGCCTTATTGGTCTTGGTGCCATGTTGTCTGAGATGGTTGAAGTTGAGGAAAGGAAAGTCATGTTTGGCGCATGGTCCCTGGAAGGGGTTGAGGAGCGTTATTCTGTAATAGAACGAGAAGCTCTGGCTGTAGTATGAGTTGTACAACATTACACGTTTTAACTGTGGGCTATTCCATTTGTTTTAGGATCTGTCCATCGTCCACTGGTACAGATTTTTACTTATTGAGACTATAGAAATTGACACCTAGGGGCATATTTATACTTCGTTTGCGCTGAATTTCCATCATTTTTTAATGCAAATTCAGCGCAAACTCAACTCCATATTTATATTTTGATGCTAGAACGGTCTAGCGTCAAAATACTGGAGTTAAAGTCATTTTTTGTATGCGTGAAACCACCTTGCGTCAATGAGATGCAAGGTAGGCGTTCCCATCTAAATGACCCAAAGCCCCTAGTGCCTTATTTATCCTCCCATGCAAAAATGGTGCACGGGGGGAGGCGAACATAAATATTGGCTCTAAGCCTGTTTAGCACCATTCTTTAATGCCTGCGTAAGGGCAGGCGTTAGGGGTAGTGTAGACCCATTTCCATGGTCAAACACCATGGAAAGAGCCCACATGTGCCCACCCCAAGCCCCAGGAACACCCACACCAGAGGGACACCAGAGGATGTGGCGACCCCATCCCAGGTAAGGAGGGTAAGTAGAGGTAAGTACTTTTAAAATATTTTTTAAGTGCCATTGGTGGCCCTGAAATGGACCCTCCTACATGGCACTGGGTGCAATGGCCATGCCCAGGGGACCCTTGTCACTTGTGCGGGCCATTGGGGTAGTGGGCATGACTTTTGTCTTTTGTAAGTCATGTGGTATGGATGGTTTTGTGTCAGGAAATGACGCTAGGCTGGTTAGAGGCTTTTTTGTTTGCCTCTAACCAGCCTAGCGTCATTTTTTGGTGCAAAACCCCCTTCCCCATACCACCTCCCCCCCCACCCAGCTATCATCATTTTCCCAAACCCCATCCCACCCTTTGCGCTAGCTTGAGGGATTCTATAAATATGGCACCCGGCTGGCGCTCTGGAATGATGCAAGCCTGCGCTATACTTTTTGACGCAAAACTGTGTTTGCACAGTTTTGCGTCAAAAAATATAAATATGGGTACTAGAATTTAAAGATGGATGAATTTAATTTTCAAGTTTAATGTTTACCTGGTGAGAGGAACATGTCAGTGAGCTACCTATCAAGACTGCCCACTGACTGTCATCACACTCAATACTAGGGCTTTAGGGCCCACGATGAGTGATCCTGTGTTGACTGTAGCATGGATGAAGGAAAAGGTTGTAACAGAGGAGGAAAGGGAATCGGAACATGCCAGCAAGAATGATGATGTGTTCCTTATTGGATTATGTGGTGAACGTATGGCCAAACTTTAGAGATATCCTTAACTCTGTCAGAGGTCTTTTTAATGTGAGAGAAGAATTGAGCCTTATGAACAGAGATTTTTCAGAGGTACACGTTTAGTTTTTACCTACAGAATTAAGGGAGAATCATAAATCTAGGCAATCAGGGGCGTCTGGGAAGAACTGTAATGAAACCCTTGATACTTGAATTATATTGGTGGTCAATTCTTGAACATCAAGTGGAGAAGACTGTAAAAGATTATTGGCTATATTTTAAGAATGACAAGTGCATACTGATTCATGCTGTACCATTATCAGCAACTGAAATTCCATCAGAGCCTTGGAAGAAACTGGGTTTGAACAGTGTTGGTTCATTTGAGCTATCACTAAAGTAACATTATGTGTTACTATTGATTAATTATACAACCCAGTGGGTGGTCACCTCGAGAATGAATGCAATGAATATATATATGGTGATTGTTTTTCTTAGGGATGAGTTTGCTTGTGAAGGAATTCCAGGTGTGATTGCTATGGACAATGGTGTGCAGTTTGCGTTGACTGTCATGATGGAATTCCTTGGTAAAGTGTCAATCCATCATCACTGACCGGCTGTTTTTTCTCCCCAGGCCAATGGTCTTGTGGAATAAATGAACAGAATGGTCAAGTCGTTTGCCCATAGAGCTTGAGACGCTGGTACTCCACCTAGAGAGGTACTGAGAGTAACATGGTGGGCACATCAAAATACTCCTGCTTTTGTTACACTAAAATCAAGTCCAGGGAGGGGAGGAGGAAGGAGACAAATGTTGATGTCAGAAGAGAGAACTATCAGAACAGTTATCAAGTCAGGTATGATAAAAAGAACTGTGTTACGAGAGTCAAATGGGTGGTTGGTGGAGTGGTTGTGGTGAAGAAATCTGGTTTTGTCAGGAAGGGAAGGTCTAAGTTTATTGAACCCTTCAAAATAAAGAAAGTGAAGAAGAAGTTGCTTTGAACTTCGGTGAACTGTAGAGTATGTCTCGGTTAGTCGGTGCGAATGCTGATGTGTATGGTGAGGTTAGCGCAGAAACATCTTGGTCATCCTCTCCGACTGCAGCGTGTGGCCGGGGAAGACGAGGGAGTGCTAGGCCAGCATGGTGGAGGGATTATGATTTGGGTGAGAGAATCTGATTTGTGTATATTTAGTGGTATGCTACAGTTCTTCCATGCTAACAATGTTATATTTCAGTCTGTAGTTCATACGGTCGATTCCACTATTACTTTTCTAGTCCTATTTTTACATGGTTGTTTTTATTCAAATTTTAGAATGTGTTTTGTAGTTTCAGTTCCTTTTTTCTTTCTGTATTTATTTGCTACTTATGGGGGGGAGATGTGTTGTGCTTTACTATTGTGTCAGCTTGTGAGCACGTGCTGGATTGTGGAACTTCTTTGAATCAATTGATGCAGAGCTGGGGGATTCCACGAAGGTCATTTTATCCTGATAGTTGGCAGTCCTCTGTCAGTATACAGAACAGAAATAAAGTTATTACAGCACCTACAGTCTGCTGCCTTTGTATGCTGTTCAACTTCACAGAATGGTTGTCAATAAAGACCGTAGTCCTGTCCCTGATGAACTGAGAAATGTGCCCTTTTCACAGGAATTCATGTCTCTTGATGGAGTGCAGTCACAGTTTTAAAGTATAATGTCATGAGGGAGACGTGCTGCTGCTGATCCAGTCCAGACCACGCTTGGTGGTACCTGCTGGTCGGTCTCTGTTGCTGGTGGCACGACCTGGGCACTAACAGATGAGGTTTCGTTGGGTTTTAGTTCTCACTGCCAATGATGGGAAGCAAGGTGGCATATCATACAGATCTGTAACACTCCTCCACCCCACAAACCTTGAGCTTCCAGCAGAGGGGAGAGGGATAAAACCGTTGATGCTGGTTTAGGATATATGTAGGTGATGAAAACAGTCTCCTTGGCACAATTTGCTGCTAACAGGTCTCTGAGTTCCTCTGTCCGTTTCTTTCCCTATTCTTCCCTTCTCCATCCTTCTCTTCCCCAATCTTGTTCTGCACTTTCACATTCCCTTCTCCCTTTGCACTTTCACGCCCCTCTTATCTCATTTTTGTCTTTGCCTCTTTCCTGCCTTTAGAACCTTTTCTTCTCCTCCCTGTGACATCTGTTCCCCTTCCGTTCCCCCTCCTCTTTGTCTTCCCCTCATTCTTGTCTGTGTTACTTCTCTCTCATCATCTCTTCCATCTAATCTGCTCTTCTGCATTTAATGCCCCTGTCGTCCTCTTCTCTGCTCTCTTCCTCTCTTTCACGTCTACATCTTGTGTTTGCTTCTCTCCCTCTCCCTTGCATCTACTTCTTCCATTTCCTTGTCCTCCCTAGAGTTCCTCTCATTCTCCCCTCCTCTTTTCAGTCATTATCCACTACCACTATCCTCATTTTGCGTACCAAGGCCCATATTTATACTTTAACACGCAAAACTGTGTTAGCACAGTTTTGCGTGTAAAAGTATAGTGCCGGCTAGCACCATTACTGGATGCCAGCCAGGTGCCATATTTATGGAATGGTGCTAGCCAGCGCTAATGCCCTGTTAGGGTGGGGGAGACGTAGGGGAAACCGGAGCTTGTGCACCAAATAATGGCGCTCCTCTGTTTAGAGGCAAAAAATTGCCTCTAGGCAGCGTAACACCATTTCCTGGTGCACAACCCCCATGGACATGGGGGAGCCATGCCCACCACCCCAATGACCATGCCCAGGTGACAAATGTCCCCTGGGCATGGCCATTGGGTCCAGTGCCATGCAGGGGGCCCCAAGTCAGGGCCCCGAGCAGGTGAAAAAAAAATTATACTTACCAGAGCTTACCTGGGATGGGTGCCCCATCCTGTGGTGTCCCTCTGCTGTAGGTAGGGGTGTCCCTGGGGCCAGCGAAGGGCACCTGTGGGCTCTTTCCATGGTCTCTGGCCATGGAAAAAGGCCCACAGGTCCCCTAACGCCTGCCCTGACCCAGGTATTAAATAATGGTGCTAATCAAGCTTAGCGCCATTATTTAAGGTCCCCTTCCCCCTGTGCTAGATTTTAGCATGGGAGATAAATATGGCACTAAGGCCATATCGTCCTTTTCTGGACAGGAACGCCTACCTTGCATCTCATTGACGCAAGGTAGGTTTTCACATCCAGAAAATGATGTAAACTCCACAACTTTGGCGCTAGACGTGTCTAGCGCCAAAGTATAAATATGGAGTTAGGTTTACGCTGAATTCGCGTGAAAAAATTACGCTAATTCAGCGCAAACTGAGTATACATATGGGCCCATGTGTGCAGTTTCTCAGTACTGAGTTTGCCAGCCCCTTTCTGGGGTCTGTCTCTGTCTTCGTGGCCCCACAACTCCCCCAGGAAGAATCAACACAGAGCCAGGCCCCAGGGAGGCACTCACAAAAATATATTCTGAGCAGGCAGCCTTTCAACTATCTGCAGCTGATTTAGCACAATCAGGGCCCACTCACAGCTCTGGTACTCGGTGCCACTGCACTGGCTGCACCACTGATAGCTGTTGCCCTATTCACAAGTAACCACAGGTTCTACACCATCAATTTGCCATTTATGAAGAATGATTCCAGCACCTGTAACTGTACTTGCAGCTCCCTGGTATAAGACCACTTTGTACATCATTCTGTTCCTTTACAGTAAGGTTGCTGTTTACTCTTACATGCAAACACACGTTAACATACTACTGTCCTCCATGTACATTTGTTACCACAGTAACATGACAAGTTGGATGTTTTCTGTCACAGATCCAATATCCCACAGAAAATATTTCCCTTGCGGTAACATTATTTTAGCTCAAGAAAATTACTGCAATCCACCTACACACATCCCAGCCACCCATGTGCTTCACAAACTAATTTAAACATAAACGTTAATTTTACTTGTGACAAACCTTAGAACTATAGAGGCCACTTCCTTCCACATCATTATACCCACTGACCTCAGTCCTGAACTTTTCACCTACAAATCATTGTTGTTAGTGGTCTTCATCTAATTAGTTCAAACGAAGAAGAACAGTACTACAACACCCAGAATGAATTAGTTTATCACATTAAAGTACAAAACTGGAAATAATTTCGGAAATGACTTGGAAGATGGTGATCACCTTAGTTAGATTCAAACCTATCACCTCTGGGCCTGATTTAAGCTTAGGAGAACTGACATTACTCTGTCAGGGTGCTGGAGTAAAGCACCCTCTTGCCCTTTGGGAGTACCCATCTACCAAATTTTGAAATGTCCACTGCTCCAGCGGACAGTTATTGCACTTGCAGGAGCCCACCATTATGGAGGTTCCTGTAAATGCTTTGAAAGTCACATGACGGAAGTCTATGTCAAACTTTCAATTTTTTTTTATTTTTAGAAACAAAGGCCCTCTTTATGAACATTGGCGGCTGAGACCGCCATGACGGTGGCGGCGGTAATGACCGCCACTGGCATGGTGGTCTCAGCCGCCAAATAATGAAGGCTGTGGGGACCGCCACATGCGGCCTTCCACCACCGCCAGGCTAACGCCGACAGGCAGCCTGACCATGGCGGAAATCATTATCCGACAGGGCAGCGCTGGCCCTCCGGATAATGATCCCTTTTCCTCCAGCCTTTCCTTGGTGGGTTTCCCCGCCAGAGAAAGGCTGGCGGAAGTGGTGCTCTGGGGCCCCGTGCAGTGCCCCGTCGCGCAGGTCCATGTGGAGCCTCCGGCAATGCCCTGGCCCAGCAGAATGTTGTTTATGCGGCCAGCGGGGTCTGTAGGGGGCTGACGGTCAGTTAAATGACCGCCAGCATGAACATGGCGGTAAACACCGCCGTGTTCATAATGACCCCCAAAATCCCAAAGCTGGATTTTGTTTTTGATAATAAAAACAACAGTGACGTCCTCAGTGGTGGTAACTTTTGCAGGTTTTACTATTCCTCACTGCCAAGTTTTACCTGGCAGTGGCAGACAATAAAAACATTATTGCAAACAGTGGCCAAGTTATCACAAATTATTAAGCAATTTTAACATCAGGAACAAACTTGGGGCCGATTTTGAGTTTAGAGGATGGAAAATTCCATCCGCCAAACTCTCGACTGGGTGGCCGCTGCCTATGCGGTGACCTCACCACCAGAGTTATTAAGAGTTTACCACTAGGTCAGCGGGCGATAACCTGAGTTTCCACCCGCTGGCCTAGCAGGAAACAGGCTGCAGCATTGTCTCTGGCTTTTAATTGAGCCGGCAGCTATGCTGTAGCCTGCAGGGTGCACCAGCACCCTCGCAATGTTCATTGTCTGCAAAGCAGACAGTGAACATTGCGATCATGCTGGCCAAAGGGGCCCCTGCACTGCCCATGCTAAGTGCATGGGCAGTTCAGGGCCCCTCGGGACCCCGTTCACCCGTTCTCTGCCAGCCTTTTCATGGGAGTGCTACCACTATGAAAATGCTGGCAGAGAACGAGGTCATAATTCCAGGGCACATCTGCTTGCAGTGCTGCCCTGGTGGATTAGGACCGCCACCTACCTCCAGACCACCGGGGTCTCTGATCCTGGCGGAGCTGGTAGTTCCCTGACGGACCAACCGCCAGAGTTGTAATGTGGCGCTCGTACCGCCTCACTGGCGGCAGTCTGACCGTCATCTGTGAGACTGGCGATCTAGTGACCGCCAGACTTGTAATGAGGCCCTTAGTGTGCAGTGCTGTAGTGTACCCTGCCCATGCGCATGATACTAATTTAAGAAAAGCTAGAGCTCCGAAGTGCACTAGGCACAAAACACACAAATGGTGCCCTAAGACACCAGTTGCGCGTGTTGTGTCTACTGCACTTCAGAGCTCGTGCTTTTCTTAAAAAAGGACAATAAAAACATGCCATTGGTCTGCCCAATCTAAATAGGGTGGGTGCACAAATGGCAAAACCTCCTATGGCCATTACTCTTTCGGTTCTTCTGAGGTGTATGTTGGCAGCGGAGCTGGAGTAGTCTACATCATCCACATACTGAAGGCCCGCCCGACTCTAAATGAAGGCCCCCTCTCGCCCAAACTGTAAATCGGCTCCCCTCTGTCCTTTCATTTTAAAACAGCTGCACTCTAGGGGCCGTATTATAGATACACATGTAAACCTGTGTACTAGGCATAGGTTGGACATTGCGCTACATCACAAGAAATTTGCTATTCCCACTGCAGGCACAAGCCCACACCTGAATTAGGAACAGCACATTAGTGAAAGACGGACAGACTGTTGAAGCCGCTGGTTTGCCTTTCACTGTGCAGGCTTCTACGTGACAAGCACTTCAAAGGGGGCCGGGGTTCCCCTGTAGGCAGGTGCATTCCTGTTAGCATGCCTTCTGCTGTCCATGGGACCTTCTGAAGGCCCACCGTGAGCCACTTCCATGTGGTTACCAGTCAGTGCGGCCCCTGATACCTTCTTTGCCTCTGCAGCCACATTTGTATGAGGCCAAGATCTCATAAAAATTAGGAAAACCCTTTATGATAATGAAGGCACACATGTAGCACAGGCATGATCTGTATTACAGAAGAGGTTGTGCAAGCATCTGCGGTCCCTTCTCTAACAGCAAAGTGTCACTGGTATTCAGAAACAGGTGCACACTTCTGTTGTGCCCAGGGTACTTAGCTTAACATGGCCCCAGATCCAGGACTTCATTCTGAGATCTTAGCCATGGAGTATGAAAGAGATTTTGCAGCAGGAAAGCTGAATGGCTAATAACCACCTTTCTATGGATTAAGAAGAACAGTACAACTTAAGACTGAATCCTGGTGACAGCCTGATTTAATTCCACAATGGCCGCTGGGCTATCCAAACTTCAGTGTAGTGTTTGATAAACTTTCCCACCATTATGGCAGGGCACAGCTATTGTGAAAAGTGCTATGACTGCAATTGCACCATACAGTGGCAGAGTGTTGGAATATGAGCATTGCAAAGGGACCACAAACGGAGGGTACATTCCGAGTACTGGCATCACAAGAGTCCCTAAGGCGTTGATCACACCATAAGAAAGTATCATTGAAATATAATGAAAGTAATATCAATTTGTACAGTGCTTTACACTTACACGCTTGAGGCAATTAGTACTACCTATCCTAGAACTATTATTATTGTTACTCAGTTTTGATTAAATATGTGGGAGTGGGTCCAGGTTAAGCAACCTTCAAGTACATGCTTGGATGACTGTATACCTCATGTTGCTTTGGCAGTTTTACATATACACTGAATTTACATTTGGTTGGCGTGATCACCGGTGGGCAGTAAATCCTCTTTTAATATGTTTGTTGTGCACACCACGGGTGTTTGCTCCTGCGTTTGCTGGCGGAGGAAATCTTGTGTGAATCGTGCTAGCAAATAAAGCAAATGTGCTGGGTATGGATGGAGGAATGAGGAATAACATTCCTCACTCCCATGAATTCTGGTGCACATTACACACCCACTAATTTGTGTGGCCTGCATTAATACAAGTTAGATGAACTGTGAACCAATTGGGCATTGGATGTAGTATTAGGGGGCACAGATGTCGCCTCTTCACCCTTTTGGTGATTCCCAATGCATAATGCTAGCTCAATGCATAGCTCAGGCATTAAATGGCTGCTTTCAGAAAGTGAGACACAGTGTCTATGTCATAACAGCCTGTTCTCCTGAAAACCACAGCGCCAGGATGTTGTGGGCTCTCTGGGAATGCAGATCCGGCTTAGTGTTGAGGTTTGCTTTCCCGGCGTAACCACAGACCAACCAGCACCCTCTACTGTCAACATGGCAAGTCTCCAGCGTGAGATGTCGCTGCAGGCCAAGAGGTCAGACTACACATGGTTTGGCAGGCTGGGTGTCATTTTGGAGACTAGAATGAGAACAGGAAATCCAGTGATTTCTGCAAGACATGCTAAATCCAGATGAGAATCCTAAATCCACTGTGGTGATGGTATGGTGGAGGAAATCCCCTCTGTAGATTTGCCTCCAAAGTCAGCATTTCCTCCAGAAATTAAGGGGTTTGCCGTTCGCATCCAACACTAAAGCAGACCCTAAATGCAGATTTGTGCTATTGATGCAGTTTTGGTATGCCATAATCACAAAATATATGTCTACGGTGACCCGCTCCACACTGCAATGTGGTCACCAGACATCATGTTGGATAGGATAATTGAGCCACTCTGTGTTCACCAGACATCACACTATCTAGGGTACTTGAGCTACTCTGTATTCACCAGACATCACACTGGATAGGATACTTGAGCCACTCTGTATTCGCCAGACATCACACTGGCTAGGGTTCTTGAGCCACTCTATAGTAACTAAACATCACACTGGATAGGGTACTTGAGCCATCCTGTATTCACCATATATCACACTATTTAGGGTACTTGAGATACTCTGTACTTATTAGACATCACACTAGATAGGGCGCTTGGCCCACTCTGTATTCATCAGACATTACATTGGATAGGTTACTCGAGCCACTCTGTATTCATCAGACATCACACTGGAAAGGGTACTTGAGCACCTTGTATTCATCAGACATCACACTGGGTAGAGTGCTTGAGCCATTCTGTAATCACCAGACATCACGTTGGATAGGATACTTGAGCCACTCTGTATTCGCCAGACATCACACTGGATTGGATACTTGAGCCACTCTGTGTTCACCAGACATCGCACTGGATAGGATATTTGAACCACCCTGGATTAATTAGACAGCACGTTGTATAGGATACTCGTACCACCCTGCATTTTCCAGACATCATGTTGGATAGGATAGTTATGCGACTCTGTATTCACCAGACATCACACTGGGTAGGGTACTTGAACCACTCTAACATCAGACTTCAAGCTAGAAAGTTTACTTGAGCGACTCTGTAGTCATCAGACATCATGTTGGATAGGATACGTGAGCCAGTCTTTATTCACCAGACATCACACTGGACAGGATACTTGAGCCACTCTGTATTCGCCAGACATCACACTGGCTAAGGCTCTTGAGCCACTCTGTAGTAACCAAACATCACACTGGATAGGGTACTTGAGCCATCCTGTATTCACCAGATATCACACAGAATAGGGTACTTGAGATACTCTGTACTTATTAGACATCACACTGAATAGGGTGCTTGAGCCACTCTGTATTCATCAGACATCACACTGGATAGAGTACTTGAGCACCTTGTATTCATCAGACATTACACTGGGTAGAGTGCTTGAGCCACTGTGTATCCACCAGACATCACACTGGATAAGGAACATGAGCCATTCTGTATTCACCAGACATCATGTTGGATAGGATACTTGAGCCACTCTGTGTTCACCAGACATCACACTGGATAGGATATTTGACCCACCCTGTATTCACCAGATATCACACTGGAATCATTAGACAGCACGTTGTATAGGATACTCGTACTACCCTGTATTTTCCAGATATCATGTTGGATAGGATACCTATGCTACTCTGTATTCACCAGGCATCACACTGGGTAGGGTACTTGAACCACTCTAACATCAGACTTCAAGCTAGAAAGTTTACTTGAGCAACTCTGTATTCATCAGACATCATGTTAGATAGAATACTTGAGCCAGTCTGTATTCACAAGACATCACACTGGGCAGGGTACTTGAGCCACTTTGTATTCACCAGACATCACACTGGACAGGGTACCTGGGCCACTCTGTATTCACCAGACATCACACTGGATAGGGTACTTGAGCCATTATGTACTCATCAGTCATCACGTTGGATAGCAACATTGAGCTACTGTGTATTTTATCCAGGCATCACATTAGATAGGATACTTGAGCCACTCTGTATTCATCAAACATTACATTGAATAGAATACTTGAGCCACTCTGTATTCACCAGACATCACATTGAAGAGGGTATATGAGCCACTCTGTATTCATCAGACATCATGTTGGATATGATACTTGAGCCACTCTGTACTCATCAGACATCTTACTGGATAGGGTACTTGAGCCACTCTGTATTCATCAGACATCACCCTGGGTAAGGTACTTGAGCCACTCTTTATTCACCAGACATCACACTGGATAGGCTACTTGAGCGCCTTATATTCATCAGACATCACAATGGGTAGAGTGCTTGAGCCACTGTGTATCCACCAGACATCACACTGGATAGATACATGAGCCATTCTGTATTCACCAGACATCGCGTTGGATAGGATACTTGAGCCACTCTGGATTTGACAGACATCACACTGGAAAGGGTACTTGACCTACTCTGTATTCACCAGACATCACACTGGATAGAGAACTAGCCACTCTGTATTCATCAGACATCACACTGGATTGGATACTTGAGCCACTCTGTGTTCACCAGACATCACACTGGATAGGATATTTGACCCACCCTGTATTCACTAGATATCACATTGGATTCATTAAACAGCACGTTGTATAGGATACTCGTACCACCCTTTATTTTCCAGACATCATGTTGGATAGGATACTTATGCTACTCTGTATTCACCAGACATCACACTGGGTACGGTACTTGAACCCCTCTAACATCAGACTTCAAGCAAGAAAGTTTACTTGAGCGACTTTGTATTCATCAGACATCATGTTGGATAGGATTCTGCAGCCAGTCTGTTTTCAACTGACATCACACTGGACAGGGTACTTGAGCCACTTTGTATTCACCAGACATCACACTGTATAGGGTATTTGAGCCACTCTGTATTCACCCGACATCACGTTGGATGGGATACTTGAGCCACCCTGTATTCACCAGACATCACACTGGATAGGGTACTTGAGCCACTCTGTATTCACCAGACATCACATTGAATAGGGTACATGAGCCACTCTGTATTCATCGGACATCACGTTGGATATTGCACTCGAGCCACTCTGTACTCATCAGACATCACACTGGATAGGGTACTTGTGCCACTCTGTATTCATCAGACATCACACTGGATAGGGTACTTGAGCCACTCTGTATTCATCAGACATCACCCTGGGTTGGGTACTTGAGCCACTCTGTATTCACCAGACATCAAAATGGATAGGCTACTTGAGCGCCTTATATTCATCAGACATCACACTGGGTAGAGTGCTTGAGCCACTGTGTATCCACCAGACATCACACTGGATAAGGTACATGAGCCATTCTGTATTCACCAGACATCATGTTGAGCCTCTCTGTATTTGCCAGATATCACACTAGAAAGGGTACTTAAGCTACTCTGTATTCACCAGACATCACACTAGATAGAGTACTAGCCACTCTGTATTCATCAGACATCACACTGGATTGGATACTTGAGCCACTCTGTGTTCACCAGACATCACACTGGATAGGATATTTGACCCACTCTGTATTCACCCGATATCACACTGGATTTATTAGACAGCACGTTGTTTAGGATACTCAAGCCACCCTGTATTTTCCAGACATCACGTTGGATAGGATACTTGAGCTACTCTGTATTCCCCAGACATCACACTGGGTAGGGTACTTGAGCCACTCTAACATCAGACTTTAAGCTAGTTTGTTTACTTTATCGACTGTATTCATCAGACATCATGTTGGATAGGATACTTGAGCCAGTCTGTGTTCACCAGACATCACACTGGACAGGGTACTTGAGCCACTCTGTATTCACCAGACATCACACTGGATAAGCACCCTGAGCCATTTTGTATTCACCAGACATCACACTGGATAGGGTACTCGAGCCATTATGTACTCATCAGTCATCACGTTGGATAGCAACATTGAGCTGCTCTGTATTTTATCCAGGCATCACATTAGATAGGATACTTGAGGTACTCTGTATTCATCAGACATTACACTGAATAGAATACTTGAGCCGCTCTGTTTTCACCAGACATCGCACTGGATGGGGTACTTGAGCACCTCTGTATTCCTCAGACATCAACTGGATAGGGTACTTGAGCCACTCTGTATTCACCAGACATCACGTTGGATGAGATACTTGAGCTACTCAGTATTCGCCAGACATCATGCTTGTTAGGGTGCTTGAGCTACTCTGTATTCATGAGACATCACACTGGATAGGGTACTTGGACTACTCTGTATTCATCAGACATCACACTGGATTGGATACTTGAGCCACTCTGTGTTCACCAGACATCACACTGGATAGGATATTTGACCCACCCTGTATTCACTAGATATCACATTGGATTAATTAAACAGCACGTTGTATAGGATACTCGTACCACCCTGTATTTTCCAGACATCATGTTGGATAGGATACTTATGCTACTCTGTATTCACCAGACATCACACTGGGTACGGTATTTGAACCACTCTGACATCAGACTTCAAGCCAGAAAGTTTACTTGAGCGACTTTGTATTCATCAGACATCATGTTGGGTAGGATTCTTCAGCCAGTCTGTTTTCAATAGACATCACACTGGACAGGGTACTTGAGCCACTTTGTATTCACCAGACATCACACTGTATAGGGTATTTGAGCCACTCTGTATTCACCCGACATCACGTTGGATGGGATACTTGAGCCACCCTGTATTCACCAGACATCACACTGGATAGGGTACTTGAGCCACTCTGTATTCACCAGACATCACATTGAATAGTGTACATGAGCAACTCTGTATTCATCGGACATCACGTTGGATATGGCACTCGAGCCACTCTGTACTCATCAGACATCACACTGGATAGGGTACTTGAGCCACTCTGTATTCATCAGACATCACCCTGGGTGGGGTACTTGAGCCACTCTGTATTCACCAGACATCAAAATGGATAGGCTACTTGAGCGCCTTATATTCATCAGACATCACACTGGGTAGAGTGCTTGAGCCACTGTGTATCCACCAGACATCACACTGGATAAGGTACATGAGCCATTCTGTATTCACCAGACATCATGTTGAGCCACTCTGTATTTGCCAGATATCACACTAGAAAGGGTACTTGAGCTACTCTGTATTCACCAGACATCACACTAGATAGAGTACTAGCCACTCTGTATTCATCAGACATCACACTGGATTGGATACTTGAGCCACTCTGTGTTCACCAGACATCACACTGGATAGGATATTTGACCCACTCTGTATTCACCCGATATCACACTGGATTTATTAGACAGCACGTTGTTTAGGATACTCGAGCCACCCTGTATTTTCCAGACATCACGTTGGATAGGATACTTGAGCTACTCTGTACTCCCCAGACATCACACTGGGTAGGGTACTTGAGCCACTCAAACATCAGACTTTAAGCTGGTTTGTTTACTTTATCGACTGTATTCATCAGACATCATGTTGGATAGGATACTTGAGCCAGTCTGTGTTCACCAGACATCACACTGGACAGGGTACTTGAGCCACTCTGTATTCACCAGACATCACACTGGATAAGCACCCTGAGCCATTTTGTATTCACCAGACATCACACTGGATAGGGTACTCGAGCCATTATGTACTCATCAGTCATCACGTTGGATAGCAACATTGAGCTGCTCTGTATTTTATCCAGGCATCACATTAGATAGGATACTTGAGCCACTCTGTATTCATCAGACATTACACTGAATAGAATACTTGAGCCGCTCTGTTTTCACCAGACATCGCACTGGATGGGGTACTTGAGCACCTCTGTATTCCTCAGACATCAACTGGATAGGGTACTTGAGCAACTCTGTATTCACCAGACATCACATTGGATGAGATACTTGAGCTACTCAGTATTCGCCAGACATCATGCTTGTTAGGGTGCTTGAGCTACTCTGTATTCATGAGACATCACACTGGATAGGGTACTTGGACTACTCTGTATTCATGAGACATCACACTGGACAGAGTACAAGCCACTCTGTATTCATCAGACATCACATTGGATAGGATACTTGAACCAGTCTGGGTGAATCAGACATTACACTGTGTAGAGTATTTGAGCCACTCTTTATTTACCAGATATCAGGTTGGATGGGAACTGGAGCAAAAATGTATGTGACAGACATCATACTGAAGAGGGTACTAGCCCCACATTGTATCCATCACACA
Source organism: Pleurodeles waltl (assembly GCF_031143425.1). NCBI lineage: Eukaryota > Metazoa > Chordata > Amphibia > Caudata > Salamandridae > Pleurodeles > Pleurodeles waltl. Next base: position 1,121,431,179 of record NC_090448.1, read on the forward strand.
TTAAGCTAGCCAGGGTATTGGAGCCGCACTGTTTCCACCAGATATGAGGTTGGATAGGCTGTTAGAGACACACTGTGGTGACCATGCACATGGTATCATTCAGCAGCAGGTATTTTATTCACCACTTGTGGTCTCGTATTGTTTTATTATATTACTATGTTTTGCCCTGTTGTGTTCAGTAATTACTTCAGAGAACTGTAACACAATTTTACATTTTCTGACAAAAGCAGCAGACCCCTTTATAATTCCAGTTACAAATAAAGCTTTGCAGCTCTCCAAAACATTCAAACACAACCCATAGGCACAAATATACACAAATAAATCAAGAAGTTAGCTCTACATATATTGTTTATGAAAGTTAGCAATAATGCATTTGCAAAGATGCATATAGATCTTTCCTCCCTGTCTTGCCTTATTGCTTGCTCCCTTATCGCTGTGCACCCAGTTCAGGTATCCTTCCGCTGCGGATGCCGGACCTTGCTCTGTAGTGCATGTGAGGGCCTCTTTAGTCTCTCTCTCTCCAAGCACCCTCAGCCCCCAGGGGGAAAAAGTAAAGACAAACCTTGTCCGTGATTGAAGGTGGGCTGTACTTGTTTGTAAATTTACTTGGCTTGTTTTGCACACGTGTTGCTTCCCATACAGCTCTTGCACAGCAGAAGGAACCGGCGTGCCAAAATCTACGCCCTCTTCGCCTGTGAATCATAGGGGAGTAGAACACCACACCCATTCTTATTTATTTCAGTCAAACGTCTGCAAACCATTTGGAAAAGCTTTTCCCACAATATTTACGGATTTAAATTATAAAAGTAATTTAATAAACTTCTAAATATTATGGAAAGGGATGTGCAAATAGCAGTCGGATCTGTAAAATCCTGAAAAGAGTCGCAAAAATCAGGAAATAATCCAGGGAGCTTCACGAAACAGGTTAACAATCAAAACGCCTACGATTCTGTGATTCCAGTTTGCGTCCGTGTGATTTCAAGTGAGCTGCCTCATGCGCACAATGTACACCAGACCCCAGGCTGCCTTCTATCCTGTGCACAGCCTGCCTATGAAAGGCCTCATGCGCACAATGTACACCAGACCCCAGGCTGCCTTCTATCCTGTGCACAGCCTGCCTATGAAAGGCCTCATGCGCACAATGTACACCAGACCCCAGGCTGCCTTCTATCCTGTGCACAGCCTGCCTATGAAAGGCCTCATGCGCACAATGTACACCAGACCCCAGGCTGCCTTCTATCCTGTGCACAGCCTGCCTATGAAAGGCCTCATGCGCACAATGCACACCAGACCCCAGGCTGCCTTCTATCCTGTGCACAGCCTGCCTATGAAAGGCCTCATGCGCACAATGCACACCAGACCCCAGGCTGTGTGTCCTCGTGCGGGATCTTCAGCACGCTGGTTTGACTCTGTTTGGTGTATGTGTTGTTTAGCGCCTCTGGGAAGCAGGACAGGGCACCAGTTAGAACATAGAGGGTCATTCCAGGGCCACCGACCACGGGAGCACCGCCAACAGGCTGGCGGTGCTCCAATGAGCATTCTGACCGCGGCGGTTCAGCCGCGGTCAGAAGCGGAAAGTCAGCGGTCTCCCGCTGACTTTCCGCTGCTCATTGGAATCCTCCATGGCTGCGGAGCGCGCTCCGCAGCCATGAGGATTCTGACCCCCCCTACCGCCATCCAGTTCATGGCGGGAAAGCCGCCATGAACAGGATGGCGGTAGGGGGGGTCGCGGGGCCCCTGGGGGCCCCTGCCGTGCCCATGCCAATGGCATGGGCACGGCAGGGGCCCCCGTAAGAGGGCCCCAAAATGTATTTCACTGTCTGCCTTGCAGACAGTGAAATACGCGACGGGTGCAGTAGCACCCGTCGCACCTTCCCACTCCGCCGGCTCGATTACGAGCCGGCATCCTCGTGGGAAGGTCGTTTTCCCCTGGGCTGGCGGGCGGTTTAACTGGAACCGCCCGCCAGCCCAGGGGAAAACTCGTAATACCCGCCGCGGTCTTTTGACCGCGGCGCGGTAATTTGGAGGGCGGGATCCTGGCGGGCGGCCTCCGCCGCCCGCCAGGGTCATAATGAGGCCCATAATCCTCAGAGGGAAACATTCTCAGATGCAATGGCAAGTCTTGCAGAGCCCGAGCTTTGGGCGCCAGAAGAGTGGTGTTTTTAACAGATATTGGCCCCAATCTTATTGGCTGTGGTCGCTTGCCAGCGGGTGCTTGGGAGTCAGGCCTACTATTACTCTGCAAACTGGGCCAAGTTCAACTCTTGATGCACTTGACTGTCAGTGTAGCGAGGGCAAAAAGTGATGGGCTTCTAGGGAGGTAGTGTGTTGAGGGCTAGAGCACAGAAGAAGCAGCCAATTTATACAATAAAGTATTGTCTAGCCCACTGGTAGTCATCTAAATACATTAAAACACACAGTGCTACTAAATACTACACACTCCAAAGGTGCGTACAGTTACAGGGTTGTTTACCCCCTACTGGATCTCAAATAAAGGTGTTCTTATTCTGCTTGCTTCATCCCTCTTTCTCTCCACTGTGTGAATCAAACACAAATGTGGGTAAATGCATAGGATAGGCACAAGAGGGATCACTAGTGATTAGCCCATAGGTTAGCTCGTGTGTCAGGTCAGTTGCCTTTTGCCTGAACACATCTATGCCAGCAATGGTTCGCATCAACAGCAGCGGTTTATCTCTGTTTGCATTTAGGCACAGTCTTTTGTGCAGACACAGTGTCACATTACCTTCTCAGTGACGCTGGTGAATGCGGTCAGCATCTTCACACTCCTGTGTTTCAGCACCGAGGCAGGAGACCACAGGTGGCAGTCTAGTTCTCTTCAGGTTCACAGGTGCTGAAAAATGCACTCGGCAAGCTTGTTGGACCTTTGAAGGCCAAAGCAAGTAGGTGCACATCTTTGCCAGTTGTGGCTCTGGAGGCTGATGCAGGTGGATGTTCATCTTTGGGGTCTTTATGGTCTGGTGCGCACGGATGCTTGTCTTTGGCAGTTGCGGCCCCAGAGGCCAATGCAGGTGGACGTTCACAGGTGGATAGTAATTGTCGTTAGTTGCAGCCCTAGAGACCAATAGAGCAGTTCCTCTCGGGTTGTTGCATTGGTTGGTAGCAGCAACAATAGGGCCTTGGAGTTGATGCTGGGCATGCCAGGCTGCACAATGACAACTTGATGAACAGTTCCACAGCTTAGAGTGGAAGCTGCAATGGGGGACCGGGAAACACTTCCTTTCCTCTTAGCAGTCAGCTATTTCTTGGTATTTCAATCCCTAGGAACATACTGGGATTCTCCTCTTGGATAGTCTCTCTTCCTGCAGGGCAAGGCATTCTCACACCCTTACTTGTAGGCAGACACACTTCTAGGCACTTAGGTGGACCCTCAGCTTCTCCAGCAAGTTGTAGACTTCAAGTGATGTCCCCTCATCTCTGGGAGACTGGCTTTCATGCTGGCCCCAGCCCTGGTCACACAACAGTCCTCCGAGAATTCTGGGAAGCACTGCCTTCTTTGGCCATGAATTACATCGAACTTGAATGAAGGAGGATACTTCAGATCCCACTTTAAAACACCTTTCCAGACCGAGAATATGGTTTCACTACCTCAAGCCTAAGAACAGGCTGCAGTCCAGACACAGCCTTTGTGCAATGTGATCGTTCTCTCAGCAAGTAGCAGTGGGGCTGGCTCCAAGCAAGAGTACCTGATAACGCGTCCAGCCCTTATAAATTACCTGTACCTGGACACGTTGGAGGTCGGTGAATCTTTTAACCGAGTCGGGCTCTCCTCATCCTAGAATAGTCGGGTCACTTAGATCAGTAATCAATAACTATTGTAATCGGTAATCAATACTCAATTAATAGATCAATATATCACATCAGAAATCAATAACAGTTTGTAATTCGGCGCACCATGACCTTTCAGTCATGAATAACTACACCAGTTTATTAAAAGTTAGTGAATTTATATCCCTATATTAACAAAGCTAGCACAATGTATATAAGTCTCAAAACCAAATGATATATGTATATGAACATTACTAGCTGTCCATAGCGGCGGAAGAAACGCAATCTACGCAAAATCTGGATAATGATACACTCAGTTATGGCAATGCAAATCACTAATATGACTAACTGTATTTGACTAATTTCATACATTGGTCAGCATAACAAGATTTCAAATTAGCATGGTGCATCGAATGAATACCTCGACTAACCTCTAATTAGCATTGGCATGTGGGGCTTCATGCAAAACGAATTTAGTCAACACAAATTTGGAAAACTTCTAGCTTGGGCCCTATCAAAATAGCAGTTGGTACCTAAAAGGAAAACCACAATACATAATACATTTTATCCTTTCATATTTACCAAATACAATCAGCATTCAAGAAAAGTCTTCGTCCTTCAGGTATCGGTTCGATCAGCATGGGGCAGATTTCAAAGGGGCAAAGTTAAGGGCAAGCTTCCTTGCAGCGGCAAGGAGAATGGGCAAAGTTACTTCATGGGCAAGACGGGGCAAATCAAAGTTAAAGTCTCTAGGGTGAGAATTCTTAAAGTCTCTTTCTCTCAGATAGAGAAAAGGGCATCAGGGTGTCGTCCAAAATGGAGTCCGGCATCTGGCTTCAAATTGGCATCAAGGAAAATGGCTGACTTCTCTTTGTCCAGTGGGTTTAAGTAAGAAACATTCCAAATTCTGCAGGGTCTTCCATTGGAGGGTTCATAGGTTGGCTTCAAATTGTCCAATGAAAATTGTCTTTTACTAGCTCTCATTTATGCATGCATTGGCCTTGGAGCCTTGGAACACAAGTTGTAACATGGTTTGACAATTATTTTTGGTATCTGTACCTTCATTGTCCACACCTGCAGCGACTGACCTTGTATCAAAGGGGATGAAACCGGCCTAGTACGAACCCTTGGAGATAAGTGTATTAGTCATCTCTGCTAGAAAAATACAACTTCAAGCAAGAATATATGTTTCATTAGTTCAAGGAAAAGCCACGCAGTTAGAATTTGAGACCAGGCAACTAGGCCAAAGCCTCTACTAAATTTAAGCTAAGCAAAACAGTTTCAAACAAGAAATCATGGCATACATTCGCAATTATGACGGATTACTACATTTTCAATACTTCATGATTAATAAAGCTCGTTTACGATGATGGCGAACTACCCCGAGGGCACAATTTCCCTCGTACATTGTTTTCTTTACTAAAATCACACTACATTACATGCTTTTGATTACGTATTATGCATGAATATATGTCGGACCCTCTTTTTCTGCATCATCATACCCAAAACATGGGTACAATGAAGTTTGAGTAATCGATCAGTGACAGGCAAAACTGAAGGCCTCGTCTTCAAATTTCCTCACCTTCAACAACAGAATCTGCAGTCCTACTGCTCATACCCACATCTACCAAATATCAGTGCCCGCAATTATACAGCAGCCTTTTGCTAACAAGGTTTTAATTAAATTTTTAAAGGTAGCCCAGTTTGCATCTTCCTCACTTCTGTGTCGGATTATGTGCCCATGCGAGGTTAGTGCGATGCCAGGGCCAACATAAATGCTAGGATACCAGTTTCCAGTGCCGACTTTAGGGCAGTGCAACTGGTGTTGTTGCACTTGGTGCTGAGCTCCGGAGGCAGAGAATTCTAAAGTAATGGATTTAAAGCACCTGCTTCAAAGGTGTTTGTGTGCCAAGCAATTTGCTGGCAATGATAAAAATATCTAAAAAAGTCTGGTGATTAATGTACCTGTTAGAGGGATTCAAGTTCAACTTTGACACATCATAAAGTAGTGCAGAGGGTTAATGTGCCTACTGCAAAGCCTGTTATATACAGATGACAAAATTCTATTTTACTTCGATAGATCAGTGGGCTGCTTCTTCTATCACAGAGATACTTTTGATAGTGGCACTCCAGCCTTCTAATTTAGCACAATGAACTGTAAATTGACATCAAGGCGCTGCACACAAACTGCAAGGAATAGGTTTAGAACCTTATTTTTCCCTCAATCTTTTGTTATCCAAAGATTGCTAAACAGGGTTAGTTTAGGCAGAAATAAATTCTTAATAGTAATGCCAACGCCATCCTCTATGTTACGCATTCATTCCTTTTTTTTTTTTTATATATGTTTATTGAGAACTACATGTCAATATACAAACTGTGTTAAATAGAGAAACAATAAATCAAATTATGGCCCTATATGAAAAATATTATGAAATATTAACTTCTCAGATTTCTAAACACAAAAAACATTATACATATATGAATAAATGCAATATATGAGATTATTTATAAGGCATCCTACGAATTCATTTCTGAGTTTGGGTTTCTCCAGAACAAACACCCTTAAAATATACTGCCTACTAGTGTAGGTGACACATGGCTCCTACACCTTGTACTCCTCATTGTCTAATATAACACTTCCTATACAGTGATGTACAAACGTGTATGATTCATTGTCTCTGTGTCATGTGTGCGTGTTGTAAAGTGCTCTTACACATACATTGTGTGAGTAGTGCTGTAAAAGAAATTAAATGCATGTGAGAGAGGGGTTATGGGGGGTTGAGGGGTACTCTTGGAGGGTGTCATCGAGAGAATCCCTGGAGAAGGAGTTTATTGGGGTCCCCAACAAAAATTGTTCCATCAGGCACCACCAGTGCTTATGCAGACCCTGCCATCTTCACTTGCAGTCAAGCAGGAGACAGATGCATCCTAACTCACGACAGATATTGTTACCAAAACCTGGAAGGTGGTTCAGAGGATCCCTGTTCCTTTCAGCTCCGACTGCCACACGCTCTACCAGTCTCTGAAACTTTCCCCACGAGTCTGGCTCGAATCCATTCCTAGGTTGGTGCTCTTGACACAAGAAGGAACAATGTTCTAATGCTGTTTCCTCAGAGTCTTTCTCCATTTTTTTCCTCAGTTTTCTTTCACCAAACAAGGAACTTTACACACTGAGGTGTCTTCGGGCCCAGTGTTTTTCCGCATACTGCCTTATTGGCATGACAGGTACACATGTTCACTTGTACAGCGTCTGACACATTTAAAATCAGCTTTGCTGCAGTGAGACTTTCACGATCATTTGTCATTTATTTTCTTCTTCTCCTGCATCTGTCTTAGGTCGTAGGCACCCTGTGTCCCTCTTCATCCAAGAAATGGGCCAGTAAATGATTTATGTATTTTGAAAAGTGCCAAATCACTCAATACTTATTTACTAAACCAATCTTTAAACTCCCTGATCATTAAGCAGCAACAGGAACAAGTGAGAGGGTAATGCATTTCCATTTATGTTGCTTGCTTAAGTTTATAGCAGCTAGTAAAGCGGTTCCCTGTGGATTGCTGCGCCTTCGCTCTAATGATAAGAACATAAGTGAAGGGGGCAATGTTTGAATTAATTTACCATTGATATCCAAACATTTTTTGTCTGTGCAGTAAAGACAAGGACCAACCATATGCAAAACTGTAAGGGATCACAAGCAATTCATGGACTGAAATGTGACCTAGACTAATTAGCATATCTGAGGTTAATCAAAGCCTCTCAAATATCACCTTTTGTTCTTCTCCTGAGGCTAGGACAGGAACATACAGCTTTTTCTTGGAGATTTTTTTCGAAAGGTTCCAAATACATTTAAACAGTATTAGTTGGAAAGCTGCTAAAATCTTCAACACGCATCTCAGGGTCTAATTTCTCGATTAGCCAACTGCTTTAACTACAGTCCAACTCTTACTTGAAATATATTCTGTATATGTACATTAGATGTGCTATATAATATTATTTTGTACATCTATTTATATTCTGTTGAAGTTAGTATTGTTAGTGTTGTAGAAACAAAAACCAGTTGCTCAAGCAGAATTCCGTGCACTCATTCCCGGGTGCAAGAGGGAATGGCAGAGATGCCTGCAATGTGGGCAAATGCTTTCTGCACACATTGACTGATACTTCAGGCCTGATTTAGGGTTTGGCGGACATATTACCCCATCACAAACATGACAGATATCCCGGCCACCTTATCGTAAGTGGCAGCGGATATAATTTGCACTTGTAATAAGGCAGAAAGGTGAACCAAACTATAAAGTCAGACCCTTAATCTCAGGACAGCGCCAATAAACCTATGGAGTCTCTACTCACCCTGACACAAATGACATTCCTGCTTAGCGACAGTTGCTTTCGGGACCCAGTTTTCCCATTTTTATGCAAGCATGAATGGCGCTGGCCTCGAGGAGTCTCTGCTGCTCACTTCAAATATGGCAACTGACCGTCCACCTAATGCTATTTGTGCACCAGGCTCTGATTAAAAGTATGCTGTAGGGTAACACCACCACACTACAGTGCAGGCAGAACTCCAAGCACTACTTTACATGCATGAAAATGCTGTTCATTGGCCAAAAGCAACTGTCTGCACAATGTCTGAGGGCTGCTGACACTTTTGGCATATGCCATCATCGTCTCAAATATTCAGTTACTTTTGATACCTCCAGGTTTGTTTGCTTTGAATCATCCATAGTAGACTAGGGTTTCTTGGTCCTGGATATCACTTGTGCTGACCAATTCTGAATTATACCTTTGTCCTGTATAGAAAATATGTCAGGAGCCTACGAGTCCTAGTTGCTATTTGATTGGCACTGGGTCCATTATTTCCTTGCATCGACCACTAGCACTTTCATTGAAAAATCCAGAATACCTTGGAGGATTGAACCTGTAGAAAAGGCATTTTTAGATCTCAGCTACAGCTACTGGACAGACATTGGCCCTCATTACAACCCTGGCAGTAAATGCCTCCTACCGCCGTGCCGACGGCAGCCAACATACCGTGACCGCGGCAGTATTCCGCTACGGGTATTATGACCCACATTAAGAAATCCGCCACTATACAGACACCCACACAAGTCCGCCAGACCAAAGGTCAGTGATAAACTGGCGATAGCAAAACCCACACCGTTATGTCAACAGGAATACACCCACAGTATCACGACCCACGAATCACTGTGGTGGTCTTTCAACCGCGGTAAACCATTGGTGGTACACACGCCACGCTCAAAATGCACACACACTTACAAGACACCACCACATTGGACAATTCAAACTACACACACCTGACACACATACACACACCATGCCCACACACCCACACCACTATAAAACACACACCCACACTACCCACAACCCCTTACAGCGTAAAAAAAAAAATAGCAAGCAGAGAGAGACAAGCCAGGAGCACCCACTCAATCAGAGGCACAATACATCATCACCCATACACCATCCACGCACCTCACACCCCAACACAGCACCCCACACACCCGCACACATATCACTCACACCACATCCATGGCACCCCAAAGACACCCCAGGTTTTCAGAGGAGGAGCTAAGGGTCATGGTGGAGGAAATCATCCGGGTAGAGCCACAGCTAGTCGGATCATAGGTGCAGCAGACGTCCATTGCTAGGAAGATGGAGCTATGGCGGAGAATTGTGGACAGGGTCAACGCTGTGGGACAGCATCCAAGAACAAGGGATGACATCAGGAAGAGGTGGAATGACATACGGGGGAAGATGCGTTCCGTGGTTGCAAGACACCAGGTAGCAGTACAGAGGACTGGCGGTGGACCCCCACCTCCTCCCCCACAACTAACAACATGGGAGGAGCAAGTCTTGGCAATAATGCATTCTGAGGGCCTCCCAGAAGTAGCAGGAGGACTGGACTCTGGTAAGTCAAATCTTTACTACTATATCCCCCACCCTACCTGCATGCCATCACAAACTCTTACCCCTACCCTCACCCCCATCACTCCACCATCTCACATACACTCCACTATCACAACCCACCCATCCCAATACCAAGCCCTGCATGTAACACCAATCCATGGATCCCCATCACAGACCTGCATGGACACCCATCACCACAGCATGCCCATTAGAGAGAATCACCTAGACCACAAAATCACCACGCACACAAGGCAAAGCTGACAGGGCTATCACAACCATACAGGGAAACACACCAATGCACAAGATGGCACATGCAGATACAATAACACTGCATTTTCATCCCCACAGGACCCCTACTCAACGTCACCGGAGAGGACTTGCCAGCAACATCCAGCCCCCCCCCAGAAGAGGCCCACAGTGATGGCAGCAGCTCTGCACGCCTGGATCAGGATGAACAACCTGGCCCATCAGGGACCTCCGGACAGTCGGTTACCCTGCCGCAGTCCCAACCAACCACAGAGCCTCCCCCCTCAGGAAACACTAGCACAGCACCCACCCAGCGGGCCCATGCCACTGTCCCCAGGACACATCAATTAGCAGTGTGTCCAACACTACAGGGACCCCAGGCAACCCCACAAACCCAGGACGATCAGGGACCTGGGGTCAGTGGCAGTGGGCACACGGTTCAGGGGACAGAGGCACAGGACAACAGGGAAGCTGGGAGGACTGCTGTGCGACAGGGGGAGGACAGGCCCAGGGAACTGACTCTCCACGAGGCACTCACCAACATCCTGGGAGCATACCACCATTCCCAGGAGACCACGGGCCTGATACTGTACAAGTTGCAGGAGACCCAGCGGCTGCAGGAGGGACAGTACTTGGGGATCAGGGATGACCTAAAAAACATCTACACCATCCTGGTCACCATTGCAGGGCTGTTGGCTGACATGGGCAAGACCATGAGGGAGGCAGTGGCACACCAACAGGCCCCTGACACTAGCCACACCGGAGAACAGCCCTCCACCTCCACTGGTGCTAGTGGACAGGATGCCCCGCCACTGGAACAACAGGCCACCAGCACCCCACCCCCTGCAGAAGGAGAACCACCCCGCAAACGGTCCCTGCGATCCAGGCAGAAGCCAGAGAACATTGCCAAGACCCCCGCCAGGAAATAGGACTCTCCTGATTGTCACCCTTCTGTCCCACTCTGTCACCCTGTCCACCTTGAACTGCCATTGCTCCCCTTCCTATGCCCCATTGGACAATGCACCTGTGATACCAAGAGACTGGACTCTAACTGGACATCCCTCCACCATCACCCCAGCCCATTGCACATCCCCCTCTACGTATTAGCACTTAAACAAACACCCTTGGAACAAATATAAATCTGGAGTCTGTCAAATGATTAAAATACGCATTAGTACAACATTATCAAAGCATAGCAAGTCATATGTACAGTTACATTTTCATTGGAATTACCTTTAGTGGGCAGCAGTAAACACACCAGGAGCCAGAGCGGGCCACAGAGATCTGAAAATAGAGATGCCAAAGGGTACAGTAAGTGGCCATAGAAATAGGGAAAAACTGAAATGTAAAGTGAAATTACAGTGTCTTTCCTGTGTCTCACTGGAAGTACTTCTGTATTATATTCTGTTGTCCACATCTTCTTCCTCTGCCTCCTCTTCCTCACTGTCCACAGGCTCCACCACTGCCACAAGACCATCTCCAGGCTCATCCCCCTGCAGAAAAGGCACCTGGTGTCTCAAGGCCAGGTTGCGCAACATGCAACATGCAACGATAATCTGGCACACCTTCTTTGGTGAGTAGTACAGGGATCCGCCTGTCAGATGGAGGCACCTGAACCTTCAGGAGGCTGAAGGTTCTTTCTATTATCTGCCTTGTTCGCCCATGTGCCTCATTGTAACGTTCCTCTGCCCTTGTCCTGGCATTCCTCACTGGGGTCAGTAGCCATGAGAGGTTGGGGTAACCAGAGTCACCTGCAAATATCGAGGGACAACTGTTAGACACACACTAACCCTTAGGGACAACCCCATACCTACTTATACAGGGTGGGGACCTTGGGCTCACCTATTAGCCACACCCGGTGCCTCTGGAGTTGGCCCATCACATATGGGATGCTGCTATTCCTCAAGATAAAGGCGTTATGCACAGAGCCAGGATACTTGGCATTCACATGGGAGATGTACTGGTCCGCCAAACACACCATCTGCACATTCATAGAGTGATAGCTTTTTCTATTCCTTCAAACTTGTTCATTTCTCGGGGGGGGGGACAAATGCCACATGTGTACCATCAATGGCACCAATGATTTTGGGGATATGTCCCAGGGCATAAAAGTCAGCTTTCACTGTGGCCAAATCCTCCACCTGGGGGAATACGATGTAGCTGCGCATGTGTTTCAGCAGGGCTGACAACACTCTAGTCAACACGTTTGAGAACATTGGCTGAGACATCCCTGATGCCATGGCCACTGTAGTTTGGAAGGAACCACTTGCCATGAAATGGAGCACTGACAGGACCTGCACTAGAGGGGGGGATACCTGTGGGCTGGCGGATAGCTGACATCAGGTCTGGCTCCAATTGGGCACACAGTTCTTGGATTGTGGCCCGATCAACTCTGTATGTTATGATAATGTGTCTGTCCTCCATTGCGCAAAGGTCCACCAGGGGTCTGTACACGGTTGATGCCTTTGGAAGAAAACGGTGATCAGTGGGTCATATTCACACATCTATTGCACTAATGATACTTTTTTTCCTTTACAGAACCAGTATGTGAATCCAAAAATCAGTTTCTGTGCCAATGTCTGCTGTGACGCAGTTAGGTGCCATGCCTTGTGCTCCCCTGAAATGGCGGCTGCCAGACCTGTGAGGAGGGAAAAGTAGAAATGAGGTAATTCCGCTGCATTGTGCGCCATTGTGGTAGGCGGTCGAAGACTACCGCGGAACTTCGCATTGGTTATCATTGGGCCCTATGGGTTCCAGGTCCCAATGGCGATGTACGCCGGCGGTGACGGTATGAACCGCCGCGGACGTGACTGCCATTTTCTATCTGTTCACTCACTTGCTACCTGACCTTCAACAGGAGAGGACCTACACTGCAAGTGCTGATGTGACCTGTGTCTGGAAGCGACAATGGCTCAGGTGTCTGGGGAAAGGGCCCCTGCCTTCACTGCAGAGGAGTTGGAGAAACTGGTGGATGGGGTCCTACCCCAGTACACGTTACTCTACGGTCCTCCAGACAAACAGGTGAGTACACTGTGAGCATGATGCGTAGGCCATGAATGTAGGGATTGCTGTGTGTGTGAGCCACATGTAGGGGGGCAGAGGCATCCTGGCCAGAGTGCTGCATGTAGGGTGGTCAATGTATGTGTGTCAGGGGATGGGAGGGATCTGGTGGGCCATGAGTGTGACGGTCCGGACGGTTGACTAATTCCCTTTTCTGCTGTCTTTTCTATGCAGGTCAACGCCACCAGAAAAAGGGTATTTGGCGTGCCATCGCCAAGGAGGTGCGGACCCTGGGGGTCTTTGACAGGCGGAGCACCCACTGCCGCAAACGGTGGGAGGACCTGCACCGCTGGGCAAAGAAGACGGCAGAGGCCCAGCTGGGGCTGGCCTCCCATCGAGGAAGGGGTGCCCATCGCACCATGACCCCCCTGATGTTCTGCATCCTGGCGGTGGCCCATCTGGAGTTGGATAGGCGCTTGAAGGCATCACAGCAACCACAAGGGGGTGAGTACAGATTCTGAATCCTGACTTTGCGCGTGTTAAGGGTTACCTGGGTGGGGGATGTGGGCTGTGGGTGCCCCTAGGCCAGGGCGAAGAAGGCAGGGTAGGTCCCTTGTTGGGCAGGCTCTGGAGCACTCCTACCCCAATGGTGTTAGTAGGCATCTACTACTGGGCATGGTCCTGTGGGTTTCAGGTGTGCAGCTGATTGGCGGTAGGCATTGTACCCCATGGGCTGGTGACTATCTTAGTAATTGGAAGTGCATGGCCTAGTGCATAGGGCTGCTTCTTGTGTGTTGTGTACGCCAACGGTGGTGGTGTTGCTGGCATTGACCAAGTGTATCCTCTGTCTCTCCCCCCCTTTTTGTTTTGTCATCCTGTCTTTGTGTGCATTAGCATCATCTGGCGGAGGAGCAGAGACACCGGCGACGGAGGGAGCTGCATCCCACATGGGCCTGGAGGCTGAATCCACCGACGGTGAGGGCACCAGTGGGACGGAGGGCGAGGGGAGCACCACGACGGGGACATGAGGGGACATCACAGACAGCGACTCTTCCTCCGATGGATGCTCCCTGGTGGTGGTGGACACCTCTGTGCCCACCCCAACAACAGGTACAGGCGCCACCCCCCTACCAGCACCGCCCTCCCAGCAGCCCCTCAGCGTGTTTCCTGTGCCTGCTCGCCCCAGGCACCTCAGGCCCTGCCCCAGTCAGCCCTGCTGCCCTCAGTTAGGAGACTATTGACCTCCTGAGATCCCTCACTGTTGGGCAGTCAACCATTCTGAATGCCATCCAGGGTGCAGAGAGGCATTTGCAACAAGCAAATGCATACCTGGAGGGCATTCACTCTTGTGTGGCGGCCCAACAGAGAGCATTTCAGGCTCTGGCCTCCGCACTAATGGCAGCCCATGTCCCTGTCTCTAGCCTCTCCCCTCCAACTTCCTTTACCCAGTCCCAATCCCCTCAACCCCAGCCTATGCCAAGCACACCTTCAGACCAGCATTCACCCAAATCACCACAAAAAGGTGGCTCAGGCAAACACAAGAACCACACTTCATCTCACAGGCACTCACACAAGCACCATCCCCATGCAGACACACCAACATCCACTGCCTCCACTGTGTCCCCCTCCTCCTCCTCATCTACCTCCCTCCCAGTAGCGTCTCCACTCGCCTGCATGCACTACATCCTCATCCACTACCTCCATCACCAGCACGCCCATCACAACACACCCCTCACTGGCAGTCACCACCCCCACATCCATGCACACGTCCCCTGTGTCCTCTCCTCCCAAAGTACACAAAAGCAAGCACCCACCCACCCAACAGCCATCCACCTCACAACAGCATCCAGCCCATGCACTTGCACCCAAACACAGCAGACAGACACCTCCTACAACCACTCCCTCTTCCTCGACTCCCAAACCCCCTCCCTCCTCCCACCCCAGTGTCTCTAAGAAGCTTTTCCTGGCAAACATTGACCTCTTCCCTGCTCCTCCCCCTTCGCCCTTCCCATCCGGCCAGGGTGTCCAGAACCCAGCCCAACACCTCAGCCACCAAGTCGACATCCGCTGTGGTTCCTGCAGCTAACAGAGGCGCAAAGGGGACACCCGTCAGCCCAGCCAGTGTGTCACCAACACCTGCCAAAGACAAAACCATTCCGCCACCTGCCAAGGTGAAGCGGGGACAGCATCCAGCAAGGAGAAGAAGCACCAAACACCCAGCAAGGCCACTTCAAAGACTCCAGCTGCCAGACCCAAGGTGACACCACCATCTGCCAAGGTGAGGAAGGGGCAGAAAAACCAGGCAAGGCACTTCAGCCGTCGGAGGCTGCAGGTGAAGGCCTGGTGGCTACCAGCACAACCGCCAGCACCGCCACCTTTACCGCGGCCAGCACTGCCAGCAGCCCCACCGCTAGCACCGCCGCCTGCACCACAGCAAGCACCACTACTGTCAGCAGCCCCAGTGGGCAGCCGTCCAAGGCTGCAGGAGAAGGGCTGGGGCCTCCACCCACCACTGGCAGCACCGGCACCTGCACCAAGGCTAGCATTGCCTCCTGCACCGCCGCAAGCACCGCCGCAGGCACCGCTGGGAGCACCACCGCAAGCACCGACATCTGCACCGCTGAGAGTAGCACCACTACCAGCAGCAGCAGCCCCAGTGGACAACCGCCTGAGGCTGCAGGAGAAGGGCTGGAGCCTCCCACTACCACTGGCAGCACCCCCACCAGCACCGGCACTACAACCAGTATGCAGCCTTAACCGCCGCAGGATGGAGTCTAGCCCTGCCTCCATGGACTATCATGCAACCTGGTCCCTGCAAATCTCGTGCCTCAGACACCCAGGTGAGGGACTATGAACTGCCACACCCAAAGTGTTGCATCACTGGGCACAAAGCCCCCTCCAGAACCAGTGGAGAAAGGCGTCCACTCACCCAGTTCTTGGCAGGATGAAGCAGACTGGGCACAAAGCCCCGTCCAGGACCAGTGGAGAAAGGCATCCACTCACCCAATCCTTGGCAGGATGAAGCAGACTGGGCACAAAGCCTCCTCCAGAACCAGTGGAGAAAGGCATCCACTCACCCAATCCTTGGCAGGATGAAGCAGACTGGGCACAAAGCCCCCTCCAGAACCAGTGGAGAAAGGCATCCACTCACCCTATCCTTGGCAGGATGAAGCAGACTGGGCACAAAGCCCCCTCCAGAACCGGTAGAGAAAGGCTTGAGAGGCTGTGGCTATGCACTCCCCAGGACCAAGCAGTGGGCAAACCACCCACTTGAGAGACTGTGGCCTTGCACTCCCCAGGACCAAGCAGTGGGTAACCACCCACTTGAGAGACTGTGGCTATGCACTCCCCAGGACCAAGCAGTGGGCAAACCACCCACTTGAGAGACTGTGGCCTTGCACTCCCCAGGACCAAGCAGTGGGCAAACCACCCACTTCAGAGACTGTGGCTATGTACTCCCCAGGACCAAGCAGTGGGCAAACCACCCACTTGAATACTGTGGCCTTGCACTCCCCAGGACCAAGCAGTGGGCAAACCACCCACTTGAGAGACTGTGGCTTTGCACTCCCCAGGACCAAGCAGTGGGCATGGAGCCTCATCTTCCGGCTGAGGTGCCCCCTCCTTTCCAATCCCCCTGAGTTGCCTGTGTGTTTTTGACCTGATGCCCCTGCAGTGTTCTCTCCGTATTGAGGCAGGAGTCAAGTGTGGGCTTGGCCCATGATTTTTGGCGCAATGGCCCACGGACATTTTGAATGGACAATGTACCGCCTTATGTACATATTGCATATTTTTTAAAATACTGTTTTTCTATTTATTACGTTTATCTGCCTATTTCTAATATATCACTGTTTTGACTCTATTCCTTTTGTCCTTGCGTTCTTCCAGGGCGTTACGGGGTGTAAGTGTAATCTTGATGCATGTTTTTGTGTGTATGGTGTTGTGGGTGAGGGTGGGCGTGGTGGTGTTGCGTGTGTATGTCACTCTCTTTTTCCTCCCCCTCCCTGTGTACTAGGTGCCATACTCACTGTGGTCATCGCCACCGCCTTTCGTATTCCTGGTAGATGAGGAGGTAGACCAGCATGGGCAGGACCTGCAGCTCGGGCTCCATGGCATCCTGGTTCTTCATTTGTGTCGAGTGGTGAGTGGTTTTCCTTCAGTTTTGTTTCCGCCATGCTTTTGATGGCGTTGGCACCGCACCAGAAAAGCTGGCGGATTGGCGGGTTGTGATGGGGTGGGCGGTACAGTGTCTTCTGTCTGTCTGTTGGCGATGACCGCTGTGGTGTTTGTTGCTACCTTGGTGGCGGTCGGAGTGTTAAAGTGCCTGTCTGTGTTGGCGGTTTCCGCCGTGTTCGTGATCCCATTTTTTTTACCACCGGCCTGTTGGCGGTATTACCGCAGCTTTAACACCGACCGCCAGGGTTGTAATGAGGGCCATAGTGCCATACCTATCAATTCTTCGAGCTGTGATCAATCGCCTGTTTATTGATGGTGAAACTGGCACAGAATAGTTTAATGTACCTTGCTTATGGAGGTTGTTTGTGCAAAAGCTTCTTGTTGGGGTAGCTGCAATGCCTTCATCAATCTAAATCAGGTATTGATTACAAGCCAAAATATTTTTTTGTCTCAAAAAGAATACTTTGCCCGAAGAGTCCCTGGAATTGGAGGGAGCTAATTTAGATAAGCTATTTTTGAAAAGCAAAATGTCTTCTAACACGGGGACGTCAACCAAATGATGAGGTGAGCCGGCCCAGTGTTTCATGCTCTATGCTGTAGTGGGTGCAAGAAAAATGTGAATGACACAACATCAGACCAATGGATGAAGAGGGCTACCTGAAAGGCCCAAAAAGTATGTTATACATATCATTGTAGTAAAATAAAAGGTTTTTGGCTAATACCAGCGCTCAATATGTATGGTAGATGTTTGTGTGTGCCACAACTAACATTGGCAGGGAGTGGCAGCAACCACAGGCTAAACTCAAGAGAGAGTCTCCATGGAATTAACATAACACTGCTCACTATTTATAGATAGTTACTCTGATTGCAGTCTTAACATGGCAGAAAGCCATAGCACAAAGGGCGTTGGAGTACAACGGAAAAGCTGGTTCCTCAAAAATATGAGACAGTAAACTGTGCTGGAGAGGACCCGCCCATGATGAAAGGCAGTAGAGCTCCAGCGTTTCAGGAAGACGCCAGTGCTTGGGGGATCAGTCTTTCCATCACAAGCTGCAGCGGTGAAGGCACACCCAAGAGAGCCAACAGAGATCTGCAGTGCTGAAGAAACACCCAAGGGAGTGAATTGAGATATGTCATTGAAGACGTTAGTAGATGTGAGCAACCCTTTCTAACCATATGTGTCAGAGGCACAAAGTTACTTCTAAGGAAGTGGGAGGTTTCTCAGTGACTCGGGAGCCCTGCACAGATACCATAAAGGAATTGGGTGTGGCCAATTGACTATCAAAGCCTGTAGTATGATGATTTCATCATGAGAACTTCTTGGTAATCCAAAGAATTGATGCCATTATCACTCGCATAACTACAGCAGCTCCCTATGGACTACAGCCAAATGTACTACTCATAGACTCCACACTGCAATGGTAGGGAGTCACAAGGGAGTGAATACTTGCCTCTCGTTATTCAGTAGCATCTGTTAGACATTGGAGAAAGACTGAACAATAAATAATCGATCCACCCAAAATAAGGACTATTTTCTGCTCCATTCTATTGACAATAAACAGTAATAAATCTACAACAGCAAGTGGATGCAACCCAAAAGCACACAGAAGCTAACCGAAATGAATAGTATGATCTGAAGTCTAAGGAGATACAGAGGTTATCATTTTAAATATCACCACCACAATCCCAATTTATTAGGAACAGAGGACAGAGAACAACATTAGGAACACCTAGTTCAAGGCACATAATCACTGAATACTTTGGTGGCAATATATGCAGCCTGGCAGTGTGTAAGTGGGCCTACATTACACATTAGCAATGAAAATCAAAAGGCATGGAACCAGGTCCCAAGGGAGCCATCTATTTCTGTCCTTCACCACCTGTAGAAAGAAAACTGCACCTCTGGCCTGTCACACACCACAGCTGCTATGCAACATCACCCGATGTCCCAGTTGTGACACCACCGCTTCAGTAGCACGGTCGTTACTGTCACTTTCCATTGTTGTGTCAGGGATTCAACACCGAATTCCAATTAAATAATCAGGTTATTGATGCTTTTGTAACTTATCTTGTGAATTGTTGTATTACTTGTGTCTCAGGATAATTGTGCGTTACAAACTGTTAAACATCTTGCTACCTACTGATTTCTATTTCTCCTTATCCAGTAAGTCTCAAGTTAGGAATTTATCAAGCACTGGATTCAGTTTCACATGTGTTAGGGAATGCCATTGGTCACACAGGCAATGCCTATATGGCGGTTACTTGGACATGCTTCTTATTCCACTCTCTTTTTAAACAGCCCAGCATCTGATACAATCTCACACACTTTTGGAGCCTAGCCACCAAGGTACATTTAGTCATAAACATTCAGCTGCAAACCAGACCAAATGTACCTTTCTTTATGACTGCCAGAAATTCGCAAAGAGATTCCTGACCAGAGAAAATCAATTGTTTGGTGAGAAGAGATCTCCTCCATGAGTATGAGATTTCTGTGCTCATCAATCTCATTCAAGAAGTGAAAAGTTAACATTACAAGACATGGGGCATATTTATACTCTATTTGTGCCTACATTTTTTTACGCAAATTCAGCGCAACACTAACTCCATATTTATATTTTGACGTTAGACACATCTAACATCAAAATATGGGAGTTTGCACCATTTTTCAGATGCGTGACCCTACCTTGCTTCAATGAGATGCAAGGTAGGCGTTCTCATCTAAAAAATTGTGCTAACCCCATAGGCCCATATTTATCCTCCCTTGATAAAATGATGCACGGGTGGGAAGAGCGGCTAAATAATGGTGCAAAGCTTACTTTGCACCATTATTTAACGCCTGGGTCAGACCAGGCGTTAGGGGACCTGTGGACTCATTTCCATGGTTAAACACCATGCAATGGGTCCACAGGTGCCCTCCGCAAGCCCCAAGAACACCCCCACCCACACCAGAGTTCCACTAGAGGATGGGGGATCCCATCCCAGGTAAGTATAAGTAAGCATTGTTTTTTTTAATTAAAGTGCCATGGGGACCCAACTTGGGGCCCCCTGCATGGTACAGGATGCAATAGCCATGCCCATGGGACTTTTCTAAGACAGGAGTCATGTAGGATGGATGGTTTTGCGTCAGAAAATGACGCTAGACTGGTTAGAGGCATTTTTTTTCGCCCCTAACCAGCCTAACGTCATTTTTTGGTGCAAAACTCCTTTCTCCCATACCACCACCCCCACCCAGCTAATGTCATTATTTTTTTCACACTAGCCCAACCTTTGTACCAGCTTGAGCCATTCCATAAATATGGTGCCCGGCTGGCGGTCAGGAATGGCGCAAGCCGGTGCTAAACGTTTTGATGCAAAACTGCATTAGTGCACTTTTGCATCAAAAAGTATAAATGTGCCCCGTGCTTTGTCTTGGAAATTTGGGAACATCATCGAACGTACATTTGTGACTAGCATTCTAAAACTGCAATCCATCCCTTTAGATCCTGAAAAGGGACGGAACTTAACTCCAGTTAAGGGCTGGCATAAACCCTTCCAGAGAGGAAAGGGGAATGGATTGACCCCCCACATTTGGTGGGGCTGTAGAGAAGGGCTTTCTTCATGGTAAAAATATTCACAGTGGAAAAAAGAGCATTTGCAAAGGGGGTCCTATTACCATTATGCAGCGTTCTCCGCTTTGGAGAAATCCATATAGCAGTAAGAGAAGCCCATGTATTTGCTACATTTTTCCAAATTGTAATTTTTGCTTTTAAGTTCTTTAAATGTTCTTTAAGTGTCTCGGTTGATTTAGCAATTAGAATTTGGAAATTAGATACTGTTAATTGTACATAGTGTTTCTTCACGTCTAGGCTAGAATCAAGTTTCATTGTTAGAGGAACAATTTTAAAACACAAATTCACATTTGATTATGTAAATGCATATCTTGGTCATAATCAGGAATCATGCTTTATACCTCTCTAATTAAATCTTCAAAATCTGATTATCCACTATCCAGTAGATAAAGTTACCCTATTTCTAGATTACTATCTCAGGCCTTAAGCTCATAAATGGATGAATCACTCATCAGGAGAACTTCAAAACAGAGACATGTTTTTTAAATTCTCTCAGACTTGGAAGCCCACACGTGTCATTGAAAACCTGGGTGGATTTCCCAAGTGAAATAACAAGAAGGAACTAAACCTGTAGTTTCTTTGCTCTCTGGAAATAACATAACCCGGCATATCAGGTATATTTGGAGAGATCCCATTTTCTGTAAGGAGGCTTCTTTTGCACTAATGATATATAATAGATAATTATTGTTCACTGCATCAACTGTATTTATCTGATCGGCTTTAGAAAGATGAGAGGTGGAGAAGGTCCACTGGTTTTACATTTATAACAAAGGAACCAGCACAGATCCCTAGAGTAGATGTGTTAGTAGAGTGAGCCACTGGACCCAAAATCTCTTTGACAAACACAAGGAAAATGTTGTGTGTGGTCTTTATAAGAAGTGATTCAAGATGGTCCACCAGCATGTGCAATGAAATGAAGGATCCCGTCTAGGAGACATCAGAGAGAGCAGGCGGTGGTCCTATGGGTGGCTGCTTCCTCCTCTCTGATGCTGCCATCAAGATTTCCAAAAGGGAAAATGCCCCAGGTGGCCTACTTCCTGTTTGCGAATTTAGCCCGTCTAGTTGTCAGTGTCTAATCAATGGTTTGCGACTGCACAAACTATTGATGCATTCCTCTTTGAGCTGCAGAAAAGTAGGGGATGCCCATTTCATGGCAGCTCCTCCTTGTGATTCGGACAGGATCACAAAACCCTTTGTTAAGAAAGACTTTTCAGACTTGTGAAGGGGCTGTTATAAGCAACAAAAATGTATTTTGCTTACGCAAACCCTGTGATTTTGCAACCACAAAATACTGTTGTGCATCTGGCCTTAAATGTATTTCCTCAGTGACTTTAGAAGAGGAGGTTATTGGCTATGAACAGCAAGGAAATGCACTCTACCTCTAAGATGTGAAGAATTTGTACCACTTTATCCATTCCAGAATACATAGCATCCAGGTTTGGAGGTGACGACAAAGCTCTCTAAACATCTCAGATTTCTGACAGACATATAAACAGATTACTTATAGCAGAAGAATTGAAAAAATGCCTGATCAAGCTCCATGTGCTATACCTATGCAATTTATTTACGGAATTCAGGTTTGAAACTTGCAGTGGTCAAGGGTAGGCACACTGTACGCCCCTCTTATTACATGTTTGTTTACGTTTAGTATTATAAACTGTTTCCTAGTTCAGGGCATCATGGAGAGAGGGAAGGGCCTGGCTCAGCTCCACAGTGGAAGCAATGAAATAACTGATGTTTGGAAATGGTTGGCTGTGAGTGGATGACTGATGAATGTATGAATGTGGGGCTGATGTTAGAGGAGTAGATGAACTTGTGGTTGCTGAGGGACGGGTAGATGAGGGCATGGGTCAGAGTGAGAGACAAACAAATATAGGGGTGTGGATGAATTTTAGATGAATGCAATGGTGAGGGTGGATAACTCTATGGGTATGGATATCTGGGTATATGAATGCATGGAGGGATGACAAGAATAGGGAGGGATGAATACATAGATAACGGGGGATGAGTATGTGAGTGGATGATGGAATGAATGCATGGGCGTGGATCTTTGTATGTATGGTAAAAGTATATGTATAGGTTGAAGGAAAGATAGACGACTGAGTGGATGGAGGAGTGATGAACAAACAAATGGACAGATTAAATAATTGCATCATGCAGATTAAAGGATGAACAAAGTTGGGGAGAAGAGTTAAGAAGAGAGACATAGTAGAAAGGATAAGCATATTAACCATTGATTACTATCTAATTTCAGAACTTCTTCCTTGTCACTTTCTACTAAGTACCAGCAACAGCCTGTCTTCACCCAGGTGGTGAACAGGTCACATCTAAAGCTCCTTCTTCGTGGTCCAGTTGAGCTTCATTTAAAGTCGTAACTGGTGTATCCCTAAGATAGCCCTGTGTTTGCGCTTTCAGGGATGTTACACAGAGTGTCTGCATTCTAGCTCTGCTGTAATGACTTTGCATGGACCTGGAGCACAGAGACAGCTTTGGCTCTGTCAGGTAACCCTCACCTCCACACCTCCCATGCAGTTGCTTAAGTGACACAATATTGTACTAGGGTGGGACATCCAGTCCTGTGGTCATGTCTTAGCCTGAAAACAACGGCAAAAGCACATCAAACTAGAACAATGTACTGACCGTAAACTACTCACACCGTGACTCCAATACTGGATGCACTGCATCCCGTTACAAACAGAAAACCACTATAAGCCCCCTAAGTATGGAAACCCCCTTCTACAATAAAGCCTGTCTCTTCCTCCTGCGGAAAAGTTCTAAAAAGTATTTTCTGTCTACAGTTGGGAATAACTCAAGATCCCGCCCTCACACGCTTTCTCCAACCACTTGTTGGTATCCCCTTCTCAATTCCTGGTGACCAGGACCATATCTTGAGGACAATCCATGATAGCCACTCTTAAAGCTGAGCTCTCATGAGAGGTCAAATGGTAACCAAAGGGTAGTGAAATAGTAACCAGGTGATGGGAAAGCATGATGCTGAGGTGGGAAGAAGAAGAAGCTTAGTAGGATCACGTTTTCAGGGAAGATGCCACCTACCTCGGTGGGACCAGAAGGGAAACAATCATCTTTAATGAGAGGATTTAGTACAATGTAGCAGGGAGACTGGACTTTGTTTGTGCTGTTGTAACCCTTGCTCTTTTATTCAATTGCATCTCTTGCTTCCCCCTGCTGTGGCAGTGTGTCTTCTCCATCATATCAGACTGGTCTTCACTGATGCTTTTCTGATAGTCTTTGAGCCATTTGGTCTAGTGTCTGCATTGTATATGTAATAAATAAAAAGCTAAGCACCACTGAGACAGAATGGTACCACTAATGCCAATTCCTGTAGAGAACCCTCACTGCCTGTGAACAAGAAGAACATACAACACAGCTCTGAGGTGCAGAGCTGTTGCTTTGGAGCTGTACAGAACAAACAGATGATGAGAGCACATGGTAGCTGAAAAAAGGAAAGAGGTTGGTTCTGCAACTTAAAAGGATTAGCGAAGCGGGGATCTTGAATAAATGAATTTGAAAATCAAGCATTAACTTTATTTAATAGCCAGTTTATTGCTGCATGCGAGGCCATCTGATCTGTCTACTGCAAGCTGAGAACTTGCATAATATTATCAGATGATGGGACATTTCCATTAGTTAGACTAATTAGACATTAGTTAGACATGATCATAGATGGATTTCTGGACCTCTGCCGGCCATTGATGATGGAGACATAATTCAAGTTCAAAGGACATGGGGGCAGATGTCCCGAAACCATCTTTGTTTATCTGAGCATTTTTTGTATTATGTTTGGTTGAAGGACACTGTAGCAAAGTGTACATTAATGAAAATAAGGAGAATTGTGGTCTGATCCCCACTCCTTTGTTAAAAGGTTCTCGTGTTTTAGTCAAATTAAGGCTGGAACAAATAAATTCATGTATACATTTTTAAGGAGACCGTAAAGTACATAGCATATTATACAGCAAGGAAATTACAAAAAAATCTTTCAATTTTTATATTTACATATGTTACTTATTTCTAAAACAATTCTGAGAGGCTTGGCTTTGGGTGTGGCTATCAGAGAGTCTCCCACCCTAATAGGTTAGAGTACTTAATCCGAATACTATTTGTTTCTGCTAATACTCATGAGCGCTGTTTTAGCTCAGTTGAGTGCGATTGTGGCCCTTCCACTGCAGTACGACCACAGACCACAGCGGAGTAGAGTGGGTGCCTCAGTTCCCTCTCCACACCCGCCGCGGGGGTGACATATAAGAACAGGGCACACTTTGCATAGGGGCACCACTTTCCCTGACCTCAACCGATGGTGGCTTTTAGGTCCATCAGTTCACGCTATCCCAATCCTGGAAAGATCAAAAGGACATTCCCACATCTCCCTCGTGGGAATTACAGGACTAACACGAATGAAAGTGTCTCGGATGTATGTCACAGAATCAAATGACGAAGTTTCATCCTGCAATAATATTGTAGCCGAAATACCTTGATGATAAATGTGTTCATCTATATAGATTTCACATCTATGTACCTTGAAGTAAGAATGGATTTACTATTGACTGCACATCTATGTACCTTAAAGATATATATACTTATTTTTCAAGGTGGTGCTAAGTGTATTTTATCTATACCTGCCTATATATACATCCTTTCACGATATTGTTGTCACTGATATTCTGGATAAAATATTTTGGCAGGACAATATCTGAAATATCTGAAACTCGATACTGTGGTAGAGAACCAGTGAAAGTGAGTCAGGGCACCACATGTGAATCTCAGATGGCAGCCTGTACAGTATCCAGTGCAGAATAAATTAAATAGAGGCCTGGGACTGATTCACTGATGTATATCAGGTCTCCTATGGCAACAGCTGGGTAGGTCAATGACTACCACTCTAGCCGGCCCTGTCTCACGCAGAACAGCTTTAGGCAGCTCAGCCAGTTGGCACCCTTAACACATGCAATATCAATGTTCATCGTAAGCCAAGTTCTGCAAAAATAACTTCTTTCAGTGGGAAACTGCATCTGTTTGAGACATTCCAGA
Organism: Pleurodeles waltl; assembly: GCF_031143425.1. Lineage (NCBI taxonomy): Eukaryota > Metazoa > Chordata > Amphibia > Caudata > Salamandridae > Pleurodeles > Pleurodeles waltl. Next base: position 1,121,456,958 of record NC_090448.1, read on the forward strand.
ATATCCCAAAGGGAGATCACAAAATATGGGGTGGAAGCTGTGTGGGCAGACCGGCTCCACATCAGGCTGCCATTCATTTATAAGGCACATTAGAACCCACTGTAATGTAAATTGAGTCACATGGCCATACTTTATCAAGTGTATTGAGGAATTGGATACAGGTCACAGGATAACACTATCATTTTTTCAACTATCAGTTTTACAGATGCCATTTGCACAGATTAGCACAGTCCTGGCTGCCTCCTACTCATACATCCTTTCAAGAGGTTGGAACCAGTTTTATTCTGGTTCTGGCAGAAACGTGCAATGATATCAACAGAAAACAGATGCACTCTTTCATATGATTATGGTGTCCTCCACTCAAGACATCTGATCATGACATGATCATCCCCTCTCCTGCAGCTGTCAGAAGTCCTGGGATTCGTGCTCTCCAGGGATCATTTCCAGTGTCGCAGGGATGCGGTCATATTTCTCAGACTTGCAGATACAAGCTTGCTACGGACCAGCCCTGAAGACTGTGGCAGATTGCCCAGTGGTGGATGAGGAAGTGAATGAGTGGGGCATCACATATTAGCACCACCAGGGCAAGGTGAAAAGAGCCAGAACAATCCTGAAGAGCTGTAACATTCCAGAAAAGGTGGAACATTCAGGGAGGAGCCTGAAGGCTCTGGATACTTCCGGGTTAGTATGAGCTGGGAAGATTTACACTATCCCAGGCAACAGCAGTTGAGGGGTTCTTGTGGTGATGTCACTTGGAGGGCATGGAACATGGAGACATCAATAGAACGTATGATGTAGGAGTGATCCATGCCTCCCAAGTGACATTTGCTCTCTGCGACCCTTATGTATGGACCTGGCATGTTTCTCTGACCAACAAATTCTTACTAGGATCCTAAGAAGAGTGTGGGGCTCATCTTTACAAAATTGGCGACGCAGAAAAAACTAAAGACTTTCACGAAAGGAGTATCTTGAGTAATGTACTTTATCTGACAGTGGTGACAGCCACAATATTGTTAGAATTTCAAAGTCAAGGGGCACAGAAACGAGCTCGGGTGTGGTGTATTCACCATGAATTTTCAGGTACAATAGCAAAACTTGGAACAATAGAAATTATTATTTTTGACCACCCAGCAATTATAACTTCATTCTGTGAAACTATTGATGTGCGAAGCATTTCTTCAGCGTCTCAGGCAATTATTGAACAACAAAGTGAAGACTACAGCGATTTGCACGCTGTTTAAACTTCTAGTGATTTGCTCAATTTTGCAAGTCAAATTTATTGTAAGACACTGTACAGGTTACAGCAATTTGCATGCTATTTGTAAAACATTGTGCAAATTACAGAAATTTGCACGCTATTTGGATCCACAGTGATTTACACGCTATTGCAAGTTCAGATTACAACTATTGGCAACTTTTAAGTATATTGAGATTAGACAGAATGCAGAATGTGTCACCTCCTGCAACATGCCTTTAGGAGACTGGTAATCCACCTCTGGAGTGGAAATTGTGGCTGAGGTCTTTCAATGCATGCATAGGAGCTGATGGCCAAAGATTTAGGTCTTGATTTAGGGTTTGGCGGATGGGTTACTCTGTCACAAATGTGAAGGATATCCCATCCACTGTATAACGACTCTCATGGGTTATAATTGGATCGGAATGCGGCAGATGGGATATCCGCCAGTAACCCCATCAGCCACACTCTAAATCAGGCCCTTAGACCGTAAACAAAAAAGCTTGATGTATTATTATTTAGGAGTAGAGAGTCAAAATGTTTTTGATCACTTAACTGATAATCAACCTTCAGAGGGTGAAGACCTGGATGAATCTGAAATAGCAATAGTGCAATTGGGCAAATATTCTACTAAAACAAACATCATTGTGTTGCATAGGTATAAATTCTTTAGGAGGCTGCAGCAGCCCAATGAATGTATGGATACTTTTATTACCTTGTCAAAAGTATAGGATGCCAAATGTGAATTTGAGAATTTTACATCACAATTGATAAGGGATCAATCGATCGCTAGATATTAATCTAAGAAAATACAAGAAAAGTTATTCACTCGTAAAAAGACAAGGTTGTAGACATTGCAAACAGCATAGAATGTTTGTGTGAGGACGCAAAGCAATTAGAAGAGTTGCTGTCCAACACAACTATATCAGGGGTGGTTACTAACAATACTTTACCAAAACAAGACAGTAAGAAACAATGTTATGCTACAGCTCAGGATAGTAAGAAACAAAGTTTTACAGGTAGGGGTAACTTTAATGTACCATTTAAACCTCCACTAATCAATAAATCAGGATTTATAAAGTGCTGTGACACTGCGAACTACTGTGGCGTGTCTGTATTGGACTGCAGTCAGGCCGGCAGTCCACATTTCGGGATGCCGTGACCGCTGCGGCCCGTTTTTCTGTGTTCCTTTTGCTGCGGTGCAGCCCAGGTGGCACATTTCGTGCTCTGGGTCGTGTTGCAGTCCCTGCCAGCCTTCCTGATTTTCCCTCTACTCACTTCCTTGCGTCTTTCCTCTTCTTTCCTCCTTTTTCTTTATTCTTCTGTCTTCGTTTCTTCTTTCTTCTTGGTCTCCATATTGTTTTCTTCCTTGATCTTCTTCTTCCCATCATGCCTTTTTCCTTTTCCTTTTCTACTTGGTCTTTTTTCCTATTCATTTCTTTATGGTCTTTCCCAATCCAAGATGGTGTTGTAAGTTCTTCCTGTTATCTTCCTTCCTGTTTTCTGGTATATAAGCACTGCAGTTCCTTTCTTCCTTGCTTTGAAAACACTACAGTTTTGATGGTGATCCTCGCTCCTGTTTTCTGTTTTTTCTGTGATCTTGCTTCTTACTGCAAGATTATATTCTACTTTTTTTCCCTTTCTTCATTGTTTTTTCTCTTTTTCAGGAGTTCCTGTGGTAGAGGTTTTTTCCAAATGTTTGGGTTTTTCCTCTGGGACTCTTTCTGGAGGGTACGGTCTGCCTTGGCGTCTTTTCCAGTCAGCAGCACTGTGGCTACTTGAAAGGGTCGTCCCTATCTTGCCCAGTCCAGAATCAGTAAAAGACCAGGTGTTCCTTCAAGTTCTTCAGCCTACGGTGGTAAGAGACATGCAGACCGTGACAAGAGCGGCAAAACACCTATGATGGTCTGAAGGCACTGGAGTTGCTAGCTGCTTCGCGGTGCTCTCTTCAGTCAAACAGGCATGCCTTGAGTCCTTTCCTGAATTCCCGGTGCGATGTGGCATTCCTGAGGTGCAGAGGAAGGTTTTTCCAGGCTTTGGCCAACAGGTCAGCGAAGGAGCATCCTCTGCTGCTCTGGCGGATCCAGGGGGTGTCTATGAGGAAGAGGGCGGCAGATCGCAGGTGTCTGGTTGGTTGGTGAAAGATCATTCATTTGTAATGAATGCTGGTCCTTTTTTGTGCAGGGGTTTGCAGGCATGGGTCAGCTTCTTGAACTGGCATCTCTTCTGAATAGGGGGCCAGTGTAGCTTTTGAGGTGTGGGGTGATGTGAGTCCATCTGGGGAGGACATG